>NW_020955466.1:109600-122954 GCF_003031625.1 Empidonax traillii | reverse complement strand
TAAGCGGGTGCAGCTGGGAGCGTGGCCGGATGCCGCACACCTCCAGCAACACTAGAGAGCAGGCTGACACTGCTGTTCCGCCGCCGTGCTGGCTGGAGCCCTGCAATCTGCTGGAAATGTAATAATTGCTCTTTTATTCTTTAATAAACACACGCCACATCATACAGAGAAACAAGGTGAGAGAACGAGAGAGAGGATATTGCATTCCTCCACAAAGGGCGGCTCAGTTTTATTTTATACGCTGGGTGTTGGTTTTTTTAATACCAGCAGAACAGTCCTGCTATTTCAAATTACTCTCCCATCTTTCCTCCTCTACGCCTCCTTTTAGTTAGATTAATGTATTGATTAGAGCCCATTAGTGTGTAATCGATTGTTAATTTGACTCATCTTACAAATCATGTTTATCTTTATCAATAAAAAATATATATATTTCACATCTCATTCTTGCAATAAGCTGACAAAAAGCTGGGCACCCAGAATTCAGCCTGAAACTCCAGCTGCAGATGTAAAAATACATTCTGTGATAACTTACATATTATAAAAAAATAGCTATAATTCGTAAGAAAATTATTGGGGAAGAGATGGAGAAAGTAGGATAAGTAGACAAGTATGTAGGGAAATGTGTGACTTGTTTGTTTGGAGCTCTTTTACTTGTTTGGGTTTTTTTTTCTGAACAGACAGAATTGGACATTGTGATAAATGCCACTGAATTATGGCAAACATACTGCTTTGTGTGCTTGTGGTCTGCCTCTTATCACTTGAGGAACGAAACAACTTGTGTATCTGGTCTCATAATCTGGGATGGCATCCTGTGTCCCTCTGCACTGGCCGCTCTGCAAACTGCCCAGTTGTCTGTAGATTTTCTATCTGATGCAGCAAAAAATGAATACTTTAAATACAAAAGATATTTTTTTAATTTTGAGGCCAGAAGGCATATGATACTTTTCAAGGCTAGTGGAGGAGATACCGACATTCAGGCAATAATCACTGTGCTTTATACAGGCAGGATCCATGTAGATACCAACTAATCCCCTCCACTGAGGCAAGTATAGCCAGTATTATTATCCCTGTGTTACGGATAAGAAAATTGAGATGAATAGTTAGCAGAAGGGCATATATTTATGTCAAAGTTAGGATAAAAAGTTTAAACCAGTGAAGCTTTGCATATACGAGATAATTACTGATAAAATTTAAGTCTTTTTATTTGCATCTTTTTAAAAATTGTCTTTTGGAGACTAGAACTAGACTTGGTTGTGGGTTGTTTGAGGTTTTTTCCCCTAGTATTTATAGTAAACATTGTGTAAATAACTGAAAATGCAGTGGTGACTGAAAGAAAAGAGATAAATGCTTTAAGTGAAATGTATTTAATTGTTTCAAGCAAAAAATTCCTTTTCCCAAAAGTCTGGACTATTTTCTAAACAAGCAATTTTTGGAAAACTATTTTCACTTCCAAATCTTACATTTTCAATGAAAATGTTTTAAGAGAGATATAAAAACAGAAAGAGTGAATCTGTATTTGAACACAAACCTCTTCCATTTTTTCCCTTCTAATATTTTTCACTTCAGATAGGAGAAGTGCACCCCAAAAAAATCAGATCTTCTCCCAGTTCTCTTATAGATGGCTTTATTTTTCTCCAAATACATTTCAACAGCAGACTCTGTGATCGTCTTGTGCTCGATAGATACAACCCACATGTTTTTCCTTTAAGGAAATATGACTCTTATAACAGCTAAAAAGTAAAGGCCAGGAAGATTTGCAGAACCATAGAGCTTATTAGCCCGTAATCCATATTGGAACAGACGTTTGTACAGCACAAGATAGGCTGTGCATGTGTGGATGCAGCCAGATTAGTCTCTAGTAAGTCTGCATGGCTGAAATTTCTCACTGAGAATGATCACTGGGGAAGTTGGAACATGAAGGGCCAAACACAGCTGAAATAAATGTGTTGTTGTTTTTTTTTTTTTTCTGTTCAGCCCTGTAAAAATTTCTGTAATGCAATCTGAAAAGCAGCACGCTCTTCAGGCCTGGTCCCAAATGGGCATGTTGGATCACATATACTGGTATCCAGGGAAATTTTGTGGGAATGGTTGAAGTCTTGAATGAGAATCATGCACAAATTGATGAATTTTGTGTGGTTCAGGTTAAGTTTTTCCCAGTGTGTTTTAATGGAAGGAACTGAGTCTAAGTTTGTGATATGAGTTTTGTTGATCAGGTGAAGACAACTGCAGCATCTCTCTGTAACCATCTGACTGTTCTGGCTGGAAATACTCCTCCAGTTGCTGCCCCAGCTCCCTAAACCAACTCTGCACTGCCAGTGTGCCTGTGGGCAGCCCATGGGCACTGCCAGGGCAGGTCTGATGTTCTCTATCAGCAGCTGTAGATTTTTGTCTAGTGCAAAATTCTGCAAGTGAGAAAATGCAAGGGTCCCCTCTACAGCTTATAGGAAGTGCTGGAATATCTGTGCTGTTACATTTAATCTGATAAACCTGAGCTGCAGAGCTGGATCCAGCTCTGAAATGTTCCTTCAAGTTCCTTATGGCAAGGTCTTTAATTAGTGCTTGCAGAGCATTGAAATACCACTTTGACACTGCGCTGCTGCTAATGAAAATAAACCTGGAGTTGTGTTCCTTGGTCTGTTGACATTTGCAGTCCTGAAGCCTGAGCCAGGCTGGAGCCTGCTTCTTATGTGTAGATGAAACTTCAGTGCACCAGATACAGACCCCAGTGAGACACTGAGGCACAACCTGAACTTTAAATTTGTGGCAGAAATCAGAGGGGCAGTGACTCCAGTGCTGCCCATCCCTGAGCTGGCACTTCATCAACACTGGGGTGCTGCTCTTACTGCCTTGGAGGCTTGCCCTGCCGTGGGTACAAAGTTGAGAATAATTTTTCTAAAATATTATTTAGAAAACTGTGATGATGAGAAGAAATGGCTGCTGTAAAGCACATTGCATATGTAAATGGCAGCAATGCAGCTGTGATCACTCTTTGAGTTTAAAATTACTTTGGAGCACTGGGATTTTGGCCAGTTGCTTGAAATGTTCAGCGTCTCACTGGCAGGTTGGGGACGGAGCCATCCTCCACGTGCCTCTGGCTGAAGGTATTTTTAGCCATCTCCTCATGTATGGGACTTGCAGAAGAGGAGAAACTGAATTGTTCCTTCTCATCTTCTTGTATTGTAGTTATTTTTTCTAAATATAAACAGATATATATGTAATACCAGAAAGCTTAACTCAGGTAAAATGTGGGAGAAGGTGGGGGGAAAAAGTTTCTCAAGCTAAAAGAAGCGCAAAAATATTTGTGCTGTATTTTAGTCCTTTTTATTTCCTTTTGGCTTGTTTGTCTTGTGGTGTTAGCGGGATAGGCCCTACCAGTTTTGCTGGCGTGTATTTGTAACCCAGGAATGTTTTTTGGCAGATGTAAAATTAGAAACAAATTTCATGTGTTCTGCAGTGCCCTCCAGTGCTATAAAGGACAGGAACAGAGTATGTGGCTTTGTCAGGACGACTCCAGGAAACCACAAAGGAACAGAGATTAGAAGCAAAATCGGGGAAATAAATAAATAAAAAAGGAAATAAACCCCTGTAGCAGATGCTGCACAGCTTGGGAGGGGAGCGCAGGGCAAAGCCCCTGCCGAGTGAATGGGAGCAAACAATGGAGCCCTTGGTGCGACGGGAAACAAGGGCGCGTGATTTGGGGCTGTTTTCAAATAAGTGGTTCCAGGGTTTCAAGGCAAGATGATGCTCCAAAATTTACCTGTCTATTTTCAGACATGTGAATAAATAAAGTGCCGCTCCCCTCCCCCGCTCCGGCAGAGTGGGAACGCTCAGCCCATCAAATTAAACACAGGCAGGTTTTCATTTCCAAGCCTGCATGTTTGGAGATGATGGATGGTGAGATACATGTCTCTATAATGAAGGTTTCATTATGAATTTTTTTTTTAAATGTGCAACATGGCTCTTCATTTCCAAACAAGAAGTGCCATTCCCTTGCTTGTAGCTCTTAGATCGAATATTTGTGATATTGCCAAAGGAAATGATCAAATAACCACTGAATATATTGATTTAATATAAAGTTATATTTGCTTCAGTTTTACTGCAGAGCTTCAGAAAACCTGAATGGCATAATAAACTGAATAAATAAAAACAGGGAGGGATAGTGATAGGGTGATTAGAGATAAATGATCAGTGGGATCATTTGGTTCCAACTATTCAAGAAAACATAACTAGCTTATCTCTGTCTTGTTTATGCCTTGCTGCCCACTGCCGAGTGATCAAATTGTCCTAACTTGAGCACTTGCAGGAAGTTTTAGTAAAGAATGTTTAGAAGCCACTCAATTAAGCAAACAAGCAAACAAACGAAAACACTGGTACAAACAAAAACCCTTGAGGTCTTTATGTACTCCATAACAGTGAGTTTTGCGAATTGCAATAAAAATACTATAAGGTGTATACATATGATAGTGTGGATGAATAGCAACACTCAGAGTGCCTTTTATATATATATATATATATATATATATATATATATATATGGGTTTCAAGTTACATAATCTCTATTTTTAGTGTTTGCCAAATCTAGCACATGTTTGGGTTGATGGAGAGTTGCAGGAAGTCTGTCATAAAGGATTTTAAGCCAAAATGTTCAGCCAGGAAACCTGGACTCTGTAGAATTTGTCATGTGTGGAAAAGGTTAATCTTTGTTTGAGTGAAAGAAGGCACTGTGGAAATACCTCCAGTCTAAAGGATGGGCTATTGCCCCCAGGTGATAACTGGCTGCAACAGTGATGCTGAGGGAGCAGTGCTGTGTTAGGTGTCATCTAAGGAATGTGTAGGGACACTGCTATAAATGTGGGAAAAGGGAACCTCTGTGAAACTGTACAGTGATTTTCCTGCAATTACCAACTCAATTCCATGTTAAATGCTTTTCACCTTTCCTCCTTTCCACACTTTCCCAAGGGATTTTTTTTACTTCACTTTGCACATGTCTGTGCAGTATAGAAGTGTCCACATCTCCTTAAACCTCTCTCTCTGTCACCATAAACGTAGCCTTCTGAATGTAGGAAGGACTTGGGTGACACAGTTTTGTGTGGCATCAAAATGTGAAAGTTCAAATAGCATTTTGTGATTTTTCTGGTAACACAGCCTTTAGTGCTCTTACCCTGGAGCTCGAGGAATTCTAGGAAAGAGAGAGAGTTCTAGGAAAAACCCAGTGGCACCACTTTCCTCTGCTCCTGCAGTGCTGCCCCCCGTTAAAAATGCATTATGCACTAAGACTGAGAGGATAAATTAAAAGCTCCCAGACAGCTTTAAGTTCTGCGTTTGAGTGTCAAATGCAGCTGGTGGAGAGCTGGGCTTTTGCTGGGGCTGGGCATGCTCCTGAGTGCACATGCTGAAATCTGTGTAATACTGTCCTAGTACCCACAGTCCCAGTGACTATTAATTTTTTCTTTTGCTCTTTAGTGGAGTCTCAGTCCCACCTATTTGAACTGGATCCTGTAGGAGGGTTTGTCCTGTTCCTTTTATATTGACTTCCCCTCTTTACCCATCAGTGGGTGCAGTGATGGATTTTTGTCACAGCAAGACTTCTCTGTGCTGTTTCCTGCAAAGGCCAGTGAAAGAACGGGCTCTTCTGAAAGACTTGGCAGGAGCTCCTGTCTGACCTGCACACAAATCCTCTGCAGACCCAGCTGAAGCACTAAATTGACAGAGTAGATCTAAACATTATCAATTACCTGATTTTGCCTCTGAAGTTTCTGGTTTTCTCTGGAAGGTTTTCTCCACTGGACACCATCCTACCCTAGAAGGAAAGGATCCAAAGTATTTCATGCTAGTCTTGCACAAATTTGATTTTTGCCTTTCTCTGAAAGTTGATTAAATGCAGCTTGTCATCCCACTCCTTTTTCAAGAACCAAAAAAACTGCACTGCTGTCACTAGGACAACATATCTCAGAGCTTCTTCCACTGCTGTTTCAGTGCCATACCCAAATGCTCGTTCTAGCTAAGGGGTGCAAGCACTAGTGCAAAAAAAGGAAAAAAAAAAAAGCTAATAATAATTAGAAGCCTATAGACTCATAATAATAATTAGCCTATAATAACTAGAAGCTTGCAAGAGAGAGCTGAGTTAATCATTACAGGATGAGAGGGAA
Organism: Empidonax traillii; assembly: GCF_003031625.1. Lineage (NCBI taxonomy): Eukaryota > Metazoa > Chordata > Aves > Passeriformes > Tyrannidae > Empidonax > Empidonax traillii. The sequence continues at coordinate 116,805 of NW_020955466.1, read as the reverse complement.
TAGAGGAGGCTGGGGAACATAACTTGCAGGCAAAAAGTTTGGCTGACGATTTGCCCATCTCTTCTGTTGATGCCCCTAACCAGGCCATGCACTCACACGGGTTATATGAAGAAGTTTATATGAAGAAGTTTATATGAAGAAGTTTTTTTACCACTCTATCTGTAAAAAGCTGCAAACCCATTATAGAGATGAAGTTGGATCATAGAAATATTATTTAAGGGAAGGAGAACAGGCAAAAATATCATAAAGCTCTTTTATACCTTTATCTCTGTGGCTGGATGGGAGCTTTACAAAAGCCTTAAAAAAGGAAGAATCTTGCTGGAAAGTTGGAGTCATGACAAAATAGGTAACAAAATCCACAGTGGACTATCATAAAGATACCATTATGGTCATTGAGCTGTGAGAAATCTATACTTGGGGTCTGATAAAGTGTATTATTGACAGGTAAAGTCATAGTCTGCTTCCAAGGCAGTAGTTACTTGTTTTTCTTGTACTAAAAAGAATTAAGTAAGTTTTTAAAAAAAGAAAATTTAGCCTCTCATGTAATGTACCAATGGGTGGAGAACTGTACCTGAGATCACAGAGCTCAGAAGTTAGTAAGAATTAGAGCTCTTTGAAAAATGAAACCCCTCTTTCCCTGCCAAATGACTGGGAGGTGATGATTACTGCAATATCTACATGCATGAAATAGATCTGTTCTATTTTATTTTTTTCAAAACATGTTTGAGTGTTGAATGGTGTGTCCTCAAAATGCAAAATTAAATGATTGGAACTTCTTGAAGTTATTCTCCTGGTGCTCTGATCCCTCCTGGTCACTGTGATGCTGTTTGTGTTGCACCTACATCCGTCAAGCCCAAAATATATCGTTCACTCGCCTCATTCTTCTGAAGAAAGCAGCCAGGTTAGAAACACTCCAGTGGGGAGGTATTGCACGTTTGTAACATAAAACTTGGATTGAGTCATTTGGAGAGGGGGTAACATTCCCATTAAGGATGGTTGGTAGAACTTGGCTGCGTGTCCAGCACATGCCTGGAGTTTGGCTGTCGCCCGAAACTCCGTGTGTGCCTCTTGGGCTGCGCTGCCAGAGAGAGCAATTGAGACCTGCAGAGTGGGAAGTTCCTTACCTGCCACCAGGCAGAATTGAGGGAAGTGGAAAATGCTTATTTTTGGTGTTTAATCAGACTGTGTTTCAGCCTGTCCTGGTAGAACTGACTGCAGAGCTGCAGCACATTCCCAAAAGAGCTTTGATTGTTTATGGACTGTCTTCTGGAAGTGGCTTATCAACATTTTTATTATCATTAATATTTGATTGTTGTTATTATTAGTATTACTTCCACCAGAACTTCCCCTAGATGATCTTTCCTCCATGATTCCCCTCTTGCATGCCAGAAGAATTTAAGAAATGGTTTTGGCTACAACTGGAGTCCTCTGCCTTAAATAGAAACTGCCGCACTTGGTGCCATTAGTAAAAGCTTTGTAATTGTGTGCGTACAGAGGCTGTTGGCACTGTTCTCTGTTAAGGCTATCCACTTCCCATTTCATGCCTAAATTTCGATTGTTGATAATACAACTGAACAACAGTTGTTTACTTGTAATTTGAAGGCTGTGGGCAGCGCCCTCCTGCCTTACTGAAGATTGCAATCTTGTCCTGTTCAGCAAATGTCTGTGCAACAAATCCAGGAGCACCCGTAACACAGACTGGCTGCTGGGGATGAAGGGTGCCTGCTGCTGCTATGCAAGTGTGGCAACGTGGGGAAAGGGGAGAAAGGTTATTAGCAGTGAAGACATGGAGCCATGGACCACTGATGGGGGGGGATTAGAGCATGAACCTGCCCAGTTGGGTACAGTGTTCCATGGGGACACCTTCTAGCATGGTAAGCTCTCCAGGACAAAGTTTGCTTCATCGTAGATAACACGGGTGCTGGGCTGGAAGTGCAGAGGATGTTCATGTGGAAAAACTGAGCTTTTAACCAGCCAGCAGTCACAGATGTAGTCATGTCATACACAGCCTCTGTCTGAAATTTTAACGTGTGATACAACATATTTGTATGGTGGAGCCCACCAAAAAATGCTCTCCCTGCTGAGAGGGAGTTTGTGCAATGCAGCAGAGAGGTGGGGAGAGAGCTGGAAGTTTAGCTGATTGGGGAAGAAGTACAAAATTTATTAGCTTATTATCTAGAGTGCAGCAGGATATTGTCCTGTCACAGGAATTCCTTGGTCCTGAATTTTTCTCAAGACAGGAAGAACAGGCAGAGTAGGGCCAAAATGAGGCACATGACTTCTGCCTTTGGTAGATGGAGTAACAACTCTGGGATGACAATCCCTGTGTTAGCTTTCTAGAGAGAGCTCTATCTCCATATGAAATACCTTCCTCTTTAAGTAGCAAAGAGACAGTAAATTCAAATAACCTTGGTTTTGTTACAGCTCCTTGAGCTTTCAGATTTCCTAACAGCGTCTCTTAGCCTGCCTTTTTCATCTTGCTTCTCCTAGAATATGTCTATGCTGGAGGTGGCAGAGCAGAGCAGACACAGCTCAAGAGCAGTTTTGGATCTGGTCACGTTGGCACAGGGCACTCGGTGGCGTGTGGATGTGCCTGAGGTATCACACACACACACAGAGAACTGGCCCAGGCCTCCTGCTGGATGGGTGTCTGCTGCACACTGGGGAGGAGAAGGGGGTTCAAGGCCTGCTAATCACTGTGCTCAGCCCCAGTGAGCTGGCAAACAACCTTGCTCACAGTGTGTAAAACAGTGACCCAGAGCTGTTCCAGGTTAATGCCAAGGAGCCAGAAGCTGCCGAGCAGCACACGGGGTCTGTGGGCACGGAGAGCGGCTGTGCCACAGCACTGGTGTCCACAGTTATCTCCCAGTCAGAGAACCCTCAGGCTTTACTCAGTGCCATGCTCCCTAATATTGTGCTTTCATTTCCTGCTCTTGCACAACTCATAAGATCAATTAAAATTGGCTGACATCTGGAGCCTTTAAAAGAAAGAAAAAAAAAAAAAAATTAGTGGTATTCCTGAACTCCTTATTCAGAAAAACCTTGCAACGATTTTCAAAGGCACGTTCAACAAGGGCTGCTGGATTGGTCCCTAAAGTACATTGGCTGGTGCATGAGAAATAAAGAAAAGCCCTTGACTATTAGTGGGTTCCGCTGTAATTCAGAATAATACCAGATGTTTCATTATGTATCAGCCGGCAATAAAACTGCTTCTTTGAGCTATTGAACAAAGACAGTTGACAAAAGAAAAATTAATGTTGTGTCTTTGATCTCATGTTTTAAATTTGTCTTTTATAAATAGTGATGGGTTCTGGTTAAAAACACTCTAACAATTTGTTAAATATGCAAATGTCTGAAGTTTCTTAGCAACAGAACAAATAAGTGTTTTTCTTCTAATATAATATGTATGCTAGTTTAGTAAGCACACAATAAGTTAATTAGGCTGCGGTTAGGTATTATTTGTAAATGTCATATTAGCATGCTGTTTTGTTTCTTTGTTGCAACCAAAAGCCTCAAACTCACTGATGTCACTTATTGCATGTTGTTTTTTTCCTCTAGTTTTGAAATGAGTTTATTTTTTAACATACTTGTGGGCAGAATAATGATTTATTGAGTTGTGTGTTTATTATTGTTTTGCTTGGTTGTAATGTCTCATTGTCTTTACATTGTTAGCAATGTCAGAGATTTTACAGGGAAATTCTAGGAAAGTACACATTACATGTGTAATAAAGCTGCTGCAGTTTACTATGATTAATGTCATTACAATGAATACCAAATGAATTAATAATGATGGGGCCACTTAATTTTAAAATGTTGGCATTTGTCTAAGTGCTGCTCTGAGATAGGGTGGAGGAGCTTGGCACAGTAGGAACTGGATAAAGCAGCATTTTTGCTGCCAGCATCCAAGCAGCTTGTTTCTCTCCAAACAGTTACGGTCAACTGTTAACATATTCACTGCCAAGTGTATTTGTGTAAATCCAGAGAACCTTTTCCTATGACTGTAAATTTTCCCTGTGTAGTCTTATGTTTTCCCCCTCCTCTAGCAAAGCTTTCTGCCAATAGCTCTGCTACTTCCATGGTCTTGCTGTAGCAGGTGGGGAAAAATCTCAGTCCTGTACACCTCTGGGTGACTGGAAAAGGCCAGGGATGAGCAAACATTCATGCAAACAACCAATCAAGAAGTAACTGTCTTGTGAAAATCTTGAAAGTTTGAAAATTCAGATCATATCACATTGCTAATCCAGGAATGCTTCCCTGACAATCTTGAAGCACATTTTGAAATAAGCCCCACTGCAGCAGTCCTGTAGTACTTTGTCAGCAGGGAGTAGTTTTAAATGAGGGTTTTTTTTCTTGATAAAATATCTGGAAGAGCAGAATCATGAATTGCTTGATTAGAGCACTCAGAAGACAATGGCTGTTCACAGAGGGCAGCATGTGCAAGTCACTGTGTCAAGCCAGCTGAAGCTGAGCCCTGGCACTGGATGAGAGATGCCTGAGGAGAAACAGCCTTGACTCTGTGGCTGTGGTAACATTTCCATCCACATCCAGAGTTATTTTTGCCATGTCTGAGCATTTGGAGATGGATTTTTTTGCTCTGTGCATGGACATTCATACATTCTCATAACTTCAGTTTTCAAGGAGCCAGCAGAAACTATCCATCAGATCCATTAGATCCTTTCTGCATGCCAGAGGATGAATGTGATCTGTCCCTTAGTGTTTTCATAGAACAATGAAACTTTTCTGCGAAAATAAAACAAGGTACCCTGGATTGCTCCTGCCCAAATGTATTACCTCTACTCTGGTGGGTGAAAGCTCACCAAGGTTGTTGCCATGACTGGAAATGATGCTCTAACACTGGTTAGTTGTGCTGAACTAGATGGACATTCTCCATCTCCTGCCTCAGTTTTCAATTGCCTTCCTTCTCACTGGATCGTCTCATTTTGCACTAATTTATATTGCCTTTTAGTCACATAAAGACTGGAACAAGACAGTCATTTCCTACTATATGCATAGACCAAATGCTGTAAAGCTGAGCAGACAATTCTGTGAAGAATGGGGAAAGGAGAAATCTAGCAGAGGTGGGATATGAATGTCACATTGATGAGAATGGAGAAAGTAGTTGGAAATCAGTTGTCTCCCTAAGACAGTGAGGCTGCAGGAGTATTTGACTGTTTTTTCTGTTAGCCCTCATTGTGCACATGAGAAAATGCTGCCAGAAAATGCTTTTAATGGTACAATTCTTTTAAAAATGGTTTTAAACATAGACAGAAATCAAATAACAACTACAAGGTGATAAGAACTTCTCTGCTTCAGAGCTGCAGACTTGTCCTTCTGTGTCTGTGTTTTGTAGCATTTCTGGAGATCATCCATTGATCTCTAATGACTCGTTTGACATTTTCAGTTCATTTTTGATACCTGTGCATTTGTTGGCCCATTTCATGGCACCCACTGATGGAGTTAGGTGGCAGTGTACTGGTCACTACTGCAGTGTTCATCACCAGAGGGACCAGCTCTCCTTTGTGTTTCCACACCACTTCTGTTCATCTCCCATCACGTTCTCTGTCTCTCCAGACATTATTACCAGCACTGCTCCCCCACCACTGCAGGATTTGTTTGAGAGGTTGGTACCCCAAAGAGTCACTGAACTGCTTTGTTATAACAAGTAATTGAGACCCTTCTCCCCTTTTACTTTAAAGCATTAAAAAAAAAAAAATCTTTCTCAAAGCTGTTGCTGATGTAGCTCAGTAGCTCATACGATTTACAGAAATATCTGTTAACCTGATATAACTTTTGGTTGGCTTCTCCCAAATATAACTTTGTGGAGTTTTTGTTGCTTTCTGGCCTCTACTGGCTGGGGTGGAGGGGGCAGGGAATGGAAGCACTACCACAGTTTACTGGAGCCGATTAAGTGCAGTGGAGGCCTTGGGTACAGCTGTAGCAGCAGTATAAAATTTGTAACAACAGAAAAACGTTTGGATCCCTACCAGCTTGTTGCAATCTTCTTACTGCAACATCCCTGGGAGTTGAAGGTCACTGGACTTCTGTTTCTTGCAAAAATTTCATCACATCAGCAAAGCAACTGTATTATCCTGGGAAAAAAACCATTATGAGCCTCTAGATTAGCCCCCTGTGTAATGCAGGGCATAGATTTTTGGTTTATGTTTTCACTGTGGCGCCCACAAGCTCTCAGTTGAATTAAAGCATGCTGGGAGGTTTATTTCCTAGGAATCCTAGAGCACATTTAATGATGGACCTCCTTCAATCATCTGTTCAATTTATTAACTATCTTAACCAACAATTTTATCAAAAGCTTCTAATTTTGCACGAATCTGAAGCCTGCACTGCGAGTTGGTTGGTTTTCCCCTCCCCAGGGATCACAGAAGGGCCATACCCAGCAGTCTGCCCGTGTTTTTGCAAGTCTAACTCGTGCAGATTGGGTACCTGCCCTGTGAGGATGGAGGCACAGCCAGATGTGTTACCTGCCGGCTTGGAAATTGTGTTTATGAGCAGGAGTGCAGAGGGGAACTCTAGAAAAAAGAGGAGTTATTGTGGGGCTTGGCAAATGTAAATGGCCTGAAGAAGTGAGCAACTACCCCTCTGTTGAGTGACTATTTCCAGCTGCCTCCAGTCCTCATAAGAAAAGGGAGGGAGGGTAAGATGTGCCCCCAGCTTGTGAACAGCCCTCTGGCCCTGCATACAGATGAGCAGCCCACGATTGTACATGCACATTTGGTTAATATCCTAAAATCCAGCTTAATGAAAAATCAAAGTTCCATAATAAACCACTCTCTTTCTAATTTAATCAGAGATAACCTGGGCATCCCCTTCTGCTTGAATCCCTTTGTGGTGGTTTGGGTGGTTCTGTCATTTTGGCCAGTATGGTTTTATTCCTTCCTTGTTAGGGCTGATATCTGTCCCTCTGTCACTCTTCCTTTTCATACTCGGACTGTAGTGCCCTTGGCTGTAAGATCATCTCTGCTCTGTGCTGAGGTGACACAAAACGTGATACAGCTGTGATTCCTGGCAAGGGCTCCTGATGCTGACAGTGGGGGGATCAGAAATCGGTGGAGTTTTCCAAATTTCATGAGAACAGTTTGCACAGGGGGTCTTTAAATAGAAAATACTTTGCAAAGTAATCTAACTTCCTACTAAAGCATGTGGGATTTTTATTTACTTTGTTGGTCACAGAGGAAAGGAAGTTTTAC
>NW_020955466.1:107248-109097 GCF_003031625.1 Empidonax traillii | reverse complement strand
TTGGATTTTTTTTTAGGTGAGACACAGTGTGCGCGGAACTGAGCCCACCCTTTAATCCTGAGGTTCATCTGCCGGGGCCAAGCACGCTTGGACGGTGGCAGCGAGGTCCTCAGGACGTAGATGGATTGCCTTATGGGCTAACGAGCTCCATCTGCCCGGGGAGGGGCCCCGACCGGGAATCGAACCCGGGTCTCTGCAATGACAGTGCAGTGTATTTTCCCTGGACCACCGGGGGCTCCCGGAACGATAGTTAGTTCCCAAAGCAGGTACCAGGGACTGCGGGATTGGGAAGGATGGTGGCTTTGGCTGTGCAAAACAGCGGATGGAGAGGGAACCGGGTACCCGATGGACGGACAGGCAGATGATGGCCGGTGTGACAGATGCCCTGCTATTGTTATCCTGCCCCGCTCGTTCCCACCGGCTCCGGCAGGAGCCTTTGTCTGCCGCAGCCAGGCAGGAGGGGGCTTGCCACAAAAGAACAGTTTGGTTAAAGCGTTCCGGTGTTTTATGAATAAATTGGATTCTACTTACAGCATTATTAACCTGCTGTATTCTGACGGGCTTAGGGGGAGATTATCGTGCGCTTGAACAAATCAGTATCCACAGATCCACACAAATACTGGGTTTTAACAAAAATATACTGTGATTAAGGCACACAGCGGATCAAATTCAGCCCTGACTTACACCAGGTGCAATCTCATTGATATCCGTGGGTTAAAAAGCAATTTTTACAACTTAAAGCAATCAGAAATCAGCTTAGTGTACAGACTTACTAGACTAAAATAAGGCCCAAGAGACAGTATGCTAAGCTGATTTCTGATTGCTTTAATTTTTTTAAACTTTTATCAAAGATTAATGGTCAATTATCTGGCAATCTGATTTTCTGGTACAGATTCCATTTGCATAATTTCATAGACACTTAAAATATGACCAGACTCTAATCAGTATGAAATGGGTTGAGCCATGGCTTGGTGTGGCTGATCAAAATCAGCCCCAATCCCTGTAAATATGTACTATTGCTGTAGTAACAAGGGCGAATTTAATAGGCTGTTGTCTGAGCAGTAAACAATCGGTTTAGGTCTTTTTTTTTATTCTCTGCATGGCTAAATATAACTCCAGGGCTAATAGGCAAAACTACACAGTTGAAACTTGCTTTCTTTCAGATTTTGCTTAAGCACCACTGTTTCCAAAGATATTCATTCGTGCCATTTATTTGCTTCTGCTACAATACTTGCAAAAATGTCCACCAAACTGCATGCACAGGTTGCAGTGGAAAATACTCTGCAATATTTGCCCTCTAGAGTAATCTTAGTTCAAATGAGTGTGGACTGCTGCTCTTTTGTAATATGCATGCAGGTCCTTCAATGAGAGGTAAAAACGCACAAACACAAAGAAACAAAAAAGTCCAAAAAAGCTTGTACCCTGGGATTAAGGAAAGCTGATTTCCCAAAGAGGGCTGATAATGTGCTTTATGGATTTTTCAAGGCAAGGAAGGACAGTCAGATTCTTTGCTTCTGCTCCCAGTATACATTGTGGGCCAGAGGGTTCTCTGGGAGCTGGGTGGAACTGCTGGAATATGTCCTCTAGAAAAACATCCAGTCTTCATTTGGAGGTGTTGAGAAATGGAGAATTTACCATCTAATTATTCATATTAATCCTATTTTCCTGCCTTACCTCCAGCCTGTCCAGATTTTCTCTGGTACCTGGCTGGGATGCACTGTGCTTCCTCTCTCTGCTTTTGGGTTAGCTAACCCAACTGGGTCCTTCCAGGAGCCATCAGTGTGGCACTCAGGGGTGTGCAGTGCATCTGTGTTGGCTTTAATCCAGTCCGCTTAGTAACAAAGGCCAC
>NW_020955466.1:90376-107007 GCF_003031625.1 Empidonax traillii | reverse complement strand
TTACCTCCAGCCTGTCCAGATTTTCTCTGGTACCTGGCTGGGATGCACTGTGCTTCCTCTCTCTGCTTTTGGGTTAGCTAACCCAACTGGGTCCTTCCAGGAGCCATCAGTGTGGCACTCAGGGGTGTGCAGTGCATCTGTGTTGGCTTTAATCCAGTCCGCTTAGTAACAAAGGCCACGGAGACAGCAAAAGGACAACTACAGGATGAAGCTGTGCACGTGGTGGGAGGGCTTATGTAGTTGCTGCTGTGACATCTCTCTTGGTGTTACCAAGCCAAACTAGACTGAATCCTACCTCCTTGCTGCAGAGCAGACAGAAGTGGGCCATATTCTCCTGTTCTTTTTTTTCGCTCAGGCAAAGGGGGTGGGTGTTTATGCTCTTTAATCATTCAAAATGTCTTCCAAAACAGGAGCCAGTGATTCTGCTGGTGTCCTAGTCACGCTGCTCTGCTGTTGGGTGGCTGCTCTTTCTCACTTGGAGATTAATTAGGAGGGATTTTATGCTGGAGAGATTGAGGGCTTGTGGGTCTCCAGTTGTTTTAGTCACCAGGCGAGTCTGCTGCCATGGAGGACAGACTGTCTGGCTGGCAGGTCCTGGAGACACCTCTGAGCCCAGGGGACTCTGGTCCCCCAGGTATATGCAGTTTGTGAGGGTTCAGGTGTGCGTCAGACTGCCTGTGATGAGGGGAAATTTTTTCTACACCATCCAGTGTTTTCTGGGAGTTTGGTGGGTTTTTTTAGATGGAGGAAAAAACAGTGGGGACAAGCAAGGGTCCACTGGTTTCATTCCCCTTGGTAATTCAGTGCCTGACATGGTTAAGTGTCATCACAAAGGACTGAGCAAATTGGTGAAGAATATTAAAATAATTAATCTGGTCATGCTATCCTGTCACCATCCATAAGACAGCTTCTGCTTGTGAGCTGGCTGGGGGAGAATGCTCAAGTCTTCTAAATCTCTTTAACCTCATTGCAAACTTTCCAAAGACAGGAGTTATAAACAGGCAAAACTTCCATATTGGCCTAGTCCTTTCCATTCTGTTTTATCCATAAATACTAATAATTTATAAATCTGAAAGTGAACGCAGGGGTTTTTTCTTCCCATCTTCTGCTATTTTTATAGGTCACAATGCTCATTACTCATCTGTCCCATAAGTACATGACGCAAATACACAGAGAAATGCGTCAAGAGAAAAACTAATTTCATGGGAAGACATGCACAAACTTTGGGGGTTGTTTTCCTTGGTTTGTTTTTGTTGTTTGTTTGGGGGTTTTTGCTTTGTTTTGGTTGGTTGGTTTTTTTCAAATCCTGGTTTGATTTTTAAACCAGGTGACCTTTGGAACACAAGGAGTGCAGGACTAGCAGAACCCAACTTCCCTGGGTCCCAGAATCCTACTTCAAAGAGGAACAATAAGCTTGCTCCAAATGCTGGCATAAAACAAGAGGAGGATTCCTAGATGAGAAGACTCAAACCGAAAAAAAACCCCCAAACTATAAAAGAGTAGATTTCTGGTCATCAAAAAATACAGGAGTTTGTGTGTGCAAAACCTCATTCACTTCTTTCCACCAGGAACCTCTTGCAGATCTTTCTCCTCCTGGTTGTGTTCATTTCTTTAGTTGTTTTGCAACACCTCTTTTGGGGTAGGTTTTTCTGGCAGCACCATTTCTTTGTACCACCGATGTTTCCTTCCAAAACATAAACAAAAGGAAGAGAAATGCCTTATGGGGAAAAAAATCCTATGAATTATACAGATACTTGTAATTTCTTTTCAGATTTTGGAACTGCCTGATAAAATTAAACAGAAGTGTATAGATATAACACTACTGTGGAGTGCAGAGAACAGGAAAATCCTCCATTTAATTCCACAAAACGTTTTTGCAATGATATAAGTGGTTAGTATGGATCTGAATTTGAAATGGTTTAAGTTCTGGAGTATTAAGGGTCATCTACCAGAACTTCATGGTAATGACCAGGTTTCTGAGACAGACTGAAGTTTTTGTTTTGACCCTGTCAAAGACCCCTCCTGATAGGTCTCCCTTATATGACGGCGATGTTAATATATCCACTGGGGTTTCTCCTTGTGAAATTAAGCAACAAAAAATGGTCCTTAGTTTTAGTTTTGTCTGGTTTTTAACTATTATTTTATTGTAAGATATGGTAAAGATAAATGCAGCTATGGAATACTGTTGTAATCTTTGCAACAGTGAGACAAAACCCTAAGCTGCAACCCTGTGACATGTGAGCGCTTGCAGTCTTTTTGTTTTTTTCTTTTAGGGAAAAATATTTTTGCCCCTTCCATCATAAGAAAGCATCAAGTGGTTTTGTTTTTTTTTTTTTAATTTATAAAAATGCCTATATATAAGCATAGATATTTAGATTTGTAGTTGTGAGTCCCATATTTTTTAGCAGTTAATTACAAAAATTATAATTTAATATTCTCTCGCTTGTTCCTCCCCACACACTTCACGTGTTAAAGTGTCAGACCTGTGGCTGAGCAAACACTGCTGGCCTGTCAGCTCTGCCTTAGCTGAGTGTGGGGCGAGGGGTCACTGAGCGGGGTCTCTAAGAGTGCGAGGACAAAAGTTGTTACCAGTTTAGTACCTGGGGAGATGTGTGTCTGCAACATCCATCAACCTTCCTCAGGGAATCCCATATGATTCTATTAAAGAATAAGGGTTTCTTTCTGTTTCTCATTTATGCAAATAAAAGGCGAACCAGAAAAGACATCAATAAGAGTTAAGTGGCAATATCAAGTCAGTTTTACTGCCAGGTCACTCAGTCCCCAACAAATCAAGTGGGAAAAATGTGTCATTTATCAATATAATAAACAGGTATATCGCTCCTAAACCCAAACAGCTCTCTTGAAACCATATGTCAGAGCAAACAACCCATATCCTTTCAATGTACTAAGCAAGACTTCTCTAGAGTGCTTCTTTCTTTAGCTGCCAGAGTGCAATTAACCTACTGTGAGCTACAGTGGGATTCAGCAGGTTGGGCCAGCTTCTCTTGACATCTTGTGGAGAAAAATATCTAGATTTTCTAGATTTACCTTTATATAGGTAAAATTGTGATCCAGGCTTTGGACTAATAACCATCCCTAGCAGAGCTTTATAGATGTGTTGGCATACCTGGCTGGAAGGCTGAAAGAACATGCATGAGCTCCAGCAGAGATTTCAACATGCATTCTAGTTTTGGGGGGCTTAATTTCTTTCTCCCCTCTGTCTTACCCGTAACTTTCTATCTCAAATAATTCTGGTTGAAAAATCATTTTAGTCCTCTGAAGTATCCTTTTGTCCTGGTATTACAAGTCACAAGTTGGTATAAAAGTGTCTTTTGGGTTGTGTTTTCAGTTGTATACATCACTGCTGTAATTTGTGTGATCAGTCACAGCAACTGCTTGTAGGGGGAAAGAGAAACAAACATGTCATTCCTGAGCAGCTCAAGTGACCACAGGAAACAAATACAACACTGAGGCTGGGATTAATCCCTCTGGACTTCAGGCATTTCAGCATATTGCCTGACTTGGAAGCAGAGCTGCTCTGGGTTCCTCTAGAGAGGAAGATGGCTCTGAAAATGTTTTGGTGTCGATGGGAGAAACTTCTCCATTTATTTGAGAGGGAGGCCAGAGTGCACACATCCTCACACCAGGGATTGCTGAGATATGGTGGTTAATTTAGGAAATTATGCAATGGTGGGCAGATGTTTGTGTTCTCCCACAGCGATTATAGAAGCTTTGTTTCCATAAGAAATCAGGCCAAAAGTTTTATTCTGAAGAACAAAACCCAAAGCGTTTCGAAAACAAATAGCGTGCACAGAGTTTCCTCTGGGGAGAGGCTGAGGGAACTAACCATGCGACAGATGATGTTCAAGATCCCTTCACAGACTGCTGCACTCATGACCAGGCTGCTCAGGCTGCCATAAGCAAAAACAGAGACCTGAAATTTAGGTCTGTGCAGTGAAACTAGTGACATCCACCACTCAAGGAAAAGCCCACTAGACATTGTTACAGTTTTCTCAGGAGGGAAGAACACAGGATATCAGAGAAGCTTAGAAAACTGTAGTGCATAAAACATTATAGGGCATTGAATTTCATAACTAATAATTAGGGTGGTGCTAACTGGTAATCACGCTTACAGGTTTGATTTATAGCTGTATCACCTGACCTGAGGGTCAGCAGTGAAGGGGGCAGCAAGCAGCAAACACTGCATTGTGCTCCCCAGAGCCCTCAGATTCAGACTTGGGCATCTCTGTACACGGAGAGCCTGTAGTTCTGCAAAGCAGTGGGGATCACTTGGCCATTGCTGCCTCCTAGTTTTCCTCAGCCCTCAAAATGCCAGTTTTGAGCCTTTGCAAGTTAAATTGATCTTAATGCCATGCTGAGTGGATCTGGTGGTGACACAGCCCTTGACTGGAGGATTTGGGATGAAAAGCAATCTAGAAACCATCTTTGTTATTACCTTTTGGACTTGTGCTCCAAATACAATTGTCCCTGAGACTACACTCCCACACTGTAACTACCTCTGCTTCATTTATGAAATACCTTGTATTGTATTTGTAGCCTGATTTTTAAATCTGTATGAAGCCCAAATGAGGTTAAATTATTGCTGTAATTGAGAGCAACTAGAACAAGTTTTATTAATTTCCTGCCACAGAATACTGAGTAAGCTGATATTTTATGGGAAAGTTCAGGAAGAAGAGTAATATACGTTATATTTCTAAATTCCGGATGATACTTGAAGAGTTTTACTGGCAATTGATTTTTCTACAGGTAAATTGTAATCCTTGGTAGGCAGATATGCTCCTGAATATAGTGTCTTCATTGAGATGCACTCACTAAGAGTACAATGAAATAGAAGCAGGAGGTGTATCAGCTCTGCTCTGACAGGTGGTGAGAAGCTGGAAATTGGAATTCCTGCCTGTAGGAATCCTCCCTTTCCCTCAGCTAAGGCTATCGCTGTACTATCTCCATTATCTACATTACTCTGAATCCTGAAGCTTCACAGAAATATTTAGCATATGTTTATCTGTTTAAAAAAATCCGTAATTTGACACGTTTTAAGAAATTACTTTTACATGCTGCTGAGGATGTGTGTGCGCTGCCACCGCTTCCCATCGCGTAGTCATGGAGGTTATGGTGTGTCAGGGTTGGGTGCAGAAACAGCTGCTTAACAGGAACCTGATGATGTGCCATTACACATTGGAGTTACTGTCTCTCTTTTTTTTTCTTTTAAATTGTATCATCAAAGAAATACTTGCCTATTCTGAATTTGCTGGGGTCAAAATAGTGGGAGAGCTAAGAGCATAGGAGCTGCTGGTACCACCTTCCCCTCTGATAGCTGAGTTACTCCACAGTGCTTTTGGCCTTTCTTTGTGAGGGAACAGGCAAATAAATGTTGAAAGCAGGGCAGGACAGCAGAACTGCTGCTGCTTGGGAAGGATTTTAACACTTCATTCTTAGCATTATGGGCTGCTCATGTTTCAGGTCTTCTTGCTGCAGTGACTCACACAGGCTCTTTCATTCATCTCCTCACTCCCCAAGTGGCTTTGGGCCATTTCAGAGTTATCTTTCTGTACATGCAGGGAAGAGATCTTCTAAATATAAAGCAGTGCCCTAAAACAATGGTGCCCTGGGTGCTGGTTAGGTCACAGTCAGGCTTGGTAGCCAGCCACGGCTGGTACCACATCTCTCACAGGAGCAGTTATTTCTGCTTCTGTTCCCTCTTGGTGCTTGTTATTCAAAGGAAAATCAGCTGTCCTGCCTTACCACTGCTGGGTTTGGACTGTGGGCTAGCAGACCAGTTTGCTGCTGATATAATGCTGAAGAAGAATGGTCCACTCTTAATATGATCTCAGCTCTGCTGCCAGTAACACTTCTCAGAAGAGCTTTGTTTCTCCTGTGGTCCTGTGGGTGTTACAAATGACCCACTTCTCACCCTGGGGAGCTGCTCTGCAGCTGCAGTGTCAGGGGGACTCGTGCTCCACATGCAGTCCTGAGCTCCAGGAAAGGTTTGCCACTCTGAGCACTGCAGGAGAGCACTGTCAGAAGGTCTGAGCACTGCTAGCAATGAGTTACCCACCTGCAGGACATGGAACACTTGTTCTTGTGCTGGCAGGGCAGGCTGACCAGGTTGTCAGACCTCCTCAGAGTAAATTACAGACAATGGTTGTGGAGCTGCAAAGCACATGCTCAGATAAACAAGATTTAACTGTGCAGCGTAAATCCCTGCCAGGCTGCTGGCTCAGAGCTCCTTGTTGTCTGTTGCCTTGTGCACCAAACCTCTTACTTAGCACTGCGTCTCAGGTGGTTTGCACAGAGAAAACCTGAGCATGGTGATGTGAATGCTTGATTCTTCTCTTGCATGTGGTGAGGAACAGTGGGATCAGTTGTGGCAACTGGGAGATCCAGTCACTGTTTGTTTCTTAGCTGTTCAATAAATTTCAGATGTTTCATTAAGCAGATGGCTGTGGAGGGTGCCTTTTAGATGTTGTACATTGATGATGTTTTGTATTTAAATTCAGAGGTGAATCGACTTGAATGAATCACCCTAGTCAAATGGAGGTTATATTTTTGGTTAAAAACTGCAGTTAGCTTTCATATGTGTCACATTTACACTGGAGGCCAGTTTGTGTGGGCTGGGTTTTTTGAAAGGTCCATGTATCTCTCAGAGTACCTGCCCTTCACTGGGAGGGCTCTCAGGCAATCGTGCCAAGCCCCTTCTCTGCCAGTCCAGGCAGTCTGTGGGGTGGGCTGGCAGGTTCATCAACCTGGCTCTCTTGTCTGGTAATGCAGAAATTCTTCCAAACACCCCTCACCTGGTGCCATAGCATGAACTCAGGGCTTGCCTACTAGCAAACTCACACTTAGGGTGGGTTAAAAAAAAAAACACAACAAAACAAACAAACAAAAAACCCTCCCCCAAAACAACCAACCAAAAACCCTCCAGAACGAAACAACAAAAAAGTATGCTCTTGCTGGTGCACATACAGAGTCTGGCAGATTAAATCAAGTTTAAGGCCTTAATTTAATCCATTAAAGTGGACAGGAACATGAGGTGGAAAAATCCTGGCAGTGGTAACTACAGTCCCTTGAAACCTTCCCTGTATCTGAAAGCATTCTGTCGCTCCTGTCCCACTCTGCCCATCTGCATTACCACTCCAGTTGGACTAAAGTATCAAACCCAGCCATCCAGGGAGTTAATCCATCAATTTCAGCATGTTATAGGTCCTGAAAGCATCTTTTCCATAAAACATCTTATTCTAGCTGAAATCAAACATCAGAAATTCACATCTGAGTAAGTGGGCAATGATTTCGCTAACCCCTCTTTAGCAAAACCATGTCTACTCAAGAAGGAAAGTCTTGTGTCAGGAACTGCTCACTGAGGAACAGCACACTAGCCTTGTGTGAACATGCCTGAGGGAATTGCTGCTGTCCTCACTTGGTGTCAGTGGGTCCATAGGTGTCTGCAGCAGGAGATTCCAGTGTGTCCATTCCCACTCCACTCCCAACTAGTGGAACAAAAGCTTCCTAACAAGAGGGAAAGAAAACCCAAAATCTTCTGCTCACTTTTCTTGAGGTTTTCCCCTCAGTCTCTTTGCAGGGCAGACATTACCACTGGATTACTAACGGTTGTGGGGAGTACACCTTGACAGCAGCAGTGTTTTAGGGTATTTTTCTCTTCTTTAGATGAAAAGCCAGGCTTTTGGATTCAGGCTAAAAAAAAAGTATTCATCCTTCTAAGTAGATTGAAAGAGAATCCAGATTAAATAAATCATTAAATCATTCCAGAATGTTATCCACCTGTTCTGGCCTGTAATTTATTTTCAGATGAACAGTAGGTAAAAAAAAAAAAAAAAAAAAAAAAAAAAAAAAAAAAAAAAAAAAAAAAAAAAAAAAAAGGCAATACAATGGCAAAAATCATTTTCCTCTAACAGATGCTTTGATCCTGAAATGACACCTGGCCTGGGGAGCTGCTTGTGCAGCTTTTGAGATCATTTTGAACTAACTGCTCCAGTCTATTGCTCTATAACCCTGATGGCCACATCATGCTAAAATTTCTGTAAACACCTTTGAAGAGAGATCTCCAAGGGTTTTCCTGCTGCAAAACCAGTAAAATTCACCCCTTTATTGTGGGACAGGAAATTTGTAGAGGGACAGGACATCTGTTTGAGGGCATGGGCAAATCCCAGCCAGCTGAGAATGAAGGGGCCCAGACCATTTTAGTGTCAGGGCCACTGTCCTCATGTGCTTGTGCAGGAATAAAGGAAAGTTTCCTCTCTCCTATGTTCCTAAAAGGAGGATTGTGCTTCAAAAGGCTGGGAAGCACCAATCTCACTGGTTACTTGTGTTGTCCAGACCTTCTCAAGACTCATGAATGGAGAGCACCAGCATGTTTAGTGCTGGGGATGGCAGGGAGGTGAGATGCTGGGAGGGCGTGACCAAGGACCACAGATGGAGGACAACAACAGTGCTGGGATCTTGGGGAAGGTGGTGAAACATGGTTACTGTCCTGCTGTTCCACACCTCCTCTCTGCCCAGATGCAGCCGAAAGCAGCCACAGTTCAAGAACCCAATTTCATGTTTCTCTGGTGTATATTTAAACAGATTTAGCCAGCTCGATGGTCAGTTTTTGGATGAATTCTCCCATTTGCTGAACGCAACAGCGTTGAAGCAGGAATCTGTCGCAGCAGCCCGTCTGGGGTGGGAAGAGGCAGCAGAAACCCTCAGCCAGGCGTATGAGAGGCAGGCAAGGGCTCAGCCCCCAATTTTCGGGGCTTGCTTCGCTCGTCCGCGGATCGGACGGATAAACTCCCGCTCCGGGAGGCTCATTGCCGGCACCAGCCCGTCGCTCCTCGTACCTGGGGGCCGGGCACCGGGGCCGCTGCCCCGCGGGGAGCGGGACCGGGCGCGGGGGTCACCGCGGGGGCGCAGGAAGGGCCAGGGGTGGCCGGGGAGCCGCGCCGTCTCGGCCGCACAAAGCCGCCTTTTCATCGCGGCCTCCTGCCCCCGCCGGGCCCGTAATTGTCTTTGACAAAACTTCATTAGCGAGCGCGGCGGAGGCGGCGGCGGCCCCGCGGTCGCGCTGCCTTTGAGCGGGCGCAGTGGAGTGTGCGCGGCCCCGCCGCTCCCGCCCGGGGCCATTAGCCCGGCGACTTTGTTTTAGAAACTTCCCACCCCAGCGGGGGACGCGTCAACGAGCCGCCCCCGCCCGCCCCCGGGACCGCTAATTGGGGGGCGATGCGGGGCTGCGGCCGGTGCCAGCGCGTCCCGGCGGGCTGCGGGAAAGGGGGACACCCGCCCCTCCAGAGCCAAGAGGGGTGCCCTGCGGGGATGGTGTGTGTGTGTGCGCGCTGCGCTGGTCCCTCGGCTTCGTGGGGTCTACACCTTGCGCGCCCGGTTTGGTGTCTCGCCGGGGAGGGCTGAGGCGGGCCGGGCCGAGGGCGCTCCCCGTCCGGCCCCATCTCCTCGAGCCGCCCCGCAGGAGCGCATTCCGAGTGCCCCAGCACAGCCCGGCTCCCCCCGCTCCGGCGGGCAACCCGAGTTCACTTCCCAGAGCGGCAGCGTTAAAAAGCCCAGCTCAGCCGGAGACGGTTTAAATATGTTTATTATGGCATTGGAGGCGCTGAATTTGTTCGTGCGAGCCCGTTATTTTAGTTTTGTGCCTGGGCGCACGCAGGCTCCGCTCCCGGTATTAGTTCTCCGTCAATCCCCACTCTGGTTTTTAATCAAAACAGTATTCGGAATATGATTCCCGGAGATTATATTTTGAGAGATTTGCGATACATATCTTGCCGGCGTGACAGATTGCAGAGGAGTCCTGGGCGGGCGGGATAATCTGCATCTCACTCACTTGACCTTTAATGAAAGGGGAGTAAAAGTAATACATAAAAAATAAAAGTCTAAAGACTCCTGGAGGTTGCCTTCGTGCCGTTCTTAAAAAGACCCCGAAGCCTGTACCCGCCTAACTAATCAACCCCTGAGGACTTCACACCTCCTTCGGGTCTTGCTGTCAGGGCCGGGGGTTCCAGGGCCGGGCGGTAGAGTCTGAAGCTCGGAGGAGCTCCTGGACGCCCCCGCGTCGCGGGGGCCGTGCAGGTTTCGTCTCCTGTGAGCAGCTCAGGAGGCCGATGCAGAGCTGACTCTCCGGGGAGCCTCTTCCAAAGCTGCCGAGCAAAGGGAACCGGAGGGAGCCGGGTCGCTCCCCTGCACGATGGGCGGAGGCACCCGGGACACAGACGGGAGGGAGGCCCGGCCACTGCGCTGTGTTCCCAGGGCAGATAATACCTGTCCTCTCCGGTGGGAGAGGAGGGGCGGAGAAAGTCGCCTTGCAAGAACCCTTCGAAAGGGCCTAATACTCTTTATTACAAGCCTTAATCCTTCAAAGCCGACTTGAAATAATGTTTATCTTTTCGCAGCCTAATTTCCCCTTCTCTAAGCTCCGGGTCACTGCAACAGACTGCGGTTGCTGTGCCGCCGATTGCCCAGGGCTGCTCCGGTGTAGGGGAAAGCCCCGTGGCCGAGCGTCTCTGGCTGGGCTCCCGGCGGGCCCAGCCCCGCTCCCGGCCGCTCTGTTACCTGATGCCCCCGTGTACAACTGCCTCCCCTTCCCTTTCCCCCCCAGCCCCTCCAAAACCCGATAGTTTGCCTTCTTTGACAGGTGCCCCCGCAGCCGAGATTGCTCCGGTCCCAGGAGGGACCGGGGCTGTTCCCGGGGCCGAAGCCAGGGACAGCCCCGCCACCTCTCCCCTGCGTTGACCTACAGCTCCTCCTTCCCCATACGAACTCCTCAAACCCAGAGGACTCCGAGCCCTGCAGTCCCACTTGTCTTGAGTAGCCTTTCGTAAACATATAGAAGTCTACTCGATATTCAAGATTGATTTCCCTGATTTATTAAGGCAGAATTCATTGGACTCTATTGACCACAAATGACTTAATGTAAATGCTGACCCCGGTGAACTTGGAAATAGCAGGTATCGGGTTGATCTATAGATGACCTCTTAATTACCACAGTTATTAATTTAAATTATTGCCACTGCTTCCAGAGACAGGAACAAAGAAACATTCTTTCCTCATCCCTGCTTGGTTTATTAGTCTGAACACAAAGTGTTTGATGACACTTTTAATTAAACAGAAATAATGCAGAGATACGGTTTCCCTTTCTCGTCTGTCCTGTAAAGTGCAGCACTGCTCTTTTGACTGACTGACGGCGGTGACCCACTAACAACGTCCTACTTCGCCGCCCGGTCGCCACCCGCTGCCCGGGGGTGCCCCGGCCGTGCCCCAGGGCGGGCGGCGGGTGCCTGTGGCCGCTCCGCCCGGGCTGTGCCGGCTCCTGGCTGGAGAGCTCCGGGGTCACTGACGGCTTCGAGGCGTTCAGCTCATCCGTGTTAATTAGAGACTCCGAAAAATACTTTTCAGCGATATCTATGTACAGAGACGGGAAAGAAACAGTCCGGCGTAACCTGCGCCGCTTCTCCTCCTCCTCCTCCTCCGCCCCGGGACGGTGCAGAGCGACTGCGAAGCGACGCGCCTTGGCGGAGCTGGGCGCTGAGCGGAGCGCGCAGGTTTGGGAGAAAGAGGAGAAACAACCACGACGTGGGGGGAAAAGAGAAAAGATCAGAGTTTGGATTTCTTTTTCTTTTTTTTTTGCAAAGACGTTGGCGAGGTGTTGAACATATGGCAAGCGTGCGGCGGGGAGGCGCCGGTCCTGCGGCCGCTCCGCCCGCCGCCCCGCCCGCCGTGCCCCTCGGCCCCATGTGCGCAGCACGTTGTGCCGCGGCGGCTCTTCCCTGGCGAGGGCAGGGCAGGCGGAGCCGCGAGGCCACCGCCGGCCCGGGGAGAGGCGTCTTTCGTTGCTTCAAGCCGAATGGCTCGCCGCAGCCGGAGCCCCGTTGCCAGCGCCCAGGAAGGGGCGGGCGGCCCTGCGGGACGGAGAAGCGGTGATAAGCTGGTGATTAAGCGGCCGCGTCCGGGGCCGGGTGTTGGTGCCCCGGCCGGCCGGGAGCTCCGCGAGCGAAGCAAGACGGCGGCCCCCACCGCTCCGGTGTCCCGGGGCCGAGGGGGCGGGCTCGGGCTTAGTGCGAGGTGAGGCCCCGGCTGCCGGCCCGTCACCTACCTCACCTCCGCAGCACCGGCCGGAACGCCGTCCGCAGCCTGTCCAGGCAGGTCCCGCCCAGCTCGGCGCCTCCCGGGCCGCCCTTGGCGCCCCGCCCGAAGCCTGCACAGACACAAGCGGCTCGCGGTGGGCCCGGCCCGGCACCGCCGCCCTCCCCTTCCCGCTCGCCTCGAGCAGGGAAGCCTCGGCGTCCGCACCTGACACCTGGCACGGCCGAGCGCCGGGGCTGTCACTGCGCGGGCAGGCTCACGCCGTGCCCTGCGCCCCTGCCCGGCCCGCGGTCCCGCCCGTCCCCGCGGCCCCGCCGCCGCGGGTACCTTCGCCCGCCGCCGCGAACTGGCACGGCTCCCCCAGGCCGCGGTGGGACGCGCAGCTCCGCGGGAGCGGCTGCAGGTTGAACGCAGAGCTCCGGAAGGCCTTGGCGGGCAAGGGCTGCTCCGCCGCCGAGCCGCCGCTTCCCTCCGCGCCGCAGCCCTCGGGGCTGCCCCTGCGCGCCGCGCTGGCCCCGGCCGTGCGCGCCAGCGACCAGATGCGCGGCTTTTCCGCGGGCGCGTAGGGCGGCGGTGGGCCGGCCAAGGAGGCAGGGGTGAAGTCCGCGGCGGGGGCCTTGGCGCAGGGAAAGGCGTGGAAGGGGCCGGGCAGGCTACAGTCGCTTCGAGGAGCCTCGGGCAGCGCCGCGCCCAGGCTGGGGGCTTCCTGCAGGGAGCTGGCCCGGCCCTTCTCTAGCTTCCCCGCCTCCTCCTCCTCCTCTTCCTCCTCCTCCAGGTCGCTGAACCGCAGCTCCTTGTCCTCCTTGTAGCTCTTCTGCTCTGCTTGGACACACACAGGGAACAGGGGGGGCGGCAGAGCATTAGTGTGGGTGCGGGGATGTTGGGGGGCCTCGAAATCGGCTACTTCGAGCTACTTCGAGGCGCCCTGCCTCTCCCCCTACCTCTGCCTTCGTCCTCTACACTGTATTCATCCTCTTCCCGCGGGGTTTCTTCTTTTCTCTCTTCTCCCGCTTTGTTCTTGGGGGACCAGGTCATTTTGTTTTCTTTCTTGAGCCTCCGTCTGGCGTTAGCAAACCAAGTGGACACTTGGGTCAGGGTCATTTTGGTGATGATGGCCAGCATGATTTTCTCTCCTTTGGTGGGGTAGGGGTTTTTGCGGTGCTCATACAGCCAGGTCTTGAGGGTGCTTGTCGTCTCTCGCGTTGCATTCTTGCGTCTGGCGGAACCACCGAAATCCACCGTCCCGTACCTGCTGGGAGATGATTACAGAAGGTGGAGGCCGGCGGGAGACCAACATGAGCCCCCTGGCCCGGCCCGGCCTAGCCGCAGGCCGGTGTGGCCCCTTCCCCTCTGCCTGCCTGCCCCTGCCCTCCTGCCATCGCCTCCCAAGTTTGATTTCAGGTGACTGCTGCTCCCGGGGCGCCTCGTTTCTTTTGTACAACGTTTGTCAGGTCGGAGCCCCCGCCGGCCCCTGCCGTTTGATGTCGGCCGCCGCCTCGCAGGGGGATGCTAATGCTGCCGGGCGCTGATCAAAGGGGTTTTACCTGTCGTACTGGTACTGCCCCAAGGAATGATCGTAGGAGTAGTAGGCAGCGGGCTGCGCGATTCCCGAGTGCAACGTGCCGGCGCCGTCCTTGATTTCATACTGGGGGTTCTGCAAGGGAAAGCGGCCGCGTTTGGCGTCGAGCAGGAGGGGGAACCGCTCTGCGCCCCGCAGCCCCGGCTCCCCGCGGCAGCCCAGTCCCTTCGCGCCCCCCACCCGCCCCGGGCCGGCGCCGCTCCCGCGTCCCTCGGCGGGCCCCCCGCCCCGAGACCGGCTGCGAAACACGAAGATTCCCGCCTGGTGCACCCCCCTCTCCCCTCCGGCGGGCTGGCAGGCACTCACCAGCGCGGTGTAGAGCGCGGCGGGCTCGGCGCCGTAGGGCAGGTAGTTGCCATAGCCCTGTCCGGCGGCGTACGGGGCTCCGTACATGCCCAGAGCCGCATTGAGCTCGGCGCGGCCGGGCGCCAGCAGCCGGCCCTCGTACGGGGCGCAGCACAGGGAGGCGGCGGCCGGCGCCGAGGAGGCATCCGGCCCGGAGCGAGGGCCGGCCTCGCAACACGTCGTGCTGGGGCTGGCGGGCACGAAAAACTGCGGAGAGGAGAGGAGAGAGCGGGACGACGCCGAGTGACTGTCGAGGCAGCCCCATCGGGGGGAATTTAGGAGCGTGTGCGCGCCTGTGTGTGTGCGGAGGGGGGGGGGTGAGGAGGGGGATAGGAAACACGGGCTGAAGCGACTAATTATAGAAACCGGGAAATAAACCGAATGGGAAGCAGGAAACCCTTGGGAAGGGGGCACGATTAATCAAGCAGGCAAAACTTTAAGGAAATAATTGCTCTGGAAAAAGGCATGAGATCCGTACAGCTCCATCCTTCCCGCCCCCGCTCGGTCCATCTGCATTGATTTAAAGGCAAAAAGTTGCGATTATAGTTAATTTGACAATAGACACAGCAGTAAATATGTCAGCTAACGCAATCGAAGGCATTTGATTTCAATAACTTCAAGGGGACAGCTAACTTCCCAAGCGAGAGAGGCACATCTTGCAGTGATTACGGTATATAAATAATTCTACCCAAATAAATCGTGACTCGAGGTACGCTATAGTAACGACTTACAGGGTGCCTTGGTGTGAGTGGGGGGGTATCCTTTGGAAATCGCATGGGGGGGGTTAAAAAAAATCTCTCGACAGATC
Organism: Empidonax traillii; assembly: GCF_003031625.1. Classification (NCBI taxonomy): domain Eukaryota; kingdom Metazoa; phylum Chordata; class Aves; order Passeriformes; family Tyrannidae; genus Empidonax; species Empidonax traillii. The sequence goes on along the minus strand of NW_020955466.1, from coordinate 92,173 downwards.
CTAATAAAACACAGGAAAAGGACCGACCCGTGGTGGAAGGGGGGAGGAAACGGCACAGCCCGGTTCCGCAGAAACCCGAGTGAAGCCCCAAGCCCGCCAGTTCCCGCTGCCCGCACACCCTCCGCCGTGCCCGGGCGGCAGCGGCGCGGCGGGGGCAGCGCCCGGCAGGTCCGCGGGACAGCTCCGCGGGCTCGGAAAGCGGCCGTAACCAGGATTTATGTTTTTTTTATTTGTTTGTTGCACTTAAAACTGAACGGTGGAGGGTGGGGAGGAGGGGGAATTACCGGTTTCCTACACGCCTTTGCTGTGCACACTGCGAGTTATTTGTTTTAAGCCTAACACAACACAAACGAGACATAAACACACACGCACATTTTTTAAAAAAAGGCTCCAGATGTGCCCTTTTAAAAAAATATTCTAAGTAAGGGAAAGGGAAGAAAAAAAGGGAGGGGGGGGACAAGACATCTGGACAGCAGCAGCAGAATCTAAACAAAAGTGAGTGCTGCTCACTCGCCTTACCTGTGAAGTGGTGCTGTAGGGGTATCCGAACTGAGAGAAGGACATAGTTGCTCCTTATTTTTGGACCATAGGCAATATTTTCCCCCCAAGATCGATTGTAACTAAACCCTGCTTCAAGATGCACCTTCTCACACACACATTTCCACGTATGGCTTTTTTTTTTTTCTCAATTATAGATGATTGCACTTAAGAAAAGCAGCCAGACATCTGAGGCGGTGGGGGGGAGGGGGGAGGTTGGTGCCTGGATTAAAAAAATAGGCTACCCCCCACTTCCCATCGCTCTTAATAGATATGTTTGTATAGCGGGAGTTTAAAAAGCCACCCCACATGTATAGAGAGTTTAAGTGCAAAGGGGCTTTTTCAAAGAGGGGGGGAAAATCACGTAGGGCTTGCAAGATACAGAGCTTGCTTGTTGTATTATTTTCTGCTCTATAGGTCTTTAGCGTTCATCGGTGGGCGAGGAGCGGGGTGACGTCACGGCCCTGCCGGCAGCAGCAGGCAGCGGCGGGCAGGAGCAGGCAGCGCCCCGCGCCCGCTCTCACCACTTGTTCCATGTTGGTTTGATGTTGTGCTGTGATGCACGTCAAAGGCGGGACTGGGGGTGCCTTGCGGTTGGTCTCTTTTCCCTTTCTCTCCTTTTTTTAAACGCAATCCAAATTTGTCTTAGGGGAATAAACATTCAGTGGGGACATCGCGGCACCCACCGGCCGCAGCGTGGCCCCTGCCCTAGGCCCGCCGCGGGGAGGATGAGCGCAGGGCAGGTGGCCTGAGAGCACCCGGGGCAGGAGCTCTCGGTGCCAGCCCAGCCGGCGCAGCACCCCCGGCCCTTCCTGCTGCCCCCGCGCCCATCCGCAGGGCCGGGCGGTGCTGTACGACGCGGCCCCGGTTCTGCATGGGAGCCGGGGAGCCGTGTTCCCCGCCTTGGCTGCCCTGCCCGTCGCGGCACGGGAGCGGGGTCGGACCTCTCTGCCTGCCTGGGCAGGGCACGGCTGGCGGCGGGACAGAAAGACGAAGCCCACTTCCCGAAGGAGTGCTGAGCGGGGCGTCCCTTCTTCTCCCTTAGCTCCGTGATGCTCCCTCCGGGAGCGGGCGGGCCGGGGCGGTGGCAGGTCAGCGGGGCGGTGATGGATGGCTGGCTGCCTGCAGCCCGACCGGCCCGTTACCGCCACGGCGTAATCGCATCAATTAACAACTGGAAATGTCCTTGTTTAACCAGCGACTTACATATCGCGAATTTGCCTTTGAGGCGAGATCACCGGGAGGTTAACGGGGATTTCC
>NW_020955466.1:76897-90284 GCF_003031625.1 Empidonax traillii | reverse complement strand
GCGGGGCGCCCGAGCCGTGTCCGCCCCGCCGGGGTGAGCGGAGCGGCCCGGAGCTCAGGGCCGCCTGTGACAGCCCTCCAACGTCACCCGCAGCCTGGCGAGACGGAGCGCTCGGGCGGTGTAAACCCGAGCCGTGTCAGTTGTTGTTAGCGGGGGCAATAACTTAAGAAAATTCATTAAAGAACACCTTTGGGTAACATTACTGCTAATTATTTAATTGCAAGAATCCCTATGGGGGAAATTATGTTAATTATAAAGTAATAAAACCACTTGTTCTAAAGCACTTAATTCAGCAAAATTTAGTCTTTTCACAAGAACGTTCTTTATGTTGTTTGATGGAAGAAACAACAGGGTAGCCGTGTGCTCATCCTGCCTGTGCTCAGAGCCCAAGGGAGCTGTCGCTGGCACTGTTTGTGCTGGCAGGCTGCATGCAGGGCTCCCGGCTCCTCACTGAAGCAATGAGCACCGTGGCCATCGAAATCAGGGCAAAATTCTCTGTGCAAGAGCACTTTTATAACAGAGATATTGCAGATCAGTGCAAACGTTGTTTGCCAATCTTCATTGTGCACAATCAACGTGAAAGCTATTCTGTTACCTGTCAGGTACCTTGTAGCTGAGCCCAGCTTTGGGAGATGGCCTTTTCCAACCCAGCTCTCTCCACGTGGAGCACTCTGCCCTATGGAGATTTTTCAGCAGCATACTTCTAGACATGCCCAAGAGCCACCCAGGTGACTCCTTTGATTCCCCTTACAATCCAGGAGATTGAATGGCATTCCTATTAACAAAGACAAGTTTTACTGTGCTCACCAGCTCTTCAGGAGGACACACTCTGGCTCTGTGTTCTTCTGCCACCATTCAACCTCCCTGTCTGTCACTGAGCAACTGTACTCTGCGTGTCAAAGCTGCCAAAATATCTTTCTGTGATTTGTAAATATTGGCATAAACCATCTGTTAACAGGTTCTTGAACCTGGCTTTGCAGAGGGTACCTTTAGTTTGGAGTGTGCAATTTGCCAATATTTAATCACAGGAAATCAGCTTCAACAGCCTGATTTCCATTCTGCTCATACACCATGTCTCCGAGAAGCGTAAGTGATGCTGTACATGGTCACTGCAGATTTTTCTTTCCTTTCTCTAAACCTCTGTCATCTCTCTCCCTGCATACAAGTGTATCATCCCACCCCCACAATGTACACTGCTTTCACCCAGGCATCCTAGCGAGGACTGTGTGACTATAAACACGAACAACACCAGAAAATGATCTCTCTTGATTCACAAACTTTTGTTCTTGAAAAGGAGGACCGTGAGGCTTAAGTGTAAACATTTCTGCAAGCAGTTCTTCTTGAAGCGAGGCAGGAGTTCAAATGCAGCCAACAATGCGATTTTTGATGCTTTTAAAATCAGCATCATTTGGTTTAGCTCTGACATTGCTTTGCTTAGGAGGTAATTGCAAAGGGTGAAAGTAACAGTATATGCTTAGTAGCGATGCAAATGCAGCTGCCAATAACTGCAAATGAAATAATAGATTAATTGAAATAAGCAGAGTAAGAAGAAAGCAGCTTCAAAACCATGTAGCAGAAATGTGGCTGAGAAGAAAGTGTCTTTATATTTTAGAATACAGGGGGATTTTTTTGGCTGTTGCTTTTTTGTACTGAGAAAATGAAAATTCTTCAAGTCCATGCATGAATAAACAAGTACAGCTGGGCAGCCTAATAAATAATTTATACTGATCAGTCACTGCAGATTTAACTGAATAAAGCCAAAATGAACACTAATTGTTTTGACAAACTAAAATAGTATATATGATGGCTTATTGTGAAGCTTGCTGGTTACTGTCCTTATCTTAGTGGCTATTGTCAAAACTGATTTCTGCATGAGAGGCAGAAAAAGATGAAACATATTAGGACAATATTAAGATTAATATCTTGTTGAAGATAAAGCTTTTTAACTGCTTAACATGCAAGCAGAAAATAGAAAGATTGTCTTCAGGACAGCAGGGAGGGCTGGCACAGTGAGGTGAGGGCCAAACACTGAGGTGGATGGCTAAATGAGAACCATTTAAAATATCGTTTCGAAATTAGATAAGAGACAGAGGAGGGTAGTAATAATATTTTCAGGGATCCCTAAGCACCACTCCACGGGCTCCTTCGTGTGACAGTGAGCTTCTTCTTCCTATCAGTCCTCTGTGATGGCCTCACCTTGCCACCTCACCCTCCCACCTCTTCTCCAAGGACTGGCAGCTCCACTTGACTCCCACCATCACTTTAATAATGACTGATGTGTTTGCTGAATCTCAGATCATCACTGTGTTTGCTGTGATTAAGTTTTTAGGATATGGCTGCAAAGCTGACAGTTGGGCTTGAGTGTTACTGGAGTTGAAGGATGGCTGGACCCAGGGCTTTAATCTGGACCATTTTGTGCCAAGAAGCAGCCAAGTGGGTGGAAGCTGGAAATTAATCTTCCTCGTGCCCTGGAGTGGTCTTTTCCCTTGGATCTGGGGCCATTACTAACTTATGATCATTGTGACTTGTGAACACATACTTGACTAAGGAGGAAATAATTCTTTTGTCAGAGTTCTTTGCATCAGAGTAGGGCCAGCACTTCTGTACTAGCTATCCTCAGGTTATTGTAGATTATTCTATAAAGTATGAGTTCATCTGGTGAAGATACACCTACATAAAACTCATGAGAACTTCACCTCTGAGAACTTATTTGTGCTTTGCTTCGATGTGGGTTAACTTATGATAGGAGACTCAGGGCAGTGTCACACCTTTCATTTAGGCTGATCCCCCAGTGGATTCACTTTCCAGTGAAATCAATAGAATAATTTTTAATTTGTGTGTGTGTGTATGTATAACAAGGCTGTTGCTGGTCTGACACATCTTGAGCAGGGTTCACCAGTAACCACCAAGTTGTGTCTGTGCTTTCATGGCCTTTGCATCAGCTCATGCACAGTTGGGGTGAAGGAATTATTTGGCTGCCAAGCTGAAGGTTTTTAATTTAATATCAACTTAGGTATAGTTTGTCATTTTTGTTCTGTGGCAGTGAATGACAGTTTTATTCCAGTACTTAGTCTGCTTGCTATAATTTCCAGGATTTATTTTTAAATTAGTGTGCTAGTTACATGCAACCATGCCTTCTCTTCCAAGAAATTGGTGTTCTTCACCAACTTCTGTGCACTATTAAACATGAATATCAGAGCTGCTTTCTTACTTACTTTCTTTTGTAATTTACAAAACCTCAGTTGTGTTTGTTGTACATTAGAAACACAGAGAGTTTATAACTTATTCCAAAACCAGATAATACTTAACACAAGACAATTAGTCCCACCCCATCAAAACAGGTGTCCTTGAGCCTCTTCATTAGTTAACATTTGAGTAAAGAAGGGGCTCAGCTGGACTCCACCTCCAAATCCTGTCTGAATTAACTCCATTTTGCATTTGTAGAAACGGGTGCAGAACAGGACCCTCTTGGTAGTTCACTGAGGACTCTTCTGCTGGTCTCCTTCAGGTAATTCGGGTTTTTCTTTGGTCTTTCCTTTCACCAGTGTTTCAGGCTGTGCTGAGGGCTGGGGGGAGCACTGGGGAGGAGTGGCTGTGCCGATGGGCTATCTGCATCCCACTACTCTGGGGAAGCTGGGACCACTTGCAGTTTCACACACAAGCAGCACTAATCTACAATAAATCTTATGAAATCAATAAAAATATGGAAAATATATCATTTTTAAAGAAAAAACACATGAGATGGCCATTAAGGGCACAGCCATTCTAATACCTGTGTCTGGTTGAAGCTGCAATTAAAAACATTCCAATAATAAATCTACTTCCAGTCTCATTTAATGCTTTTAACTTGCTTGAGAGTTCAAGCTGGTATCCCAAAAATGTGCCAGGACTTTCACAATGTATTTTATAGACTCATAAATAAATATGGCAATTAATCTAAGCTATATTTCCTTCATATTTGATGACAATTTATTATGACACTCACTCATTCAATGCACAAAAACTCTAATGCACTTAAAATCGGATTTCAAACCAAACGTTTTATGGGAAAATATAGTATTGATCATCCATTTAAAGGTATCATGTGATGATTCATAACCTGCTATAAAAAGGATCTTATGAGGACATGCAGAAGGAGTTTTGTGGACCGTTTTCACCACAAAGTCCAACTTACAAGATCTGTAGTTCTCAGTGATGTTTTATGTTTCTGTTTGGAGTCTTTGCCTATTATGTTTTGGTGGTTTGTGATGGATAGCAGCTTTACAATAAAACATTTTTCATATCTAAGCTAAATTAAATTTAATTTCTTAATCATATACTCTTATATGCACTTTTATACTGTCCATTTACACAAATTAGTGCACAAAATTTGTTCCTTTCAAGGATAATTTCCACAATTTTGGTTATGTTAATTGGGCTGTTTGTGCAATACGCATCTGCTACTGTGTCCTTTAATAAAATGTGACCCAGGAGTCACATAGCTTCTCATACTGCTCCTTGCTGGGTATGTGATGCACCCTGTACCAGGTGCTGCTCGGAAGGTTGCAGCAGTTTGGGCCTTGACACACCAGAGTCAGTGATCTGCAGCCTGCTGTCCTGGCCCTGTGTTGCATCACTGAAAGTGTTTTCAAAGCTGAAAAGCTCCAGAAGATACATCCCAAAAATGCAGGCTCCTGGGGGTAATTTGTGCGTGGTCTGGTGCAGAAGGAAGGAAGGGGCTTGCAGCATGCTGTGTGCTGCGTAGGGGTTCACATCCAGGCTGCACAGGACAGCCTTCCCCAGTCCTTCACCATCAGCCTGCTGACACTTTTCAGTGGAAACACTGATCTGGTTTGCCCTGCGTGTGGATCAGCCCTCAGAGCCCAGCTGGGGACCGTGTGCTACCGGGTGGGTGAGGAGCATCATTTCTGTGCAGGGGGAGGGTGAGGACATCAGGAATGGCAAATGTCTTTTTCTGCCTTTGTGAGTAATTAGTGTCTGAATTTGGGGACTTGAGCAGTCCTTTCTTCCCCGTGTTCCCACAAGGGCCTGTGGGGTGGCAGTGGGGTGAGCAGAGCAGCCCCAGCCTCATCTGAAACAGATGTCCTGCAAGTGCCCAAGGTTTTGCAGCACTTGAAAATAGGTGACTTCTCATCTCATTCTCTAAGATTCTTAATATAATTATGTTTCCCTGTTAACAACCCATAGTTGTTGGCAGCCTAAATATTTTTTAGATATCTTTCCTTAATGCTTTGGTTGGTGACACCAATGCTTGGAGAGACAGCAGAAGGAAATAAGTAGTGAAGGCTAAAGCACGTGGTTAAAGAAGAGTCTCATTTATAAATCAATTTTAATAACATATTTAAAAGCTCTCACATTTGCCTTTAATGTGTTTCCATTTCCCCTTTGGTCATTAATATTTAAAATATTTTTCTTTACTGATCTTTTTTCTATTGTGTCCTTTCTAACTTCCCTTTCTCTCTTTAATATGTAAAGAGTAAGTTTTTGAGAAATGCATAATCCAGAGAAATAATGAGAAATCCAGATAATTTTGATACAGGAGTCCAGATAATTTTCTATCTCACGAAAGAAGTTTCAGAGGAGTTGAGTAATTGTTTAAAAGTTATTCCAAACAGTTTAACTCATAAAAAGGGTATATGTTTTCATTGGTATACTTTCACAATGAGAAGGCACCATTATTTCTACTAGGAAGTAATAATCATCAATGAACTTTTTTTAAAAAAAGTTAACAAACTTTTTTTTTTTTTTAAGTTAAAAACAAACTATAGATAGCATTTTCACCAGGCCTGTTGTGGAGGTGACTGAAAAGGCTGAAGGAGGAGGGTCAGAAACCGGTCTCCCAAGTGGGGTTGAGTAAAAACCTCAGTCATATGCTTTGGAGGATTCATCACATATTATAAATAATGTGGACTTTATAAATAATGTCAAAATGCAGTGGTGATGTGGATGATTGCAGCCACAGGTGTGTCTGAGTGTTTGCTGCTCCCTCATAGTTTGATTGGAAATTGCCCACTGCTGCGAGTCGTTGCAGTTCCAATTTAGGATAAGAAAGAGGTGCTCCTCTGCGATCTTCATTAGGTGGATTTGTTACACCTGGAGCAGGAGGAAGGTGTGGGTGTGGTTGGTGGTTGGAGCTGGGCTGTGGTTTAGGACGAAGGGTGGCTGGAAGAAGGAGCAAGAGGTGTGTGGCTGCAGGATGGACTGCCTGAGGTGAGTGAGGAATGTGGTGTATCTCCTTTTTCTTGTCTTCTGCTTGTGGTGGGTCTGGGCAGTGCCCTGGGAGAGGCAGCACTTGCCAGGGGTCTTCCTGGGCAGGGGGAAAGAGAGGTGGGTAAAGGGGGTGCAAAGATGGAAGGTGTTTTTCTGAGGTTGGAGAACAGCCCAGTAGCAGAGGCTGGAGGTACCTCCATCCTTGGTCAAAGCACAGAGCAATATGTAGCTGGAGTAGCATATCATCTTGGAGGAGACAGAGGAGCTAAATTTAATGTGCAGTAAATTCTCTAGAGACAATGGGGAAACCTCCAGAAAATAATTCATTTATATATCATGGGGAGGCTCTATGGGCAATGAAATGATATCCTTTATTGTGAACAGAATAATGACTGCTCAGCAGAGCCACTGGAAAGGATTTTAGACACTTAACAACATTGGTTTGATTTTTTAATTTTAATTTTTATTACTTTAGTCTTTAATTTACTGTTCCGAGGAAGAGCTTATCCTCTTCCTGGCTTGTGCTGAGTTTTATGTTTTTATATATATACATGTACGGATATTATTCTCAGTCCATTATTCATCTATGAATTCTTCATGATTTGTAAATGGGCAATGAAGCAAAGAATACTAAAATGTAACAAAGATGGAATGGAAATCTGCAGTGTTTATTATTTTCAAGGAAGAGTTTAATATGAAGATGATGATGTCTGATGTTTGAATATCTGCCAGGGGAGGGCTTATATCTACCATGGCTATTTTGTTAGGGTTTTTTATTGTCTTCTTATCTTGGGGTGGGTGGGTTTAGCACTAGAGATCTGTCCTGGTGGCAGTGGTGGTGAAGATATTTGTATATGTTTCACTGGCTGCTGCTGAGAGTGGAAGGTGAGTTAGTTGTACCAACTCCTGTTGCCGTGGTGGGTTGGCCTGGCCCCTCACTGGGGGCAGTGGGGTGATATTGGAAAGTGCTGCTTGTCCAAAGCTTAATTTGCACGTCATAGTGCAGGGTCCCAAGGGCTGAGCCCTAAAAGATGGACAAAGACTTGCTCCTCTGCTCAGTTTGTTCCTCATGCATCAGCTCCCAGTGCCTCTTTGATTATGCAGAACTAGCAAAAGCCTGAGCAAATGTGCAGTGGGCAGTCAGCAGTGTTGGAATAGCCTTGCTGTGAGGTCCTTGCCTGGCTTTCTTGTGCTTCTTGTCGCTTTCTGTGTCTCTTAACTGTGTAAAAATATTCAGTAAAAATTTTGCCCCATAGATTGTTTTACCGGTGCTCTTCTGTTGAGCCTAAACACTTATTCATTCAACTTCCTTCCATCGGGCTTTCACTGCAGGGTTTAACTGATTGCCTCCCCTCTGTGGTGTGCTGGGGAGGGACGAGCCTGCAAGGGGTCCTGGGCATTGCAGCTGTGGGCACAGGTGGGAAACAGCCTCATTCAATCTGCCCCGCTCTGGCCAGGTGGCTCCTGTTTGCAGAAAATTTGCGTGCAGGATTGTGTGTGTTGCTTTCCCAGGATCCAGATTGGATGTGTCCAGGTTGGAGCTGGGTTGCACCATGGCTGCAGTGGCTGGCTCTTGTCACCTCTGTGCCTTTGGTTTGATCATGTGTGCCAAATAAGTCCTGGGCAGTAGCAAGCGAAGTTAAACGTGTGGAAAAAAATCCCCACAATGTGAACAAAACATTACTGTTCTGTTTAATAAATATAAAATTAATTCCTTTATGAATGACTAAAAAAGCCTAGTAAAAAACAATGCTGTTTATAGACATAACAAATGAACTCCACAGGGAATGGTTCAAACTCATGTGGGAAGAATGTTCTTTTTGTGCCCAAGGATGGTGTTTTTGGTGTTTGTTTTTTTTTTTTTTTTAAGATAACATCAGTGTAGTCTGTACTTGTACTCCTTTTGTGCTATTAATTTGCCCCATATTTGTTCTTCCAGCCTAGCCTGTGTAGTACAATGATGAAGTGCAGCTGTTTTGTTGGAGCTTGGAGAAAGAGGGGTAACAGTGATCATCTGGCACATCTTTGACATGAAAGAAATGGAGACAGTTTAAAACCCGGTATCCTTCATAAGCCAGCCCTGGTCATTAGCACTGAGTGTAACACTGGTGTGTTCCTGGAGCCCCAGCAGTGGAAATCTCTTGGCTCTGTCACAGGCTGTGTGGCCTGGCATGGGGAGCAGCCGAGGCCCAGGGCACGGTGCCGTCTCGTAACAGCACAGCCCACTGAGGTTTGCATCAGTGAGAGACCTTGTTAGGTCAATTTAAGACCAGAGCCTTCAAGTCAGTGTAATTATGCAAATATTGCCCTTGCTATTAGCACTTCTGCCCTGATAGCTTTAGTGTATATTTTACAAATGAAGTTACTGTCACATTTCATTACACTGTTTACTGACCCATTGCTTTGGAGATGCTGTTCTCACTCTTGGGTATTGGCCGTTCCTGCCACTGTGGTATGTGTGCTCTGCCACGAACCAAGTGACACAATCCAGCAGAGACCCATCTCTGCTGGTTTTTGATGTGATGACTTTGAAGATTTCTGTTTGTGTTTTGATACAAGTTGTGACTGCCCCCGAATATTTTTTTTTCTCCTCCTCTCCTGAGTGCTTCCCTGCAAATGTTACCTGTTCTCACTAAACTCCAGTCAGCCCATAAGTTTGTTTTCATAGTCTTCAGTAAAGGCTTTAGTACACTTAATTATTAAACCAGAAGACAAGGAGTATTTTGGGACAGGTAGAGGGAAGCAGAGCAGGTGACTGGGATTCACTGGTTTAGCATTAGCCTAAAACTGCTTCTGTTAATTGAAAGCTTTACCATTAACTCATAAGTGGAGTGTGTAGCTATTAAAACAGACTTGTTAAAATCCCCTGGGTTCTCAGGCAGTGCAGTGAAAGAGCCCTTTTGGAGAAAGACCAATAAAAGAAAAACCCAAACTTCATCCTTGCATGATAAGAATTGTTAATATCTAACAAAAAAAAGAAAAACACTTGACAGCAAAAATCACTTGCAAAATCTTTGTATGTTTTGAGGTTATGCAAAACACTTGTTCATTTGTTTGTTTTCACCAAGAAAATTAAATGTGGGAGCTCTGTTTCTTTGATGCCACACTTAGTCCTGCAAGCTTCTCTCTGCCCTGCATGACAGCCAGAGACACGATTTGGGGCATGCCTCAGGGGGAAGAGGGCTTCTAGCTCCCTGCAAGGAAACATTGAACTTCCTTTGAGAAGGCCCAGGCTCAGGTTTTGCTGATTTGAGTTTTTTTCTAAAGAGCCTTTCCCAGGACAGGTGATGGTAAATCTTTAAGAAGTGAGTGTGCCAAAGGCTGCTTTTGGCCTCTCCGGGCGTCCTGCTCATTGCTATGTGGGTCTGAGCAACCTGCTCTTCGGGGCCAGCTGCTTTCCTCTGCTTTGGGCTCTTGCTCTTCTTTTCAGCTTGCTTAGTTGAATTGAACCTGTTGGAGGCTTCCTGCTGACACTGGTGTTGTTGTAAGGAGGGTCAAGCTTCAGGTCTCATGTATAGGTGGGTTTGGCATGGCAGAATTTGTCCAGGGCTGAAGTGCCTTTGCTGAGGTTTCTCTGGATGCCTTTTCCCCCTCAAGACCCTGGTTCAACTAGTACAGTTTTCATTTTGTACTCGTGTAATGCTCTCTGTGTGTACTTAACATTGTATTGACTTGAATTTGCTTGCTATTGGACTTAAACAAGAGCTAATCAGTTTAAATGCATCCACAGTTGGTTTTTGCATCAGTTCAATAAGCTCAATTTAAAATTGATTTCCTAAAACTATCACAGGGCTTCCAATATCGACAGGTCTAAGAATTATGGAACACTAACTTAGTAACGATCCTGTTTGCACTGCAGTGTCTTCATTGCTACATCAGTGCCTGAGCACTTCAGGAGCCCTGCTTGAGTTTATAAATCAGAAGGGAGAAATAAATAAAAGCAGAGAGTGATAGGAGTAACAGTCCCTTTCATGAATCCAGGCCATTGTTGAAAGCACATCAAGCTGTTGGTAGATAAATATTTTTCTGGAGTCAAGAGCAGAGAAGCACGTGACATTGCAATTACCACTCTTCATATTTAAATGTAAATAAGTGGCTTCTTTACTCTATAATTCAACAAACCTTATAATTACGATCTTATGATATTTTCATAGCACTTGCAGCAACATATGGCACTTCAATAGGCAAACAAGGCAAGAAATGGAATTAAGAATTTCTATGATGTTTGTTTGTGTATTTGTGGCTCTGTTTTAACCTCTTTGTTTTAAATACCTCATTTCTTAATTTAGCCGTTTATATAATGGGAATGAATTTACATGGCACGAAGCTGAGCCCTGTGGTTAGGTTACTGCTTATGTCCTTAATCTGATGTGGGAGTTTTCTGCTGAAAAAAAGCCCACAACTCCCAAGCAGCTCAATAGCAGTCAGAAGTATTGCCAAAGCTAAATGATCATTAAGGACTGCATGGGTCAGTGCCTTATTAGTGTAAATTATTTTAGCTCCTGCAAATCCTTCTGTGCAGAACACCATGCTGATAGAGTTTCAGATTAGGGTATGTGAGAAGGCTATAAAATATTGATTTGACTTGTAATGTTTCTTGATATCTGTGACTCAATTCGCAAGATCTGTGCAATATCAAGACTTGAACTAGAGGGAACGCTCAAGCCCTGACCTGATTCAATAAAATGCCTCTTAACTGAATTTTAATAATAATATACAGTAAGGCACTTGGCAGCTCCTGGACTTAGTGATCAATATGGAAAGTGTAGTAATATTTTATACCAAAAGATTGTGTTTATAATCTCCTTCCCCAGCCAGTGACCCCAGGTCTGCTGTATGTACAAGTTATTGCTTTCAATATACCAAAATACAGAGAAGGGAAATAAGCTGTGAACTCCTTAGGCAGAAGCTGTGTTGCAGTGCATGTCTGTACAGCACCATGCTGTTTTCCAGTGGTATCCTAGGGAGGCAACATAGGATCTGCTAGAGATAACCATTGCTTGGAATCATGTAGGAGTGTGTGTGTGGTGTTTATTGCCATTATGTGTCACTGTACACGGCCCTTGCTTTAGTGGGTAAATGCCAGAGCCAGTTGGAATGTAGTGGAAAGTGAGGTGGCACTGATAAACCATGCTCCAGTTTGCAGAGGTGGCTGTTGCTTTTTCACAAGGGAAAAGCATCAGTAAAGGCTTGATCTAGTGGGTCTCAGGAGAGGAGAGTGCTAGCTTTTGCATCAGCAGACATGTAGGAAACCCATCTTGCTGCAGCACTGCTCCTTCACATTTAAAGAAATTGTGTTTTCTTTAAATGCTGCTGGGTGATGTAGAACAGCAAGATTGGAGGTCTGTGTGCTCACTTGGTGAGGGATGGTCACTAGAGTGCGATTTCAGGCCTCTGAGATACCTGTGGAGGTTTGTTTTTCTGGCCACAGAAGTACTTCTAGAGTTTTCAAGGCTTTTCAGCTCTGTGCCCAATTTGGCTGCTGATGAGCAAAGAAATGGTAATTCAACTGAGTTGTGATTAAATAAATAAAATGACAGGGAGGAAATCAAACTGTACCTTAAAAGGGAGTGCAACTACAATGAGATGTATATCACACAGTGTAAATGATTAGGATGGTATAATAAAATATTCACAGAGCTTCTTGAAGTACATGTTCTATAATATACATTTTAAAATAATGTTGGGTGTTATTGGCTGAAAGCAATTTATCATTCACAGTGAATTTTAGATGCAGCTTGGCTCTTGCACTGAGCTAATGTTCAGCTTATTCCTTTTGTACTCTGTGTTTTGTAATATTTTTCCAGAATTAAATTAACATTGCTATTTGAGACTTTGAAGCCAATTCATGTCTGTGTGGCTCTTGATTTTTTTTTTTTTTTTTCTCCTTTGGAGGCATGAGGGCTGAGGCTTTGAATGGGTCATTCCCTGCAAAGCAGAGCACTCTGTTATTCTGAAGCACTGGCTCAAGGAAACTGGCTTTGCAGTTGCTGCTGTTCGTGTCAAGGCAAGTGTTGTACACAATATATGAAGTGTAGCGTAAATAATTTAACTAGCTTTTGAACATGGAAATAGCAACATGATAAAGTAGCAAAACATAACAGGTTTCCAGCCAAACACATCACTGACTAGTTAGCCTAGCTAAAACAAACGGATTTTTTTTTTTCTTAAGTGAAACCGATTTAAATGCAAGGGAAAGGCTGCAGAAAGCAGATTAATAGCACCCTGGTTATTTGCAGCTGCAATAACTTCCCATGGACAGCTGAGCTGGGACTGTGCACTTGGGTTGCAGTTGTGTGTGTGATGAGGGAAAGTTGCTGGTGGCTGTGGCAACATCCCTGTTTGACCAAAGTGTGATGTTTCAGCACGATGATTGCACAAGTCAGAGGTATTGGAAGCTCCTGGGTCAGACTTTCAGCTGGAATTGTCCTGCTGACCTCAAGGTACCCCAGATATGCTCGTTCACCTGCAAAATTTAAGGATAATATTTTTTTCCAAAATATATGGAATAATTTTATATGCCTGCCAAGTAATATTGCTCCAGATGAATGAGCTGCTTGTGGTGCAGGCTCTCTATAGTCTATACCTCTATTTCCAGTAGCATGCAGGCAGCCAAATTTTAAAAGTCATGGTGCTGTCAGACCAATTATTTTCTTAAATTAAAATCTAATTTCTGACTAAACCTGCAGGACTGACACTCATGTGAGTTTGTGCCCACCTGAACAGGGAGGCTGATGGCAGCATGTGCACAGAAATGCTGAGCTCCTTTTCTGAAGCAGAAAGGCAAGGGGCAGCCCTTGCAGAGCAGGGCTCTACTGAAGAGCTCTTGCTTGAATTGTTCTGTGTTATCCAAAACAAGCCTTAGGCACAAGATTACCTCTTCTTGCACATCTTATTTTAGGCATCAGCAGCAGTGTGTACGGAAGGCAAATTTACTATTGGATCTATCAATAAAACATAGTTTGCCTGTTAAATTAGTAATTGTGGAAAAAAAAAGCTCCCAAGGTTTTTATCACCCCCCCCCCTTTTTTTTTTTTTTTTTTTTAATTATTACAAAGCCAGTTTTAAATCTTGCCGTAGGTGGAAATGTGCCCTCCCAAGACTGTTGATGCTTGAGAATCTGCAGGGTACCTGGGGGCCCTATTGTTGGCCAGCGGTGTCAAGGGAGGTCTGAACA
>NW_020955466.1:0-76777 GCF_003031625.1 Empidonax traillii | reverse complement strand
TTAAAGATCTGTTTTGGTGCGTAAAAATTATTGTTTATAATTTAAATGGTTAGAAATGGAAATAAGGTTGTTTCTGGCTCAGTTTGCTGGAGACAAATGAGCTGCGGGAGAAGGAAGTATGCAGGAGAGGCAGCTGGGAAGGAAAATGAGGCATGGAAGGGCTGTAGATGAGGTGATTCAGGAATGGCACAATTGAAACATGGACCTTGGGAAGATGTAAGGCTGGGATGTTGCCCTCCCCTTCAAAAATGGTATTTGTGGTGGGGCAAGATGTCAGTGCCTTATACTGCTCACATCCAGCATGACCCCCAGCTTTGGTCATGGTTATTCTGGAATGCACTGGATGTCTCCTAGCTTGCTGCAGTTAGACTTTTATAAACCCTATAGGAAACTCTTACTTCTCATTAGCAGGTGCTTTTTTGATGACTGGAGGAGTAAAAGTACTTTATTCGATGACAGTTCCATGTCTGATCAGGTGCACATCTTGAGCTGTAGGTGGATATATTTGTTGCAGTTGCACCTTTCCAACATTACCACCTCTTTCATACAATGCATTGGAAACAGAAGAGAATGACTACTGGACTAGGCATTAGTGATTTCTTTCATGCTGCCACAAGTACTGGGAGAGGATTGTGGTTTTAGTGGTGTTTAAAGTTGGTAAGCAAGACAAGTGGCTATTGCAACCACCAAAGGGATGCAAAGTAACCCCAAGAAAACTGAGCTGATCCTCCAGTTTGGCAGTTCCACCACGTGCATCAGGTCAGGTTCAGACAGACTGGCTTCTTGGCTGCTCTGTTTGCAGTAGCTTTTAGTGGCCATGAGAACAAGCAGCTAAACCTCATCAGGTACTCAGGAGAAACTCCTCTACCTTTGGCTTGACCAGCATGACCATGTTATAACTAGTCCTGCAGGACTTGGCCAATATTGGGTTGACTTTCTGCTACAGGAAAAACTTTAGGCATCATATTGATTTGGCCCAATATATTATATGTGTATTTATTTGCCAGCAAAGACATACAGAAATACTAGTGCTCTGTTTTAATATGAACTCAGCTGTTTGCTGATCAGTAGTGACTATTTAAATTGACCAATCTACCTCACCCTGGCTGGAGATCAAGGGATCAGCACTTAATTTCATTCCTTGAATAAAGATTTTTAGATATATATATATATATCTCCACATGGAAATATCAGAACATGAAAGGTTAAATCAATATGGAGTTTTACATTGCTTAAAGGGCATTTGCATCAAAGCAGCCATGAATGCAATTCACTTGTTTAATGAATTTTTTATGCTTATTTAATGAATTTCACAAAGGTGTTTTTCATAAAATGGATAAGGACTTCCAGTTTTATGAAATAATAAAAATGGAACTGAAGTTATGAAATGAGCAATCTCATTAGTTAGGCATGATATATTCATATGAAAGTGTACATGTTTCTGAATTATTGCAAGCAGCTCTATTGCTCAAACTGTGACTCGTTATAATAGTATTGCAAATATGCCTTTAGTTAAGATATCAGAAAGTGACAGAAAGAAATTAGATTTTGATTGTTAATAATGATTTAATTAATACTTATTGTATTTAGGATACTGTGGATGTGTCTGTCTTTTGAAAATGTGTGCTTGTGTTCTTCATTGGTAGATTAGTTAGTGAAACGCACCGCTGTTCCTAAGCCCCTTTATGCTAGAATTCTGGCTTAATTTTGTAATTGAGAAGTTTTACTCTGTTTTATTATCTTGACGAACAGAGAACAATATTATGGTGGTCTGCCAATAGTAAGAATGTACCTTATTTTTCACTTTGCTAATCTGTGATTTAATGTGCTTTTGGAGTTGTCATCTTACTAAGAAGGTCTCCAAAGTTGATGGCACTTCAGGAGTGAGAGGAGACTGTGTGTTTCTTGCTTAAATAACTTGTCTGGTTGACTGTACAGTGCAGTTGTTTCTTGCTGGTGGGATTTCGTGCTCCTTTCCAGCAGGAGCTGCAGCAGGACAGATGATTGTGGTCATTCTGTCTTAGTGAGGTGTGTTTGAGTTCTGGATTTGAGCACCTTTGAGGTCAGTGGAGTTGCTCATGGGCAACTACAAGCCTGGGCCAAAGTGTGGCTCTGTGCTGACTGATTGCCACCAACTTCTGTTGTGTTTCCAGCCTCTCTGGACATCTGGGTCCCCCCACATTTAGGAAATGGACCCCAGCTCCATTCACCAGCCTGGGTATTTGCATTGTGCTGGGGGTGTGGATTCCTTTATCCCTTGCTCTTGCAGCCCAGCTTTCCCTTTCTTTTCTGCCATTTTGGAGTGATTTACAAGTGCCCTGTCCAAAACAGCCTTTACAACATGCCATAAACAGAGTATTGTAACTACATGCAGTGAAGCAGCTCCAAGTGGAGTAAAGGAATCCCACTGTCCAGCCCTGCTGGTTTACAGCCCTTGTGCTCTGCCAAGGCAGCAGGCAAAAATGTTGCAGTAATAAGAGATAAAGCGGTACTTTCAAAATTAATGATCTTGCCTTATTAGACATCTCCTGTGCTATTCGCATAAGCAATCTTGTTAAATTCGTGCATTAAGACACAACAAGACAGGGCAACATGGTAGGATAATGGTCCATCATCAGTGGTTATTAGAGGAAAAGGAGAAATGAAAGGCCTTTTCACCCATGAAGTGTCATTATCCCCCTCTTTGGCATGCTTTGAAGCCCTCTTGTGATTGTGCAATTAGCCAAATAAGATACTTAGAGGAAAAAAAGGTAGCATTTACATCTGCTTCTGCCCTATCCCCTCCTGCAGGGTGTGAGGGTGCTGGTGGAGCTGGTGCTGTGCCTGTGCCACAGCAGAGTTGGGTAGAGCAGCTCCAACCTGCCCGGCCCTGCAGTGGGGCTGGAGTGGGAGGGGGCCCTGTGCTAGAGCCCCCTCTGAGCAGACCACTTATTTTGGAAGCTTGTGCTGCTTTGCCTGGATTTGGGATGGTTGTATACAATGCAATATTTGTCTCTGCTCTGCATCAAGCATGTAAATATTGGTGTATTATTAGAAATTAACACAGATGGTGTCACCTGTGGAGGGACACGTGTAATCCAGTGCCTTTGGGCTGGGGAAGCTGCTGCACTACCCAGGGCATGGAGTGACCTGTCCCCTCTGTTTCTCAGGCTGGACCCTCTTCTCTCTTCCCAGGCTCTGTGTCTGTGCAAACTGGAGACAAAACAGTGTTTTGGCCCTGAAGGCAAGAGCATTTTACAAAAGCAGTGGAAGCCAGGCATGGTGATTCCTCCCTGTGTCACAGAGCAAGTGTGTCCTTGATCTGGGCTCAACTGAGGACTCCTGAGGCCATGACAGCAGCTTTACTGATGCTCTGGGTTTGGAGCTGAGGCTCAGGAACTGTCCTGGAGCTCAGCTGGCCTCAATACAGTGCACCAACTGTGGGCAACAGTGCCCAAGAGTTTCTTAGCATTGCACCAGATTTAATAACTAACTAATATTTAATTTTTGGTGTGAATAACATCTATTATTATATCTAACATAAATATTTACTTGAGAGATTTGGCTAAAAAAAACCATTTACTTGCCTTCAAAGCCTATCAATTTTTCATTTGTGGCTGACAAAGAAAGCTTTGAGTGCTTAAATTCATTTCTAGAAATTAAATTAAAATTTTCAACACTAAAGTTTCTGTGATTCCAGACACTTTTCCTTTCCTTTTATTGTGTTTGACAGCACCTAGACTCTCAAGGTAAGTGGTGGAGTGTAGTCCTATGTAAATGTAAAGCATAAAATGAAAACTGGGGGGAAGAAAAACATTTAAGGTAGGAAATTAGAACAGTTATTGAGTTCCACACTATGGTTAATGAGTGTGCAGAAAGAAAACATCTTCTTGGCCTAGTGAGCTGGAGCATTACAACTGTTGCAACACTTCTTCTGTTTTTAGAAGGAAATAAGTAATAACCTCGACACATGGGAAGTCTTCAGTTTGCATTTTTTAATGCCTCAGGGGAGTGCAGTGTTTCTGGTTTAGAATCTGTTAAAATTTTATTTAAAGGCAGGTTTTGTTCTGAAACCAAAACAAAAATTAACATATTAAGCATATCTGTAGGTCAGGAGTGTATGGGAGAGGGCTTGGCTGTTTCAGCAGGACATGGCTTTTTCAGAATTGGTTAGCTGAGGTTATAGGCTGTGGAGGGAAGACTGAAAATTACTGTCCCTTACTGAAATAGGTTCAGTGTGTTTAGGATTTATGCTGTGTTGCCCAGGGTATAATTAAAACCAGCCTGTAATGGCACCAGAGTGGAGGGGGCCTGTGCACAGGTTGTCGGTTTTGGGATACTTTGGCATCCTGTCAGGAAGGGGAAGCTGGGATGGGATGGTGCTTCCCAGGTGAACCTCTCACCATTCACTGACTGCAGCCAGAGGTCAGAAATGTTACCCCTGTGTCTGGGAGTGGAGGAGAAGACGTGTCTAAAGCTTGTTGGGGACGTGCTGTAGCATCTCATTCAGTCATCTTTCCGCATTGCTGCTAAGCTTATACTGCCCTCACTGTTACACTTTAACTGGACTTCTCTTGCGTGCTGTTGGCAGTAAAATATCTGAACTAAATTGTCCTGTGATGAGCTGAGTCCTGAGATAAATTAAGCAATTCTGTTTTTTAAGGTACGTGGCACAATGTTGAGCAGTTGAAAACCATCTGAACCCTCTGTGGAAGCATCCCTGTGTTTCCAGATAAAGTGTAGGGCCATTTGGCCTGAATTACTAAGTGTTGCTTCCCCCCTGGGCTGATTAGCTGTATGAGGTGTCCTGCTAGCACAGCCATGCAGCTTCTAGTACCTTGCTGAACACCTTATGAGATACAGTAAATAGTTTTTCATGCTGCTGCATTGGGCAGTTCAGGAATACTCTTGCAGACTTCATGTGCTGTTTAAAAATCCCTTTCATGCACAGGTTGAAGTATTTTCATCTGATGCTTCTACTGAGCAAGCTGTGGGGAGGTGTGAGCAAGCTGATCAATATTTTATCCTTTCTAGGCTAATAAGTTCATTATTATTGACACAGCGTGGCCCATTTCCTTCAGTCTGACGAAGAACATCCCAAAACAAAGTAATTGGAATTCTTTTAGTGATGCTTTTATTGGGAAACATCTTGGGGCCAGGCTTTATGGTTCAGTCTGGAGAGTCGATGTTCAAATCCAACTAGGTCTAAATAACTCAGTACAGGGCAGGGACCCTCAGTCTGGTCCCTCTCCTGGGCAGGGAGGAGCCAAGTTGTGAGTTCAGGGGTTGACATGCTGAGAGAGTGATTCCTGCGCCTGCCTGGGCTCCTTCTCTCCTTTGGCCAGAAATTTTGCTTGGGTCCTGAAGCTCAAGGTTTGGCTGGCACTGGAATATGCTGCAAAACAGGCAGCTTGTGCCCAGCTGCCATCAACCCCTGTCCCCTTCCTGTACAACCTCCTCTGACAAAGTTTTCTACTCAGAGCAAGGGCAGCAAGGCTTTAGTTCTTGTTGCTCTGAATGGCTGGGAGGAATTGTGTTTGTGGCCTATCCCTTGCTACCTCTCAAATTTGAAAACTGCTCTGAAGTTTGTATTACGTTTCTGTGTTTCTCAGAGATATGTGGAGCTTAAAATTAAATGGCTCAAATCTGGATCAAGATTAAATAATTTAGGTCAGAGCATAGTCTCAAATGCCCTCCAGGAAACACAGTCAGTGGTTAACCTAATCAGCTCCTGTAATTCTACTAAATTCAGCTGAAACAGCATTTCTCCAGTAGGAGGAAACTTAAAACTTAATAACAAGCATTCTGATTTTTCAACTCTGCTTAAGGATAGTTCTCGCTCTGTTATTCTTAGCAAAACCTAGAAGCACTGTCAGGGTATGGGTTAGTGCTGGTGCTCAGCAGCTGGATTCTGGTGATTTGTATGTGTTGTGATGCCTCTTGCTTAGTGTCATGGAGTAATTAAGGGTGATATTTTGGGTCAGAGTAGTTCAGAAACTATAGTGTGGACTTAAAAGTACACAGGCAAGTTTTCAAACTAAAATAGAGATTACACTGAATCAAAAACTTCACTGGCTGTCAGTGAAGTTTGATTTTTGTTTTTGTGTCTATACATGATACATACACATGCTTTTCAATGCCTCCAGAACTTTTAACCTTCTCTAGAAAGGACTCTGATCCATAAAGGCTTGACCTCCAGAGAACACAATGGCCTTGCTGAGCTCCAGCCTGTGGAGGTGCTGGGGAAACCTGGGCAGGTAATGTGTGAAATGGCAGCTCTTTGCCTGATGATGCCATTTTATTTGAGTGACTCAAAAAGCCTTAATGCACACCCAAGGGAGATGGCCAGAAGGTCTGGACATCTACTTCCACTTGTGCCTTTGAAACCCTGCCTTGTCTTGTGATTTGGTGGGTGTTTTTCATGTCATTCCACACGAATGCGTGGTGTGAAAAAAGTGAATGGGAAAAGGTATTAACCAGCTTATTTTTGAGGTCAGGGTGACCCAGGCGTGGTATTTAAGTGTGTCGTGGGCAGTCATAGTCTCTCTGCCTCCTTTGTGGTCCCACTGCACCCCCACAGCCCCTTGCCGAGAGGCATTTGTAAAGAAGGGGTTTTTCCACTTGCAGTGACAAGCTCCTGGTTGCATCCAGTGAAAAAGGAAAAGCAGAGTCTGATGGGGCCCCAGATGTCAAGCTCTTGGGGCTGCTACATATTTCTCTGCTTGGGGGAGAGGCCAAGTGTTTGCAACTTTAGATGTAAAATGTAAAAGCACTTGGTTGTCACATGCCATTAACTGTTTAAATCGTGACATCTCCGGAAATGCTTCATCGTAATCCTCCAAATGAAGAAATCTGAAGTGAACTTCAAACTGTTTGCTCAGTTTGGGTATCGTGTTACAAGGTCAGATGGTGAACTAAGAGTTGTACCTACTCTCAAATTGGTTTAAACTGCAGTCAGACAGTTCAAATCCTGAGAAATCAACTTTTGTGTTTTCTTTTTTACTTTGCATGTAAAACCTAGGAGCAATGCCTACATGGCAAAGTTTGTCCAGGTACTCTCCTCCGGCCGTTCTCCTGAGACACCTTTTGCTCAACAGCACTGTTAGTTTGGCTTTATCATCTGCTTGAGTTTGCTTTCTTCTTCCTACTGTTAGATGAGTAATGGGAAAAGCAGCACTGAAAGTATATATGTTGGCTGCCTGGGCTTTTGCTGCAGCATCTACCTTTATTTCACCTAAAAAGAAAAGCTTGGATCTGTGATGGAAGAACATATATATATATATATATATATATACACACATACACATAAAAAATAAGCAATAAGGAAGAGAGTGGTTCTGATGTTTTTGATTTTGTTCCTCAGTAGTGTTCTAGTCACTTGCTCTGTGAAGTACTCCAGCAAAAGACATATATGGTATGTAAGAACTGGCAATCACAGCTCACCAAGGTCACCAGTGAAAAGAGCTTTATAGTCATCCTGATATAAAACTGCTCCTCTAACAGGAGTATGAGAACTGAAATTATAATGCTGTGTGGAACAAAGTTTATTCAACTGTCATACTCAAAGGTCCTATTAACCTGTCAGTTTGGTCTGCTTTGTCCTGATTTTGTTCCACTGAAACTGAAGTGGTTTCAGTTCTCAAAGCTGAACCCTTCCAGACTGACCTCTGTCTCCACCCAGGTTAATGCCCTTCAGAAAGACTTTTTTTTTTTTTGTTGCTTCAAGATGTCGTGATTGTCTCTCTGGTCACAAGTCCTTCATTCCTTGTTTATTTTTCCTTTTAACATCATGGTCCCTCTTCATCCGTGTGTAACTCTAGGGTGCTAATTTACCCCCAAAGGGGTGTTTTTGGCTGGTGGGCTGATATCTATGTTGGCTTTCCCTAATGTTACTCAAATGAAATCCAGATCTAGGTGAGAGTATTTGCAGATGAATTCATATGAATCCTTGTGAAGGAAGCACAGATATCAGTAGACCTGACATGATGGTGGTAGTAATAAGGAATTATGATTACTGATGATCAGGGATAGACCTTTTTTCTTTTTAAAGGTGTGTTTACTTCTTGTAAAAAACTTTTTCTATTAGTTATTTTGATACAGGAAAAACATAATTCTATTCAAGAATGTCATTGGCGTATTTTTTGTTTTGTCAGAGTAACTATTACTGATGTTTGCTTGTTAGATTGCCTCCCAAGCAGTTGTGGCCTTCTTGTTTCTTGAACAGTATTCTGGTTGTGCTGTGGGCATGAACAAGGTTTCTCAGGTAGTGTATCCCCTCATTGTTGTGCTGTAGGTATTACTCGTCCTGCTGCCTCTTTCCTTGTGCCACAGCATCCTGCTTGGGCTGAGCCTCTTGTAATCCATCTTCAAGAGGTGAAGGTCCCCTTAGAAATGGGGAAGCAGGAGACCATCACATCTTCCAAGACTAGTAATAGCACTAAGTGATCTTTAATTGATGTGACTGTGAATCATCTGCTTTTGCCTGTTTTAGTACTGGAACTGAAGGGATGGGCAAAGGGATAAAGAGAACTATGAACTGTTAAGAGGGTTTGCCTTAAATTTGTCAATCCCTTGTACAACATCTGCATTTTGTTTTGCTTTCTTCCCTGCCACTTTAGAGTGTGCTGGATCAGTGAGGAACAGATACTTCAGTTCTTAAAGCAGTGCTTTTGTAACTATACACAGTTGGGGAATGTGCTTCTGGTGGATTTGTTCCATGAAATGCAAGGAAAGGATTCATGAGTACATAAAATAACAGCCTAATCAAAGAAATAAACAAGAACAAGTCTGTAATCTTCACAAAATTGGGGGAAAAAAGTGCTTCTGATGGACTTGCTCCTACTGTTTTCTTTGTAGCTGTTTCCAGAGCTCAGACCATCTGTTCCTTGTTGTAGGTTGTTAAGTGAAATGTGCTGCCAATACAAATAGCTCTGCTTGATGTTTGTTTGCATAAATTGTTTTGAAAGCTTCATGACGAATTTTAAGGATTACTTACAGGGGTAGGACTCTGTGGAGGAGGAAATATAAATTTGATGATGCATGTTGGAATCCATTAATTTGTTTGGAATTTATTATAAAAGTGAACATCTTATGTGTTTGTTAGAGGGGAGGGAAACAATTTCATCTTGAGCCCAGAAGGTTATGGTGGCAATGTGCTAACTTGGTCACATCACAGTAAACGTGGTCAGTCTGCCTTCACATCTTTCTAAGTTTAACTGCCTTTAGTTGCCCAAACACTCTTCAGTACATCTAACCCAAAAAAATGTCAAAGAAGTGAAATCTGTTTCGGTTTTTTCACCCTCTTTACTGTTGGACAGTTGTGTGGGATCAGTGGCTTTGAAATGAGTGACAAAGGTGAGGTGAGTGGAGGGGAGTTATACTTGGCTGCTGTTGGTTATAGGGTGCACTGTGACTTGGGATCTGTGCTAGTGTTGAGCTATATATGCTATAGTACATGGGGTGATAATTGCTGCTTCCCAAAACTGGTGATCAAAAGGCTGAAAAAACATGGAGGACACGAAAAAACAAGTGTGCCAAAGGGGAGAGAGAATTTGATAAAAGTCAACTAAGTCAGTGCCAGAGCTTGTGTAGCCAGACTTCTTCAATGTGATGGTGCTGCCTGATAAGGAAGTGTTTGCAAACAGTGAGCTTAGAGTAGCTTATAGAGAAGCAACTCTTTTTCCTTGCAGTAGTGTACCTCGTCTTAATGGAGATTTAATTCTTTAGCCTGACTGTTTGGGAACTTCAGCTAGTTGAAAATGAAATGGTTACCTTCCTTCCCACCAAACCTTTGAATCTGGGTTTTGAATCGCTGAGCAGCCAGAGGTTCCTCTTGTCTCTTGAAACTGTACATTACAAACACAACCTCACATAGGCACACACACATGCTCCTTAGCTGCTCATCACAGCTTTGCAGTGGTAATTCTCTGGTTTTAAGTGAATTGACCTGGCTGCTTTCATCTTCAGGTAATGCAGCCCCAGTTTATAATTCAGACCAGGAGCTTATGGAGATTTAGAAAGAGGCCCAGAGCTTTGCTTTACTGTGCCAGTTAAAGCATTTATACTGATGACAGTTAAATTGTTGAGGGCTCTGTTATTCATTTACATCACAGACACTAAGGTCCTCTGACGACCTACTGCAAATGTAAGCCAGATGTACCTAAACATATCTATTGTACATTTTACTTCATTTCAAACACTTCTCCTGACTTTCAACTCAAACCTTCTGTCTGTCGTGTCATGCTACAGTATTTAATGATATTTTATTGCATTAGTTCACAAAACCCTTGAGTTTTTCAGTTGTCCTAAGCTAATGGACTGGATCTGTACCCATTTGCTAATACAAGATCTTTTTTAGTAGGTAGCAGAGCTATTAAACATAAATCAAGGTTCCGATAAAATATTAGGTTTCTGCTCCATCTTACAAAAAGATAGTCTGCAGTTTTACCTGATGATTATACCTTACAGGCTATAGTTAAAGCTTGTTTGGGGATTTACTGCATTCCATACCCAGTAATTTCATACAAATCCATAATGATTATATTGTATGTTCCTTTCATTTAGCTCATAAAAGAAACCACATAGTTTGTTAGCTGGAGAAGTGAGAGCCATCCACTATTATTTCCTTTGAAAGGATGCACTGAGAACCTATTTTTTAATAAAAAGGGTTTTTTTTCGTTACTTGACCTGAGTATCAAAAATCAGGCAGTAAGGAGATATCCTGCCTTAATAAGACAGAACTAGCCAGCCTTGTTACAGGGAGAAAAGCAACACATTGTCATAGCACTCAAATCTTTCTGTATTCTTTTGAAAAATAGATTAAAATAGTATAAGGTTTACGAGAGATTTATGATTTTTATTGTCATAGCTTCATGAGTGAACAGGTGTCTCCTATTCACCTTTGGAGCAGGGACTCTTCCTTTTGGAAGACAAAGGTCGATTGTTTGGCATGTTCTCTGGTCCCAGCTGTGGAAAGTGCTGGAGCAGCGGCTTGGCTTAACGTTGGGTTTGGTACATCCTTCCAAAGTGTCTCCACTCCCTGCTGCTAGTTTTAAGTACATTCACAAATCCTTTTGAAGCAAATGTGATAGTGGTTAGGCTGTCCTGAAGTATTGCTCTTGATAGGGAAGCACTGAAGGAAACTATTTGGAGCATATGCTTTCTCAGTGTGGGATGCAGAGGATATAACTGCTCTGTTACTTGTACTATGGCAAGCCAAGAAGCACACGACACAATTTGATCTCATTTTTACCCATGTAAATCTGGAGGATTTTTAGAACAACCTTTTGGAGTTGGTTTAAAATTACATAATGTGAAATAAAGTACAGTGTGGCTTGTTTCTTGGTCAAAAGGTAAATACAGTCAAATGGAGCTGATTGGAAACTTCTGATAAAAGATGCTTTTGGAAATGCTGATGCAGTGAAGCAGATTTTGTGAAAATGGATCTGTCTGAGAGTGTGTTGGATATAAAATAAGGAAGGGAGCAAAATGGGACTGTTCACCCAAAATTGCTGCAATGATGTTCCCTGGGGCATGGGAGTCCCAGGTTTATGTTCCCTCTGTGGAACTCAGAAAAAAATCTAGTCCCTGGTGACTCAGGCCTGTAGTTAGCCTTGCAGTTTTAATGGGGTGACTCTGTCCCTTTTGGAGATGGAAGGATGACGTGTTTTGAAACTTTGTACTGGAATGCAGTGCAGAAAGAAAACCATCTTAGAAGCCTCAACCATTTACCTGTGAAAAAGGGTTCTTGGTTGTAGCTTGCAGTGCAACTGGTTTTTGTTCAAGCTTGAGTTTACCCTGATTGTGAGGCAGTGGTATCAGCAGTGTACTTTTTGTAGTCCTTTGCTGTAGCAGGATCTATCATGTTCCTCAACAATGCGGTGTATAAAAAGGAGAATGCAAGAATGGATCTGTGGTGCTACTGCAAAGGAACAAGGAGACAATTCCACTTTTATATAGGTTTCAAGGACCTGTTTTGCAGACCAAGTTTGGCCTGATGATTTTATTTGGTTAGGTTTTTGAATAAGCTTGCAAATGAATCTACAGGCTAGTGATATCAGATGTCTTTATACTAGGTGATAACACCAGAGTGACCTCACAGAGACTCCAAAGTTTATCCAAAGAAAAACAGGGTTAACTGTTGACTGTACACTATCATTTGAAATACAGTGCTGTTTAAACACATGGAACTTGTTTTCCTGTATCCCTGAAAAAGCAGAAGCAAGCATGGTGTAGTTGCTGGTCAGTGGATACAAGAGATTTTTCTTTCAACATTTCCTCAACTGAAAAAGAAACCAAAAAAAAAAAAAAAAAACCAAAACCCAACCAAACAAAAAAACAACCCCAAAAAAACCAACCCACATCTGAGCTTTACAAGTAAACCACTGGAAATAGTGTGGCCAGGAATGTGATCACCTTTATGAGAATTTAGCAGACAAAATAACTATTACAGCTGAAGGTCACACGGGCTGTTGCTGCTGAACTGTGCTGCTATCTGCAGGTGAGGCTCAGAGTTTGTAATTCAAGGCATCTCCTCCAGCCGTCAGAGTCCTTGGGGGGAGATGCTGACTTGGGGGCCATTGCGTGGGCTCTGGGGATGACCCCAGCTCTCCACTGGATGTCAGTGTTCCCCAGGAATGCAGCTGCCAGAGCACTTATCTGGCAGTAAAAAAAAAAAAAAAAAAAAGGGGGGGGGTGTTAGAAAATTAGAGAACAAAGTAACTCTGACTCTTTAGAAAAGTCGTTTAGAAACAAGTTTTGTGACTGTTCAGCCTCAATTATAAGGCAAACCTCAACAGAAAGATCATGTTTACACTAAAATACATCTTACACAACTTCCGGGCTCACATGCCAAAAAGAGTTGGATTTAGTTTCAGAAAAAACAAATGAACATTCTTCACTCATCTCCCCACAGTCTTGATATTTTGATATGCTGCAAAGTGAGGGATTCTGTTTTTGTCTCTGACAGTTTTTCTTTTCTCAATAGCCACGCAAAAATATTTTTTCAAATCAGTGAAAGCATGAGTGTGTCACTAAATGATTGATTGCTTGCTGGGTTTCAGCCTTTGATAATTAAGCTTAACACAATGTCTCCTCTTGACTAGAGAATGGTATTGTGCCAAATTCAAAAGACACATGAAAAATTGAAATCAGAAAATAAAAACCTTTTAAAAACCAACTGCTCCCATCTGTTGTGTGGTTCAGAAGGGAACATAACAGTGGAAGAGACACAGAGTATGTAAAACAGTAGGAGGAAGAGTGGTGAGCTTCTTTGCAGGCTCCACCTTCCACCCTCACAGAAGTTGCCTCCATGTGAAGTTCTTGTTTCTTGAAGATCTCTCGGTTGTATGTAGTTTTTTTTTTGTTTGGATTTTTTTTTTTTTTAACCCTAAAGTAGAATCACAAAGAGGCAATTTCAACAGGGATTCTTCTCAACAGCTGAGTGGGATTTGTAGTGTGTATCTTTACAGACTCTAGTTGACACTGTGTTGAGAGTGTGTAGTCCTGCATTTTAGCTGGAACATGTGCTTTCTGACAAAAGGGCAGATTTGTGAATGGAAGTCCAGAAGGTATTTCTGGCCATTATGTGGGGTACCTTTGAGGGCCCTCTCACCAATTCAGAAAAAATCAGCCCAAATCCTTTAGTGCTCTTTCATATTGAGTTGGCTCAGTGATATTAACAAACCTTCTGTTTGTTGGCAAAGGTGACTTCACCCAGCCTGTTACAAGGTTAGCTCCTTTAGTCAGGCTTCAAGTTTTAGCCTGGAGAATTTAACCTAAATTAAAAAAAAAAAGATGCAAATGTGTGAGAGCCCTGGCTGACCTAAGAATTAGAGCAGAGCACTATGGGTGAGTGTCCTGATGCTTTGAGCAAAGATATGGGCTCAAAAGAATAGCAATACTCCAGTATCAGGGTTGACTTCACAAAAACGTGAAGACAAACACAGAAAATCTCAAAGTTCAGAAATCTTCTTTCCTTCTTTGCTCTCTAAAAGAATTTAGGTATAGAAGACCGTTGCAAACTAAAATGGTGTTGACAATTGTCACAAAGTTCTCACAAATGTCTTATTAAGCATTTCATAGGAAACCGGGATTCAAATTAACCCCTAGTGATGATCTAATTTTTCCCTATGCCAAAACAAAGACCAACTTCAGTTTCCTAAATTCTGAGCTTTTTTTGTTGCTATTGAGTTTTTAGAAGCTCTACAACCTCTTGAGGTCCTGGAAAGCTGAACCAGAGGGGTTGACTGAAACAATTTTGAAAAATTGGGCTATTTATACTATTTCTCAAGGTTGTTATTGTTGTCCAAACTAAGCTCCTGCCTTGTCTTCTCTAAACTCCTATGAACTGTCATGTAAAAAGTGAAATGGAAATGTGTGCTTTGCATTTTTATCCTCCCCTTTATTCATTGCCTTGTTTTTCAGCTTAAACTGTCATAACATAGTGGGCCAGGAGTTACAGTATTTAATGTCTCAAAAATGTAGGCAAGGAAAACTGAAACAAATGACTTACTGTGTTAAGCTGATTTTTGACTAGTGAATAAAAGCGACTTCTGCGTGATGAATGACGAATTTCGGCAGAGGCCACGGTGCTAAAAGAAGGATCAGGAACACACAGTGGAGTTGCAGCAGGAGAGGCTGAACCTTGTGACATTTAGATAGGATGCAGAGTTATTTGATTTGCTCTTTCAAATCTTCTAGGTAAAGTTTTCATATGTAAGCAAAAGGAAATGGTAAACAACATAAATATAAGAAGTGAGATGCTCACCCGTAGCTTTAGCAGTGTAGTGTCTGACTGATGCTAAAGGTGTCTTCTGCTGATTACTAAAATATTTTTCTGAATTGGATACAGCTGGGGAACTGTCTGACAGGAAGCTGAAAACTGCTGTCCTGTAGTGTCTGTAGTCAGACATGCTGGGAATCTCCCCCCTCTTCCCCTTACTTTTTTGAGGTGTCAAATACCTGTGAAGCCCTAAATGTGCCAGACCCTAAGGGTATAAACCTGGTGAACTATGCTGTATTCATTGAATTCCAACAGTAAGTTAAAGGCACAGATAGACCTATCCTGACCGACTGCAGGGGTGGATGCAGCACCGCCTGCTGAGAAGCCAGGCCACAAAAATCCCATCTAAGTGACATCAATGGGAAATTGGCATCTGGGCTGCTAACTTTGTATGTGATTCTTTGTAAAATGTAATCTTTACCATTCATTCCTTCAGTGTGTTTTCTTTCCCTGTGACCACCACACAGTGTTTATTTGATCATGCTGAGAACCCACATCTTATCTGGTTTCTAACTTTTTCCTTTTGAAAGAGATAACGAAGGAAAGGGGGGATCAGAACAGCAAGGGAGAGTGGTGTTGTGGATAAATATCCTATTTGCATCTGCACAGTTAGTCACAGGTCAATATTAAAGCTCCTGTTATTTTCAGCAGCTGTTACAAGGTGAGACTTTAAATTCTGTATAACTTTTACTGTAGTTTTGGCTTTTTTACCTCTAAGAAAGAGATGGGAGTTGCTCCACACGAGGAGGTTACTAATTTCAGGTAGTACATATGGGAATTAGAAACAAATAGGCTTAATTTCCTAGGGTCTTACAGGACTGTTAATGGTTAAGCATTGCTAAGGGACTGTGCTTTCTTCCTTTAACAGTTCTCTCCCCTTCATCTAGAAGAACAACATTTTAACTTCTTACAGTGACTAGAAAAAAAAGTTACTTTGTAAGTGACCCTTGACTATATTGGCTCTTGTGGCTGACCCTGGGTTAAAGGATACCAAGATAGCTCAAGCCTGCTTTTTGTCAGCGTTTCCACTTTACAGGAACTCCTGGAGATGCCGTGGTGGGAATCCAGTGATAAAACTGGAGCTCATTTCTCACTTACAGAAAGGAAAACAAAACTGAGGAAAGAATGCTTCCTGCTACTCTTTGGTCAGTCGATAAGCTTAATTGGCCAGGCCTGCCTGCTGTACATTGATTGTACCTACTAATAAAAGAGCTATTGATTGGCACTTTATTTAGCACTGGCTTGCATGGACTATAGTTCCTTCTAATGTTATTACTACATCAACCTTTTCCTGTTCCCCAGTTCTTTAGTGCAATAAATTATGTCAAATGCCGCTAGTGTTTCCAATATTCTTGGATAGTTTTCTTTAGGTTTTTGACCTCCCTACTACACAGTGTGTCATCTCTAGTACGTGTGAAGATGTCTAATGGGATGCAGGAGGAATGTAGATGCTAACTTGTTGTGGAAAAGTACTGGTACTGTTATGCCTACGTCTCATGTTTTGGTTGGATCCAAAAAATCAAAGGCATTGCTATTCCTTGACATCTATTTAATATGACTGATTAATGAGCAGTGGTGCCAGATTAATGAAGACAAATATCTCTATCTGGAAACTTGCTCTGTCTTCGTAAGCTTGCTACTACCTGTGGAGTCTCACTTGTTAAAGCCCAGAGCAGTGTTCTGTGCCTGTCACAGGAGCAGATCTGGGACCTCCTTGGTGAGAAGTGCTGACCTTAATCTCAAAACAGAGGGGTTTGGGGCTCAAGCAGGTAACTGGTATGTCCAACCTAGTTTTGGGCCCCAGTCTGCCACAGTTCCATTATTGTAGATGAATTATATAATCTGCATTCCATTCCAGACTGTTGCTGGAAACTTGAAGTAGTTGTAGAAATTCTGCTGTGCCTGCACACACCGTGACTTGAAGTACTTTATAAACCTGACAGCCTGGCTTCCTTTCGCAGAGAGAAGGAAGGCTCTCTAGGATTACCCCAGCCAAACTGCAGCTGCCTATTCCAAACCCTGGAACAGCTAAAGCCAATGTTCAAGTAAGGACTATAAAATATGAATGTACATCGTGGCCAGCTATTTTAACAGGGTTGTAACTACTGCAGATAATGTGATGACCCTGTGCCCTGCACTTTTATAAATGCTGGCACTGGGATGCACACAGGAAATGCTCTGAGAAATACCTGTAAGAACCCAGAAAAAACTGTGGAGTAAGATCCACAACAGGAGAGGTTAGGGAAGTGAGGTTGTACTGGCAAACACAACAATGTTAACACAAAAAATCAAGACCCCAAATGTAAACATAGGTTAGAAATTGGTGTCTTCTGCTGTTAGTGCTCCTTTTTGCTGTTGTTCTGCTCCAAGTATGGCTCCTGGAGGAAAGGTTCCATTGTTTAACTGGGGCAAGTTAAAAATCAACAAGATAATTCCACAATTATTTTTCAAGAAGCAAAATGCAGCTTTACAACTTGCATTCGGATATACCAGGGTGTGTTTGACAGGGCTTCATACCTCACAGTGCTCCCAAGGCAAGTATTAATTGCCCCATAAAACACACCCTGTCATGTCTTGTGGCTCAACGCGTTACAGGTCTGTGCAAACTTGTTTTATAGCCCTAGCAGCCCACTACTGCTTCTGAGAAATGTTTTCCTTTTAATGGGGGAAAGAAAAACAACATTTAAAAATATTATAACGGTGACAGGGAAGAAGGAGAGCTATAGAATTTCCACTGGCCTGAAAAGCTGTCACAGATTAAACACCTGTTATAAATGGGTGCACATATATTATTTTGTATTAAGGAGTCTTCTGTCTAGAGAACAAATCCATCTCCTCTAATTTGAGGCCCTGCCTGATATCTGGGCCAAATGTTGCCTTACTTTGACTCGGGGCAGAAATAGAGGAGGGTATGAGCAGCTGCAGCCACATCCTGTGGCTCAGCAGTGCTTCAGCAAAGCTGTGCTTGGTGCTCCAGAACATGCCATGGGCTTCATGACCTCATTGCATGCAAAAGCCAGTTGCTGTGAATCTGACTCTTATTTACCCAAGATGTTTCCACAGTAATTATGGCAACTGAAAACAACAGAGAAGACCTTTTGACTACTGAGAATTGTAATTGCCCTTTCCAAGTCTTCCAGTTCCCACTCCCACATCTCCTGGAATGAGACTGAGCAAGCCAGCAACAGATTACAGCCTAGCCCCAAAGATTCACCCATGGAGTAGCTTCACTGGGGTCAAAAAGGATTATTTTTAATGTCTAATCACAAGCATGTGGCTGAGTTTGTGTGGGGCCAGGTTCCAAATGAAGGAGAGATTATCCCTGTACATACACATGCTAGTAAGGCCTATAGGAGCAGCACCTGAAGGGATGTTTGGGAATACATACAACCCTCTGCCTAGTTTATGTGTCTGCACTGCAGAAGGAGCCTGTCTCTATGCTGGATAGGAAGAGACATTCTTCCCAATCACCTGGAAAATTGTTCTGGGTTTTCTCCTTCATAATTATTCCTGGAGTTGATCTTTATGATCAGAATAAACTCAATTCCTCGCCCCATTCCTTCCCGGTTGTCTTCTAAATCTTGATTTTGGTCAAGCCCCAATGAGGGGATTAGAACTTGCTGTTCCTCTTCAAAAGGTACTTTTAGCCCATTCCCCACTGTGCAGTAAGTAGTTAATACTGGATTTAGTACCTGCTGTGCTGTGAGCTATTACCTTTGCGATATGGGGACCATTTTATAGTCACTTTTCACTCCATACCACTGGCAGAATGATTTCATGATGTGTATAGATGTTGAAGATTCAGACCTCAGATTTGTCAATGTGTTGCCAAGTATCTAACCTAGGCACCCAATTAAACTGTAATTTAGTTTTTCTTGGTTTGTGCTTTGCTAAGTGTGGATGATTTCTCTTTTTAGCTCAAAAATGAGGAAAGATCCAAAGATTTTCAAGTGACAAGTCTCTGGCGAGGAGATCTGAGTGAAGTTTACTTATTAAAGATATTGCAAAAATACAATTTTCTCTTCCAAAGCTAAGCCGAGGGTCTTGCCAAGGTTTGGGCTACGATATTTGTGTTGCTGACTATGCTATATAATATCCACAGCTTCTGTCTGTAATAAATACACAATATTTTTGGGCACTGCTGCTATGCAGTAGTTGAGCAGGAAATTGTTTTTATTTGCAAGTAATGTGAAGTGGAGTGATATTCTAATTTATGAATAAGTAAATCTTACTTTTACAAGACTTAATTCTATTATGTATAAATATTTTTTATTTTAGAGTTGTAAAATCTGTTGAAGTTAGAACCTTATTCATAAATGTTCTGAAGATTTATGAAGTATTCACTTTGTGTTCTCCTCAGGACACACAAAGAATGTGCATCCCTTGCCTATGTGAATTATCCCTCGTTAAATTAATTTGTTGTGGTTTATCAGTCCTTTCTACCCTCACTTGCAGGCTAATGTATCTGAAAGCTACTGTGTATAAAAGCCCCTCAAATCAAGGGGAAACAAGGAGGTTTGTTAAAGTAGATAAGGAAAAAATTGAAGGGGCAGTTCCCCAAACCACTGCTCATGTTGTTGTCCTCTCTGTTTCCAAGAGTTTCAGTTATAGAAGAGCTTTATGCACTTGGTCCTGTGCTGTCTGGTGCTCAGCCCCCTCCTGCTGCAGCTGAGGCAGCCCTGATCCAGAGCAGGGAAGGGAGCCTGAGAGAAGGAACCAGTTTTGAGGCAACAGAAAATGCATCTTTTAGATGAAAAGGTAGGACCAGGGGAGAAAGTTTGAGAAGGAGGAAGATGCCTGTGCAGTTTAAGACTTGATAGAATATGAAAATGGTCTCTTGCCTGTCAGAAACAACAGCAATAAAAAACAAAGCAACAAAACCTCCACAAACAAAATGTGTATTCAAATCTTGTGATTCCCACGGCTTCAAAGTGAGCTCACGCAAGTATTGCAGTGTGGCAAGGTATTATAAGAAATGTGATATCTTGTCACTTTAATGCACACAATGTCTAAGCCTTCAAAAAAGGAAAAGTTTTATGATCCCAGATAGTTTGTTTAAGCTTCAGTTTTCTGGCTGAGTCTTGTCAGAAAACTCCCAGATCATGTTCACGGAGTGAACGCTTTGAGAGGCAGTGACTCCTTGTCTGATTAAAGCTCCAGGAGAGACCGTAATTTCAAGATGGCATCTTGGGCATAACACTGGAACAATAGGCATTCCTTGGGGTTTTTCTTGAATACTGATAAAGCAATTTCCTGGGTAGCACCTGGGACAGTGTTCATGGTCAGGTTGAGAACCTGAAATCTGATAAAAGCGAGGCATTGAGCATTATTGCCAGCAAGGCTGAAGAAATGTCGAGAAAAGACAGAGGAGACTTTTTTTCCCTCAATCCTTCTAAAATAGGTCAGTTCCCATGGTAGGTCTGCTGTGCTGTTATGAACTGACCATATAAGCTACATCTGTTAGCAATGTGGATGCGTGTGTAATGCAGCTCATCAGGCCACATCAGATCAAAGCCTTGGCCAAGTCTGCAATAATACAAATAATTTTATTAGAACAGTAAAGTGACTTTGTTCAGCTTGGCATTGTTTGCCTTTAGGCTGTGGTTATGTGTGAGTATATGAAGATGCATAAAGTAAGCAGATAGTTTTCTCTAGAAATACTGTAACTTATCTATGAGGCATTAAATAATAAGTAGTAGAAAACAATAGCAATGCAATTTGCCTGGTAAATTATTGCAGGTGAAATAGTCTGTCTGTAACTTTCATAGTCCAGTGCAGCAATTGAGGCTGCAAAATGCAAGCGGTGTTTGGATTAAGAATTAAAAGTTACTTTGCTGACCAGATGCCCACATAAACATAAATCTGCTCCTTCTCTTGCAAAGTGTGCAAATAATATGGTGGCTGATAGCTCAGATAAGACTTATGATGAAAGGGAAAAGAGCATTACAGAAATAGGAACGTAGTGAAATAGTAGTGAATTGAAGTTGAATGAAGGAGCGAATTACAGTGAGTTTGTTGTGAAGGGAAGGAAAAGGTGAGGTTGAAATTAATTACTGCAACTTCAGAGTTGCAGCTTATTGCAGTGGTTTTGGAGATGGGATGAGTTAGCCTGTAACAGAAACCCCCACTCATTGCACGTCAGGAAAGGAATTTTGCTTAGATACAACTTGCTGCAATTTCTACGTTTGTTCATTATTAGCACCAAATAACCCAGGTCTATCCCATAGTGATAATTCCCAAAAAGCTTTTCATATGTAGGACTTACACAGGTACATGTGCATTATAAAATATTTTGGCATTAGTTTTAAAAATGGGCTCTGGGATATAAATGGAAATAGGAAGATGTTTGGTAGCAAAATGTTCCTACCAAATTCATTCACTGTGCGGGGGAAACGAACAGCTAACAGATAATCATGCGCCTATGAATGCAAACATTTATTGACTGCTTTGAGACAACTCCACATTTAAATCACTAGTAGCATCTTTTAATATTGATTAAGGTAAATACTCCACTGATAGCATTAGTCAATCTGTATGTGTAAATCAACATGTGATGGTTTTACTGTATGTTTAATGTTTTTGAGTTATGTGCTTCTGGTTCTGAAACTATGAACTGAAGGCTGGAAATCACTTTGGTCCTGACAAAAGGTGCTGCCTTTCTTAAAACATTTACATTTTAGGTAATTGGCTGCAGCACCTGACAGCACCACTGTAGCCTGATTGAAGCTGTGTCCCAGCAGTGCCACCATAAACCACAGCACCTAGAGTTCACAACCAGGGCAGATTTGGAGGGGGGAAGGGGAGGCACCAAGTTTTCAAAGCTGAAATGTGATACGTAAAGTCTCAGTAAATGTATAATTTTGAAAACAAGTCCTTAAATAAATCAGCGTCACATTTAGGAAAATGTGAAACTGTAAGAATTGTTTGGCTAGAAGTCTGAAGCTGGTCAGTCAGGGTAGCTTGATCTGGGCCAAATCAATGAATATCATACCATGTTCATGAATATTTAATGGATGGGAACTAATATAATTCACATGGCTTTGCTGCTTTCAACTCTCTATACCAGTTTCCACATTCTTGCCCAAAGCATCAGTGCCTCCACAGGGGAAATATCACGTGGGTCATGTCTCACAATGCTATTGCATAAATTACTTACCTAAATATCACACTTACTGCTCAGAATTACACAAACTTACGATTACCCTGAAAAATGCTTTTCAGTAGCTGTTCACTGAGGCAGGATATGGATTTAGGCTGAGCTCAGGCTGTGGTTTGGCCCCTGCTGGTAAATGGCTGAAGATTGCTGTTACTCACAGTTGCACTTCAGTTGTATCACTGTGGAAGAATAAGCTTGTACCAAAAGAGTAAGATCTCTTTTTCCCTGTCGTTAATTCCTGACAGAAGTTTCAACCTTCCTGTGAACAACCACAAAATATTAGTAAAAGCCTTAAAACAGCCAAATATACCAAAACAGATAAGAAACTCAAACCCCAGGAAGTCCAGGGCAACTTGCCATTCATCTTGCAGTATTATATGTTCATTGGCATATTCATATGATCTGACTCTCCATGGAATTGTAATTTGACGACACTAATAATTATCGAGGAATAATTTTTCCACTGGGGAGAAAAATGTAGCACAACCAATTTGGCTGATGGCATAAGTGATTCAATGGTTTAAATACCAATAAAAATTGAAATATCTTTGTAAGGGTTAATTGAAGGGCTTTTTTTCAAACCGACTTAGCTAAAAGTAATTAAAAAGGAAAGAAAAACTAACATGATTGAGGCTATTGATATTGGTGAGGGTTAAAAAATAAAAAATGCTGTGTCAGTTTCTGTCCTTGGAGAGCCTGAAGAACCCTGAGGCATCATATTCACAGTCGTTTCAGGCAAGTAAATAACAAAACCAGAAAAATATCTTAGGCTATTGCCCGGAGAGGGGCTTAAAAAATATTAAGAAAAGACAAGAGCAATAAAGAGTCCTTGCAGCTTTCCCTGAAGCAGGAAGACTGTCAGGAACAGCTTTTTAAAAATAATAAAAAAAATTCCAGGATCTTCTGGGCATGAATGAGCTTAGCTCTGGTGATGTTTCAGTGACATACATCAAAGCATACCTTCAATGTGTAAATTTGCCTGACACATTTTTAAAGTCTCCATGGGGCATTTGCTGCTGTTATCAGTTAGACCTGAGAACCCTAATTATATTCCATTTGGAATTTGATGGCCTGTTTTATGCAGGAGGTCAGCCCAGACTGTAATGGTCCCCGCTGGCCTTGCTATTTGTGAATGTAATGAGTGAAACATCTCATCCTGCACACGCTCCAGCAGCTGGGTGTATTATCATACAATAGGTGACTTGAGTAACATTAACCACAGGGCTCAGTGAAGTTGTATCTCTAAATATTTGGAAACTCAAATCCTGAATATCTATCACTATTTCTTTAAACTGAGATATTTGCTGGTAAAATACAACGGAAGAAAATTTTTTACCTGTGTTTTATGTAAGGGGTAGTTTTAGGTTACTCCTTAATTCTGATCATGTCTGTTTAGGTGCGTGCTGTTAATGCAGAATTTGTGCAGTGGAGATGTATTTGGGCTTGAGAGAAACTTTCCTTCTGCCCCAGTGGGAGTCTCCAGCTCTCTTTTTGGGCTGTTAGCAGACACATTCATAGTCTGTTGTCTCTCACGAGGATGTTTCACTCGCGTGTCCTGGATCTGCTCCATAAGAGAGCTGACACTGTTTTAGCTTTTTCTGTCACCTCAGGGTGCTGCTAATGACTCACAGGTTGTAAGTTGCACCTTCCCCTTGATGCCTCTTATAGGTTATTAACTTCTTTGATGCGTCAGTGTCAGGAAATAATGTCAAAACCCCAATCTTCTCAGAAACCTGTTGTAGGGACTTGAAAGAAAACTCAAAATAACAGTAATGCAGAAAAGTTGAGTGAAAGATTTTTTCTTTACTCATTCAATTTAATATGCAGTCAGAACTGAACCAATTTAATTACTTTCTTGTGTATAAGTACATAAAATTAAGAGTTACCAGTTCTTTTACTTATGAAGATTAATTTAATATCAGATGTAAACTCTGACATATTCTCTGTTGTAGCTTTTCTTGATAGTTGTATGTTTTCAGTCTTTTCTGACTAAGTCTCTTAATTGTGAGTTAATCAAGTTCCATTTAGTGTTAATCAAGTTCCATTTAGTTCCAATCCAAAGGGAAGCAGAGAGATTGGATATTGGTTTTCCAAGGAAAACCTAAATGGCACAGTACCAAAGATGACTTACCTGGCATCAGCCTTCCTCAGGCACTAACCAGAGATCAGAGCTTGGCATTAGCAAGCAATTTATTGGCAGAGCTCTATCAGACTATAGAGCAATCTCTGCTGTGCCAAGTGTGTGAGAGGGGTTGATATTTTGTAAGACAAATATATGGTTCTGGTTGTCATATGTAACTCTGAACTGGGCGATCAGCACTTTATCTCCTGTGTGATGAAACCACTGTGATTTGAACACCAAAGAAAACCAAAACAAAACAACTTGAGGGCTTCTTGAGAGTTTCAAACCTCACAGTAATCTAAGTCTTGAAGTTCACAAGCCCAAACCAAGACATCTCCGAAGGGTCTGATGGTAGAAGTATATGTTTAAAGGTTACTGGAAGTCAGACACACAATTATTTAATAGATTGGAGATTCCAAAATGGGGGCAATGAAAACTGCCTATTCTTCTATGGAAACTTTTAATTTGATGCTTAAAATACTTTAAAGATAAAATAAGGGAAATATTCATAAAGGGGAGTTATGAGAAAGATGGAGACAGACTTTTTTTTATGGCTGGTTGTGACAGGGCAGGGGATCAAAGTCTTAAAGAATGTTTTTCAAACTAGGTATGAGAAAGAAAATTTTTAGAATGAGGGTACTGAAACACTGGCCAACTTGCCCAGATGGTGGATTCCCCCATCCCTGGAAATGGTCATGGTCAGGCTCGATGGGGCTCTGAGCAACTTGATCTAGTTGAAGATGTCCCTGCTCTCATTGCAGGGGGAATGGACTAAGTGACTTTTAAAAATCTCTTCCATTTAGAGGACCTGAGTTGAGCTCTAGTGAGGAGCATTTACAGAAGGAGCCTCAAAGGCATTGCCAACCTTTCCTGGGAGTGTCCAGGCTTTCTTGAAAATAGCTGTAATTATTAATAATCCCTAAACACTGACTGGACACAGTCCACAGGACAGGTCTCCTCAGTACAGTACTCAGTGAGGGTTTGTGGATGTGAGATGGAGGTTTTGAAGTGCTGAAGACGGCTAAAAAACCTGAGGTCAGAAGGCAACTTCTACCAGGGAAAGTGGCTCACAACTGCTCCATCTCTGAGCTTTGGCTTGATGCCACAAACTAAGCCTAAATAATTTGTGATGGGATGACAAAAGCTCCTTTGGCTTTCATGTTATACTGCACCTTCTGAATTTTTTAAGGATTGAGTTCTAGCTGCTTTATATGTGGATGGTTTTACATTTAATGAGGTGTTGCTAATTTTCAGTTTAGTCTATTTAGTCTTTGTTACGAAGAGCAGAAGCAGCTGCTAATTCCCCTTGAGACTGTTCATGTGGAGTACCTGCACCCACCTACGTGTCCTCATAAATTGTTTCCTGAACTAAAATGAGCTCTCAGTATTCATTTACTGGCTTTTGGCAGATTTAAGCGGGAATATAAATCTGCATCTGCTTTTTGATTCACAAATGCATTTTATTCCATAAAGAATTCATGCGGCCACGTATGAAAACTGCACCTCTGTTTCTGCTAAGTTACAGTCTTTCCTTTCTGTCAGATTCTTTCTCTCCCCTGCCCCCATTTGCCTGCTCCCATATTGCTAAATAACTGTAGTTTTAGTATTGCCAGAACAGAATATTCACTAGCAATTCTCAATTCTGACATCCTAAAGCCCTAGAGTCATATTTCAGGCCTGGATGGCACTTAAAGGCCCATAATCTTTTGCTGAATGGGTTTTGCAATACGCAAGCTGAGGCAAATTATTCAGTTTAAGGACCTGAGCTGCTCCGGGAATTCAGGGCTGGAATGTGGCACACGCTGTTGTTTTTAATTATTTATTTATTTAGAAAATGTTTGAGCAGGAAAACCTGCAGGGATGGAACATTTCACATATCGTTAGTTCCTGGCACCGCGGCCTTGGAAAAGAAAACGCAGCCATTACACCATCCTTGGCACTCAAGTTCAAGCATGGAGTGGAGAACCCAGGAAAAGCCAATGGAGAATGGGAAGGAGTTGGGGGCAGAGGAAGATCATGGGTTGGGAGGGGTGTCGGTCTCGTTCCTGTCAAGCAGAATGGGATTTAGGAACAACTCATAAAATCCAAAGGTTCGTGCTTGTAGTGATGGTTTGATTTCTTTGATGTGAAAACCAGTCAATACTGTTTGTGGCCTGGTGAATCCTGGCAGCTTTCCTTGTGTAATTTAGGGAAGGCTCTGTCAGGGCCTCTTAGAAAAGTGGTACCAGGATGAATTCAAACCTCCTTTCTGCACCAAAAAGGGTGCATGGGGAAGACTTGGACCTCCATATTCTCTGGAAAAATTTTCTAGGATATTGCAAGGATGTATCTGAATAGAGTTAATAGTTTTATGCTATAGCTAATAGAAGATTCCCACTGGTGCTCCAGTAAGTAAGTTTAAAGATTCCCCTTAGGAGCTGTGTCTGTGATGTAATGTGGTACGTGGTACTCCAGGGTTAATGCACTGGTTATTCCAGGATCTTGCCCTTACTGCAAGATGAGTAAAGATTGGGTTGTGCTTCCAGGTAGTGCAGGTTAGTTAGGAAATCAGCCCTCAGTATCCAGATCTTCAGTTGAGTATGGTGGTGTTTTTTGTTTCCTCTGCTGGAAAAGTTCAGCTCTGTAATAAACTTCTGCTTTGAAAGCAAAATATGGGAGTGTTTCAGAGCACGTTTGTAAATATGGAGCCTTTAAAACCAAAATGCATTATCAGAGGGGGATCATCTTACATTTATGAACTTTAATGTTTTAATTAACTTCTCAATTGCATTGGTGTTTGATTACCTTTACAATAATAAACATAGGAGGTATTGTAAAATTAGGACAGGAATCCATTTGGTATGTTTCTTGCTCAGCTTTTTTTGTTTGAGTTGATGACTCTGACTGAGATGGGAAATACCTGAAAATATTTGTAGGGGAAATTCTGACCTTAAAATAATTTTTTAAAAAATTTATTTTTAAAATATCTTTTGAGAAAATATTAATATTTAATATTAATGTGGACAAGAGAAAGCAGATGACA
The DNA here is from genome assembly GCF_003031625.1 of Empidonax traillii. Classification (NCBI taxonomy): domain Eukaryota; kingdom Metazoa; phylum Chordata; class Aves; order Passeriformes; family Tyrannidae; genus Empidonax; species Empidonax traillii. Next base: position 49,716 of record NW_020955466.1, on the reverse strand, counting down.
ATACAGTAACCATCTAGATTTAAGTGTGAGGGGCCCAATACCCAGCAAGATGTGCCACTGTGGGGTCAGGCTGTTTTGTACCAGCCCAGAATCTGGGGCAAATTTCAAATCCCTTTGGCATGAAAACTTTGTAGCTCAGTAATGGTGTTCAATCACACTACGTACACCTATTTCATATGTTCAGTTCTTTCTTCTTTTGCAGGATTTACCTAAAATTACAGGAGAAATTATTCTTTATGGCCTTATTACTCCTCTTTGTAGTGTCACATTCATTCAGCAGCCTCGCTCCTGCCGGTGATGGTATCTGTGTGTGCTGGATCTGATCAGAACTACTCAGGGACTGACTGGTTGGCAAGCACTGCTGCTGCTTTCTGGCAATGCCAATGTAGTTTAACTTCAGCAACCTGAAGGACCAGTGGTGCCAACAGTTTAGAGGCATAGCTGTCATTGAACATGAAGTATTTAAGCTCGTATGGTTTTCTACCCCCTGGTAAAAAAATGTTGGCAGCTTTCACCTTGGAGCTCTGATCTTCTACTCTTTTTTTTTTCCCACCAAAGTTAGCGCAGGCTAAGCTGGCAGTGCCTGAGGTGCCTTCTTTGTCAGACGGCTCAGTTGCTTCCTGCCAGATGATAGGGCTTCTGGAAAGGGAAACTTTATCACTTCTTGTGTAGTAAATCTCTATAAGCAGCTTTTTGGCGGTCTGGAGAAGTTTAGATGGGATAATTCCAATTAAGGTTCTTCTGTCAGAAAACTACTTTAATTTGACTTTGCTTATTTCTTTTAAAAGTCTGGGTTTTTTTGAAATTCTTTTGACTGCAGTTCTTGTTGGAATTCAATATTTAACAAAGAGCTAATGGTACCAATCAGTATAAACTGAGCTTGTGTTTTGCGTGCAGGTACTACATAGATTTCAGCATGCAGCTCTGCTGCTCAGCCAAGACCCACAACTCTCAGAACTGCTGGGCTCGTGCTTCAGCCCACCACAGTCCGTCAGAGATGTTTGTCAACCTCCCTTCATAATGCATTGGTTGAAAGAACACACCCCTGTTCAGGGGCATTAAGAACATGTCCCACCAAGATTGTTCTTCTGTTCCAGCCGCCCACTTACTGCCCTGCACAGTCTAGGCATGTGGTACAAGCCAGGAATGAGGCAGGCACAAAACCACGTTAAAATAATTGGACTATCCCTTTACTTAAGCCCACTGAGTTGCTGGGGACTTGAAAGAATGCTCGAGTCTTGTCCCTCTGTTGAATTGGTGTGTTCCTCAGGTTGTAAGGCTGAAGAATCGGTGAGGTCCTTGGCTACCTGGGTCCATGAATTTTATCGAGTTGGCTGTGTTAAAGCATATCCTTTTGCCAAGCACTTCACTGTACTCAGATGGAATTCACTGTTGATGTATCATATGTTATAGCATCCAACTAATCTCCTTTGCACATGGAATAAGCAGTGCTGGTGATACCAGTTAGGATATACAAGTGTGGGATGTGTTGTCTTCATAAAAAAAATTATTTGTATATTATTGGACATATTATTTTTGGCATTTTGGCATGGATCACTGCCTCCAGAAACATTTTGTAGGTTTTACACTGCTTTTGCACTGTTAAACTGTATTATATTTTCTGTATTTGTATTGGCCTAAATCAATTGAATTTACCTAAAAGCCTTGGATTTTGTTCAACTTGCTGGTGGAAATTTATTTTTATTGTATGGCCAGATACATACAAAGTCTTGTAAAGGAGGCTGTGGAGAATCAGCTGCTTGTTTGCTTGGAGTATCCCAGGAAGAACACAGTGTTACAGGGCTTTGTAATAGCTTAGTTCCAGAGCCATAAAAGTGCTGAAGACAAGAGTTACAAGTGTTTTAAGGAAGATTTGCTGCTTAACTTGGGCTTGAGGTTTTCTGAGAATATACAAAACATTTGCTGCTTTGCATGACCAGTCCCAAACCAGGGTGAATTCAGTGGGTCATGGCAATACAGGCATATCAGCGTGTTCTGGTGGGATCTGGGCACCTGTGACTGCAAAACCCCACCAGAGCACAGAGAGGTGTGAGGACTTGCTGGCTCCTGAGTCTTTCAGGGGTCTGATGGATGGACTTGCTTTGTGTTTCAGAGAAACATTCAAACTGTACTGAAATTAAATGGGAGACTCCTGGGTTTGGGTTGGATCTGGGGTCAAGGCCCTCAAAGTGGTTTAGAGTCTGGGTCTTAGTGCCAACTTTGATAAAGGAAATGCTATTTGAAAAACAAACAAACAAACATCACCACCACCAGAAAAAGAGCAAGATAAAATAGATGAGGCATATATAAAAAATCCTACTAAAAAGAAAAAGAGAACACTTAAAAAGTGGTGAAAGATGTGGATGCTTAATGAAGCCACATAGAATCTTAACTGACTTCTAAGCAAAGTGTGATTTTAATTTTTTTTAGAGATTTTTTAAAAAATTATTTGCTTCAGGGTTATTTTTAATATTTTTTTTTGTTTTCTTGAAGAAGTAAAGTATTTTCCTTCATACTTTGAGAACCTTTTTCTTCCATTTGAGGATCCATTTGTGAAGAACTATTTCATCCAATTACACAGTGCTAATTAGATGCACTAAATTTAACTTTTTCAAACTTCTTGTTTTCCAAGTGGCTGCCTCCAGGAGGGAATTCCCCTGCGTGTGGCTGAGATGTGTGTTTATTGTACCTTTGTTTTCACTGGCAGTGAAGTTCTGAGAAGTCATTTCCTCCAGGTTTGATGTTGCTTATATGAACTGTTTCCCAAGGTACAAAGATAGATTGATTAGTCAGAGAAAGGTCTGACCGCAGAACAAAAAGTAATTTTCTTATCTTAGAAATATGTCATTGCTGTTCATTCCTAAAATATGTCAGCAGTATCAAAGGTACCTTTAGTAACACTTGGAGATGGTCATGGCTGTTCTTGGAGGTCTAACATGTCCAAGATGAAACAGTCTGTAAAACACCAATGGGTATTTGGGGATTATGAATGTAGTAGACCAGAGTTACAGCCTGTGCAGCCAATTCTTCTGGTTTTTTTTGCTTTAGATTGAGTCTAACTATATATACTTTACCTTCCTCACTTTAAGCAAACTAAAAATAGTATTAAAAAACAGCTTTATCCAAACTCTTGAGTTGATGCAGAATTGTCCTTTCTGCTGGAAAAAAGCTGGAATTCTGCTGCACTCGTTCAAATTCCTTGTTTAGTTCCTTACATGTTACTATTTCTTGTGTTCTGATCAGCTTTCTGTAGTGTGTCTCTGTTAGGTAATTCTAAGTGTAATAATTAGGTGACTGACTAATGCTGATTTATAGTATTTTTATGAGCAGTTTAATTCCATGAAAGTGTTTCACTTCAGAGTTCAGCAGAGTTGGTCACCATGTTGAAGTTGTCTCTGCTATTGTTAGAACTAGGTAGGTAATATTTTGGGGGAAATAATAGAAAAAGGAAAATGCAGATTAGCATGAGAAACAAAGCTCAGGTAGACTGCAATGTCTTGGCAAGTCAGAGAGATGTAAAGAGCTATTGAATTTGAACCTCTGTCTCATGAATCTATTTCCCCATTTTGATATGGAGATCATGCCCTTTCTGAGTTCAGTATTCTCTTTAGTAGTAGAATAATGAATTATATAAAAGGTAGTTTCCCTTTATTATGTGTAAAATAAAAATAAAACAAAAAAAAGAAAAAAGGGATCCAAGCTGTATTCTGCAGTATAGACTTCATCTGCTAAGGAGGAGGGCAGCCTTTGGTTTTGTTTTGGATTCTGGTTTTCTTTTTTGGTTGGGCTGGTCTTTTTTTTTTTTTTTTTGATAAGTGGCTCACACCTCTTTTTGTGTAATTTTACCCCAAAGTTCCCAGAGAGATACTTTAGCATGGATAGAAGCTTTATTCATGAAGTTGGCTTCTCCAAGAAATGAGGCAGCGAGTTATCACCAAAATACACCTGTCCAGTATTGGGGATGCAATTGTTTGACAACCCAGGTGCTCCTGACAGGGTAAAACTGTTTTACTGAAGTGGACAAGACAACTTGCCACTTTACTCGCCTAAAGACAAGGGAAAAATGAAGCGTTTTAATCAAAGCAAGAAATTACATGCAGGTCTTGTTCTCATGTGTTTTCTTGTTCCATATTAAGATGGATGTCAGAGATAAATCTGTGTTATTAAAATCTTGGCTCTAGGTTTTTCCTCAGCTGGTGATGGATTTATTAACCAGTACAACTTGTGTGCTTGCTCACAGAGTAGGTTACCAGGACTGGTAAGAAGGGTGATGAAGAGGGTGTTTGTCATCCTGGTTTCAAAGGCATCCACATGAAGCACTTGTCCATCAAAATTAACTTCAGCCATTTAGTAGTGATAGCCACCCTAACATACAAATGTAACCATTTAGTTCCATCTCCAGCAAAGCATTGGAGAGTTTTAACAGATGCATGGTTGGGAGTTCTAGTGAGATAACAGCAGTAAACAATATTGAGCATAAAAGAAAATGGCATAGTTAAGTGTTTTGTTTTGGTTTTTTTTTCCCAAAATATTTAGTATTCCCATTTCTGATTTTGGTTTTCCCATTATGTGTCGTTATAAGAATCAAAACACTTGAAAGCATTTTCGCCTTAAATTTCTTAGAAATGTAAGTACAGTGGCCATAAACTAACAGGGTTACCTGGAATGGGAAAAAATCTTTATTTGGAGGAGATGGTAATCTGCAATTATTCAGTTCAACATAAATAAGTTTTATTTTTGTAGTTTGTCTTATTAATCTGATTTCGTATGTCAGAGTCACAGTATCATTTGGAATATTATGCATTATTAGTGACATTTTATTAAACTCTATAATAAAGTTGCAAAGAGTAATTTGAAACACCTTATTTATAGGTATTGGACCTAAAATGCATATCTGTGTCTTTGTGCATGTGTATGAGGAGAGAATGAGACATCAAAAAAAGCAAAGCAAATTACTTGAGGAGCTACATCTCCTCTCAATGAATAGTAATTTAAATACAAGCCCTTTTTAGGGGCTTTAGAAATGAGGCCACTGAATCTGTTTTGATCTGGATTCTTTACAGCCAACAAAAGGGTTAACTGCCTGGAAGAAGGTGGGCATTGCTAAGCACATTTTGTCTATGAGATAAAGATCATATGAAAATTTACATGTTAATGGAACATTTAAGGGAAAAAAATTGCTCTTTGTCAATTGATTGTATAAATATTTTATCTAGTGTAATATTAGAGGAAGGCAAGCGTGAAGGCATTCAGTTTGAATAGTTTTTGAGAGGAAAATTAGGACATTATTGTTGAAGAAATAATATAAAATAGGGAGTTACAAGCACTTGATCTAAACTGTAAAAACCTTTCATGCACTCTGGCAGAAAGAGCAGATTAAATCCATAATGAAATGGGTAACTTTAGGCCTGCATAAATTTCCAAGCAGTCTCAGTTTCCCAGGAATCTCTCTCTGCTAGATTAATGGCTAGCAGCCTGCCACATAATGAAGTGGTTTGCCTTGGCAATGTGCTCATGAATTTATTATGGTGTCCACAAGTGTGCTATATGGCCTAGACATCTTTATAAATCCTGGATTTAGAGCTGCAGCGATGAGCCATTTCGGTCCTAATGGTGAGGTTGATTTATCACTGTGGTCCTCCACTCCACCCTCCAACCCCCTCCCTGACAGTTATAAAAGGAAAATACAGGTCATATCACTGATGGAAATGAAATGTGAAGGTAATTAGATAATGCCAAATGGATATGGGAAAAGGTGCACTGCTGAAATTTTAAATATGTTGGTAATTTTTTCCTTGGAGCAATTATATCAGGTTGATTTATTTTTACAGTTTATAATCACTTAACTACCTGTGGCTGATTTTAACCAGAGCTTGTGCCTTTGGAGACAAGAAGTAGGGCTTTTCAGCCTGTGATTGTTTATTGTAAATTCATTTATCTCAAAATACCTAATTTATTATGCAATTTACACAAGTCACAGCTCATTGCTGATGGGGAATAATGATTACCCATTTGGCTTCTTGTAAACTGTTCTCTGTGGCTTTATAAAATAATCAACAGTCAAAGCCACAAGGATTTAAAGAATTCTCTATATTGAAACTAAACTCCTTTTTTCTTTTTTTTTTCTTTTTTTTTTTTTCCCCTAAAAGACACTGGAGGACAGCAGTATATACAAAGCAAATTATCTCGAGATGCTTTAAATCAGTGTAGTCCAGGAGTTACTGTATTGGCTATTTCTAACTCATGTTTGTGTTACACAGGGACCAGGGCTTTTAATGGGAATTTGGACATTTCCAAAAGAAATAGGAAAGTTCTGAAAACAGAAACACTACCATGCAACAGTGTGTTATGGAGCAAGAGAAAAAGATGTGCCCTGGAATTTCAGAGGGTGTGAAGGGGGCAGTGCTGTGATTCTGTAGCAATCCTGCTGCTGAAAGCACAGAGACCTTTTCAGTAAAACTTGAGCTACTGTAAACTGAAACTTCCAACAGGTTGTTCAGTCCTGGCTGTTGTGGAATGGCAATTAGTGATTTTTTCTAATCTGTAACCTGGGGGAGAGAGGGTAGCCTGGCTGGGTTTGCAGGGGTTTGAATTGTATTTTGAGTGACTGAAAAAGTCTTTTTTTTTTTTTTTTTTTTTTTTTTTAAACAAAGAAGGTGCAGTGCTAAGGAGCTAGAGGCAGGCAGGTCTAGAAGTGATATTTTTCTTTTAAAAAGTGCAAGTTATTATGTTCATTTTGGACTTGATGCAAAACCCCCTCCTGTCAGCAGACACACGAAAGCTCCTCCTGGATGGTCCAGGCTTCTTTGGTCTCTTCTTAGAGATTGTAACTTAGATTTAGGTAGTAACAGTTGAAATACCAGGTGACAACTCATCAACTGAAGGAATATTTTGGTAATTCCAGGACTGATAAACACTTCAATGACAACGACAGCAAAAGGGAGCCAGTTTGGTTGAGTGTCATGAAGTCCAAAGTTATATTTTGGTCCTTGAAAAGAATTTCGAAGCTCTGCCTTTGCAATCCTGGAGCAGGGGTACTGTAAGTGTGTTGGCTAGCACTCAGTAGCTGAGTTTATTTAAGTTTGTTCTCCAAAGCAGCAGGTCCCACCCAAGGCTGTGTGGCTGCTTTGGTTCACGTCTGTCCCACAAGTGTTTAAAGTCCCCAGGGTCAGTCCCCTGTCACTCACAGTGGTGTATGCAAGGCAGAAATGTGACTTTGAAATTTTAATCTGAAAACACCTGAATTTAAAGGAAATCATATCCAGAGGCAGACGTGGATCCAATGTTTTCAGGTTGGATACACCTGTCATCCTTTTGAAACTCAGTTGCTTCTACTCGAGTTTTCATTATAAAACTGCTTAGTTTCAATAAGATGAATAACTTGTGAGAAAAATGAATACCTCTTGCTGCTGGGTCTCGTGGCTGCAGGAGGGCTGCTAAAGCTGTCAAAAGGGGAGTTGTGATGCCCAGTTTTCCTTGAAAGATCTATAGGAGTTGGGGGAAAACGTGGCTTCTTAGTAGTTTCTCTCAAAATTTTCTTTTCTGTCTCTGAGTGGTAAACTTTTATGATAATATTGTACCATCTACTTTTACTCAATTGCACTTTAGTTTCTTGAGAATGCTTGAAAAGTTTTGTGCTTTGGTTTTGAGTTATTTTTTGTTGCCTGGTAAATTTTCAGAAAACAAAATCATAATTGCTTGTACAACTGAAATTTTTGTTATTTTTATCCCTTGGGGGAGAGTGCAACTCTACTTTCAAATGTGGATTGAGCAAAGGTGTCTTGGTATAAAAGATGAAAATATGAGAACAATTGCAATGTTCTGCAGCCATGGAGATTAGATGCCTAACCTAAACTCTTGAAGTTTAGAAGTTTAAAATAGGAGTTTTCATTGTAGGATGAAAAACTTGAATATATAGGAACTCTTATCAAAATACCTTCCCCCCACACACACACTCCCTTTAGAAGAAAGGAAAATAGTTCTCTGTGTGTTGTTGTGTAAATGAGTCACACGTTCTCAGCATCAAACATTCAAGACTGGAAGTAAAAACTCAGCACGTTCCTGGAGAAAATTTGATAGTGATGCACATTTGATCAAATATTTGTTTTATAAGTTTCCAAATATTTGCACATCCTTTGGAGCTGACTGGGGCTGGCAGTGTTCCATGTGCTGCCGTAGGTAAGACACCACAATTGTTTGCTCTTTGCCCAAAGGTAAATTCTCACCTTTCTGGAACTGCCAGTCCTGGCTTTTTTGAAGTGCTGTTGGTATTTACATAGAACGTGTTGGTACCTGTTGTGAATGATTCACTGTGCACCAGAACTACTGGGTCCAATCCTGTAGCCTCTCTTTAGATCCCATGGAAATCTGCTCAGCCAGAAGGTTCCTGGGCTGAACTGTGGTGGTATTGCTAAGGATGCATGTTCTTGTCTTGATGTTTTTCCATGTTGAGGGTTCAAGGCAAAAAGGTGTGTGGAGTCCAGTGGAGAACAACGAAAAGGAGCCTAATTGTTTGTCTTCAGTAGCTGGTTTTTGGGGGTTTTGGTTGTGTATGAGTGGCATTGTGTGGTGTTAGTCGTTTGGGGTTGTTTTATGCCCCCTTTAATCCCTTCTATTCTGATGTTTTGCAGCCTTATTAAGTCTATTTTAGTTGATGTTTCTCAAGTGCCATATACATGTTGGTTCCTAAGGCAGTGAAATAACTCTTGGAAGCATCTGCTGCCTGGATCTTAGTTTTTCAGGGATTACTGTAATAAGTCTCAAATTTCATTTAACTGAAGTTTAAGATTTAAAAGATAAGTACTGTTCAGTTGACTAATCAAATAGTCATAAAAGCTCTTTTCTGAACTATAATTACATTTATTCAGTTCTGGGTTTGATTTATTTTTTATTTTAATTGTCAGCCCTGCTACACCATGATGCTAATAGAAATGTTATTGCAGCCAATATGGGCTAAAATGATGTCTGATGATTATTAATGAGAGCAATAAGAAGGTATCTTCATATAAAGTCAGCATTAAAGGAGTAATTCATTTTACCTGATATAATTGGATTGTAGCATTTAAATAGCCTGGGACTTCCTCTTAATTGTGATTAGTTGTAGCTTCTTCCTTTTAGTACCGTATTTAACTCTTCCTCCACTACTACTTCTGTTTCTTTTATGAAGTAATTAAACATGAATTGCTCAGTGCCTTTTAATAAATATATCCAAGGATTTAGCAGCTGTTAAATAGAATATCTGCCTGTTAGAAATAGTTATGCACAGTACCCATAGCAGGAGGTGTGGAAGCTATGTCTTCACTATAATGTGTTATATGTCACATCATTATAAAAATGCATCAATTGTTGCTTTGGTTGCAAGAATCACAGCAGGTGCCTTTGTAGTAGCAATTGTAAAGCTGAATTTTATGGGAATCAAATGAAAGGAAGGTAATTCTCGTCTTCATTTTACCAAGAAATAAGCAGAATCCACAAAGGCTTGTCTAGGACTGTGTTTGCCAAATGAGCTGCTCTGAAAGGTGCTGAGCCCTGAGCCCCTGTGTTCTTCTCCACCATGTAGGATTTTGGGTGACTGCACAGTATGTTGTGGGAGATGAATCTTGTTCTGCAATCCTGCCCCATTTTGATGTTTCAGAAAAATTAAGTGTCCTAAGTGAATTGTTTGCTGCTCAGTTTCTGGTGGCAATAGGATGGGGGAAGCGCATTTCTAATATTCCAGATCCACAGGTTTTAAGGATTAGAAACAAAACATGTTTCACCCTTCTATTAATTTAACTAGGTTTTGAAGAGCTCTAATGACCCAGAATTTGAAAGGATGGTGGCCTGGGAGCTGTGATATACAAGTTAGCCTGTATTTATGGCACTCTACTGTAAGGAATGAGGCTCTATCAGGAGAATAGTAACACTGATACATGGGAGGGCTCTCAGAGGGTAACTTAGAACCGTTTATCCCGTACTGAGAAATGCACATATTTCTCACTTATGCCTGCTAGTGCACCTGGAGAGACTTCGACTCTGGCTGCTGCTGGTAGCTCGCAGCTAATATACATTGATTTACTTTTACTCTAGAGAGCATGAGGATAGATGAGAATCTGCTGATCAGTCTTCCATGGTCTCTGCTATGTGGGTACCTCGCTTAATGGTTAAGATAGCTGAGCATTAGAGAGTATGTAATTCCTTTCTCCTGTTGCCCCATGCTATTTTTTCATGTTAACAAGATGTAATTTGAAAACATTTGGGTGTATTTCCATACATATTGCTTTGTATTCTGTACAGCATTTCGATGCATGAGGGAAATAAAATAATGATTGCTTGATGTCAGCAGTGGATGGAGGTGTCACACAGTAGAGGACTCTTTTTTCAGCTCCTCCTAAGCCTTCCTTAGCCTTCTTCTAAGCCATCTTTCAGACCATGGTATTTTGCAGCCATGAAGTTTGGTGGCAGCTGTTTTATCCCCATGGCACAGACAAAGGAGCTGATTTCTCCAACAGAAGTGATATCAATTCTATTAGGAGTGAGGCTTCTCCAACCCTGTTTTGATGGCTTTGACACATGTAGGTGATGGATATGTAAAATCTTCCCTTTAGTCCATGTTTATTGGTAAGTTGTGCTGGTAAGAGTTAAGAGTGTGGAGTGTGAATCCAGAGTGTACATGAGCATTCACCCTCCCCCCTGCCCCTTCAACTATGCCTGGTTTTGCATTTTGATGAAAAATAATTAATGGACTTCAAAAATGCCCGGGATAAATAATGAATGAAATTAGGCTACCAGTAATCTATTCCAAAGGCTGTAATGTGTTAACAGGAACTGCAGAGTTAACAAAATACTTGTTCTTTTAAGGCTGGCTTGAAAGGGTCATTAGTATTAATGACACTTTCATATCCCATCCAGGATTTTGGAGGGAGTACAAGCAGAGGGGAGGGATGAGCTGATGGATGTTTTCATTTTCCAAAATTGATGAGCAGTATTAGAGCACCACATGATGGCTTGAGAAGCTGATCTGCCCAGCCTTGACAACACAGCCTAATTTTGGTGTCAAATAATCCTGCCCATGAGCCTTTCAAGAGTAAAAATGGTCAGTTTGAAAGGTACCAAATTCTGTAGTGATGTGTTTGGGTTTTATGCAGGTAAATGTCTCGTAGAGATTGTTGAAATTGCTGAATTTATTTGCACTTGAGAACCAAAGGCAGACTTCAGATTCAGTTTCCTGAGGTCGGTCAAATTGCTCCATTCAAATCTTTGTGAAAACACACCTCCACCAAAGCAAGGTATGCAGTGTCTACCAAGCTGAGTGGGTCACTTTTGTTCAGTATTAGGCTCTTGTAGTTTCCTCTGGAAAGACAGATCACATAGGGTAGTCACGTTGCATTCTTCAGATCAGTTTCTCTGAATGCAAATTGATAGAATATGTGAAAATATCTGAAATATCAAACCAATTCTGTGTATTACCACTGTTGCAAAATTCAAGGGCTCATGAGTAAGGCATGTAAAAAAAAGAATATATAGTCTTAAAAACCAACCTGTATTGATTTTCAAATAAAGATACTGTTCCTCAAAGCTGAAACTGTAAACTGATGAAAATGCACATTTATATAAAGGATAATCAGTCCATTTAAAAATTCAAGTACCTTGTGATTACAATGTTTCCAAAATTTGAAGTGAATTTGTCTTCCATGCTCACACTACTATTTGAAAACAGGTAGAAGAGAATTTTTAAGCAGAAAAATCATAGAATATCCTGAGATGGAGGGGACCTGTAAGGATCAAAGTATGCAAAAAGGATATATTTGGGTGTAAGAATGAATTTCTAAGTTCTCAGTCCTGTCAATTTTGCTTCTTGTGAACCATCAAGAGGCTCACCTTGGAGAGGTGGAAACCTGTGTGTCCTGCACAAAGGAGGGTTCTCTTGAAAATAACGTGAGAAAATCTAACTGTTCCAGGGACTAACTGTTAGAGTTTAGAAGGTAAAAGCTGGGAAGCTTAAATAGGGAAACAAGGATGGTTAAGAATAAGTGACTAAGTAGTAGAAATGATGAAAGTGCTTGGCAGACATTTTTAAGTTTGTGTTCCAGATGCCCTCTGTTTTTACATTCCATTTGGGGGATATTGTGACATTATGATGTTTTTAGATCCTCAGAGCACGCTTTTAAAATCAGAATCAGTACCTGTTCATTTGGTATGTGTTATTTCTCACTGTGATAAAGCTTCTGTTTTAAAAGTGTTCCTGAATTGGGATGTGGTTTTAGGCAGCTTGGGGAGGAGTCTGTCCCTGGCAAGGCAAGCAAACTTGTGCCATTGATTTGAGGGTACGGTTTAGTGGACAGCTGTAGCTCTACTCTAAGTCAGTTAAGACTACAAGCTTTCCCTGCCTCTGAAATCAAATCTGTGTTGTCTCAAATTTGGTACCTAGTAGGGAAAAAAAAAATTGTATGGAAATGTTAGGTGTAAGTGTTCCCTTCAAGGATACTTCTGGTATCTGTTCTGTGAGTGAGGACAGTTAAAAATTAATTTTTTGCTACCTAAAGAAACACGTGTCTTTCAAAAAAATGCCTTTTTTTTAAAAAAAAATTATTTAAAAATTACTTTTATTCCACTTTTATTTCTTAAGCAACTAAATAGCAAACACATTGTTACTTCTCAAGCTGTTTTAAAAACACACTATAGAATTCTCTCTCTAATCCCTAATTTGAATACCACAGTCTCTCGTTTTTTTGTGCCCCTTTCGCACACCCTGCATAATAAATGTTAACATAGGTAGGACTTTACACCATCAAAGAAAACATGCTCCATGAAATATCATGTCTATAAAATATATATAATCTTCATCAGAATAGGACTGCATGTTTTCTCCCTTTCTGCCATGTATTTTGTCACGTATTATACATTGTATATTAATATAATGCTTCAAAAAATAATAGATTGTTTCTGGTTCATTTAGCCGTGCGTGTGTTATCTCATTTTACAAAGCACATGCATGTCTTTTAATCTGCTATTAACATTTTCTTCAACTTTGCCCCCCCCCCCCTTCATTTTATTCTGGCAGTAGGCGAGGGAGGTTTGTTTATCCTGCTCCAATTCGGGGGTATTTTCATCTTTAATTGTAGGTCAGGGAGCAAGAACCTCTCTGGCACTTTTGTTTTCCCTGGCTATGTAAATGTGAGCGTGCTGGCTGCACTGGTGGGACCTTCTTTCCCTTCAGGGTTACTTATGCAGCAGATGCATTGCCAATCCTCTTATTGTACCGATATTGATCCCACCTCCCCATAATGAACTGTAACAACAACTCTATTATTCGCAGGTACCCGATTGGCTGAGGATAATATGAAATTAGCTGGCGTGCATCGGGCCTGTCAGTATCGATTTCCCTACCCAGATTACTTGTTACAAAAGAATAGAGCTGTCTGCACCGTAATTGAACAAGTTAACTCCTTGTCTCATAAAATGTAAGCCCATATTGATTGCCTACTGTAGTATGCAGAAGGAGGAAAGTTATAATGGTATTTAATCGCCATGGTGCTGAGAGGCCTTTTTTTTGTGAACCAAGTGACAGCTGCTGAGAAAAGGCTTGAGGCTTGCTTGCAAACAGAGAAAACAGCAGGATTTCTCTGAGTGATACATAATGAAGGGCCGCAGTGAATAGAGCTCATTGCTGCTGCTGCCTGGCTCGTAGTGCTTCTGCCACTGCTAAATGCAGTAATTTTTATTTTAGTTGCTTTGTGAATGAATGGCAGGACACACTCTCGTGTGCATTGATTGGATTCCTTAAGCTGTGGTGTCATCAGATCTGGTGGTTTAGGGATGCCCCCCTTTTGGGCATCAAGAAATACAGCTCAAAATTGAGCTGAAAACGTTTTATGAGCGTGGAGGGTCCCAGTTGCTCCATCAGGCCAGTTGTGTGAGGAAGGGGATGGCACAGATCTGGTGGGTGTCTCCTGTGCTCAGAATGAGGTTGGATATTTGCAGCTCGAGAGCAACTGGAGGGGTGGGGGTAGAGCCCTGCCTGGCTCTGCCGTGGAGCTGCCGGGTGTCTGAACGTGTAGCAGCAGCCGCCTGTGTGCGGTGACATTTCAAAAAAACCAAATTACTCCGAGTCCAAGAAGTGTGGGTTTCATTAACAGCCAACGTCACTTAGAGTGCATTTTGTGAGCAAATGATGGAAGCTCTGCGTGCAGGGAGGGAAGGGATGGGTGTTCCAGTGGCTCCTTCCTACAGAGCAGGCTGTGGTGGTTGGCTGCGCGAGGCAGAGGCTCTGGCCGTGGGGTCTCAGAGATGGGCAGAGACCTTGGAGAGAACATCTTGTTCTTGGGGTGCAGTAGCTCTTGCTCTGCAATATAGCTGTGCCATTATTTGGTTTTATCTGTCTTCAGTGCTTTATTTGTAGTTTCCTGTTCAAACTCGCCTCTACCTTTCTGCTCCTGTATTTATTTTTGCATTTTCCATTCTCTTGAGTTTTGTTGTCAGTTGGTTTTGAGTTGTTTTTTTTTTCCCCCAGACACAGAGCAAGAACTAAAGACAAACCTAAAGATGTTAGGTATTTTATTTATTCATCCCTTCTTTAAACTGGTAAATTTGACATCTTTTTCTTGCCACTCCTCTTGTGGACCCCTAAGCATTGCTGGAATTGACTTAGCTGTTACTTTTCAATAAATTCAAGGGAAGCAGCAGTTTGTCTTCACCTGCTTTCTATTCCATCATGCTTTCTTATCAGCTGGATTGGTTAGATTTTTCAGAAGTGCCACATAAGTTCCTCTTCCTTCCCTTTCCAGCCTTAATTTTTTATGATGCAGAATTTATTAGGCAGCATTTAATAGGGATACAAATGTGTGAACAAAGGCACCAGGCTCACTGAGATTTATTGCATTTCACTTTTTCAGTAAGAGGGATGAAATGAGATGATTCTGTTTTCTGGAAGAGCTGCTCAAAGCTAATCAAAGATCCCAAACAAAAGTAGAAAAGATTGTGGAAAGTAGCGAAATCTAAGAAGTTGAGGGTGAAGGAGGAGTTGCTCCAAACCACAGAATTTGGCTGTCACACATGGGGTGGGATGCATCGACAGTGATTGCTTCCAGGGACTCCCCATAGAGCTTTGAGGAAAAGAATCCAGATAAAAAAGCAGAAGTTAGAAACATGGTGAAAATGGAAAAAACAGCACAGTGTACAATCCACACAATTTCTTCTGAAAGTGCAGAATAGCATCAGAATTGTCAAAGTGAAGGAAACAGACTAATTTTTGCCTGGATTGGCGTTCAGCACCACATGTAAATCCTATGTTGCCTGCAGGTTTTGTTGATTTTATTCAAAATTTGTCTGCCAAAATATTTTAAGAAAATTTATCCATGTATTTATGCTCTCAAATATTTTAAAGAAAAATGATGTGTGCTACTCTGGAATACTTCTGCATTTATCTCTGAATGCTGTATTAGTTTCTTTGCCCTAAAATTAGACTTTGTGGACTAAATGTATAACACAATCCAACCACATAGACAGTCTGAATGGGTAGCAATTGCCACTGGAGATGGTCCCTTCCTATATCTGTTCTCTTGAATTGCTGGGAGGAAAAAGCAAATGACTCCTAGTTTTCTGTGTCCATGTAACCACCCACACTGAAGGAGATGAAACAAAAAAAGGTTGCCAATTGACCATGTCTGTAATAGGCTGTATGGTGTATGAGGCAATGGAAACTAAATCAGGAGGGTGAGGCAGAAGGAAGAGCAGCAAGTAATGTCTGTTATTCTTCCACTCTTCACAACTGAAAGCAAAGTGCTTCACCAAACAGAAGCTGTGTGTTCACTCAGGGTTTCATGAAAGCTCTGAACTCCAGTGTGGGAGGAGGTAAATGCAGGGAGTTTCTGGTCTCTGCTGTGTGCCAGCCTTGTGTGCTGTGAAGCAGAAGGAAGGTTTCCACTGCAACTTTTAACTTGAGGTCTGGTTTAAAAATAAGATTCACAAGAAATTTCAAATAGGCTGCTGTTCCCTAGTGATTGAAACAAGTGCATCTTTCATTCTTTCCCATTCCTAAAATTTAAGAGAGAATTGATCAAATGGTACCAAAGATTCCCCAAAGCTGTGACCACTTCTTCCTGCTTCCATATTCAGTCTGCCATGGAGGACAGTGAGACTTGGACTCATTTTGCCACCATTCCATCTTCCCATTCTCTTCCACATGCCCCTCCTTAGGGAAAACAATTCTATTAGAAACATGCAAGAAGCTCAGCAAGTATGTGCTTGCAAGGTGTTAGACATTTTTGCCTTCTACCCAGATAGTGTACATCCCTATCCTTTGGTCTGGCTGTACTTAACAGAATGGGACCCAGGCAATGGCTGGAACTACTTGGTGCTACTGGAGTGCAAATAATAAATAGCAATAAATGGTGTGGGGGAGAAACTGAGTCTAGGACATGACCTTAGAGCAGCTTAATAAATAATGCATATAAAATGTGCCAATCAAAAAGAAAAAAACAACATGGTACTGCAAGTATTCATTTGGGCTGCAGACTAAATACACTGGATGCTGTCTTTGCTCCTGCTCTTCTTACACGTGTGTGTCTCCACTGCCTGAATTCCAATCACAGCCTTTGCACCAGAGTGAGGCTGAGGGGGAGCTTTACAAATTGGGATTTTTTCATTGTTTTGTATTGCTGTGCAGTATGAAAGTATGTAAATGGCTATATATGTATATATATATATGTGTATGTATCTATATGAGTGTATTAATATATATATGTCTGTATATGTATATATATATGTATAGCCATTTATAGGTAAGACCTGAAGTAAGATCGTAGTATACAAAATACCAAATATTTTGTTTCATGGTAGCCTGTGGTAATATATTCTTTATTTTTCCTGTCCCTGAAGCTAGTTTGTTTATTTTCTTATAGTCCACTGCAATTTTCATATGTTGACAATTCTGTCCATAAAAAGTGGTAAACATATAAATTTTGTCTATATGCTCTGTCTACAAGAAGATTTTGCCCCTGTGGTGCCTTCTTGGGTTGGTGCTGCCAGATGTTGTTTGGGGTGTACCCCTATGGGTACACTTGAGCTCTGGACTGCACAGGTGGAGGCAGCAAAAATATAGAGACAAGTTCAGGCTTGTTATGCTGCATTAATGTTTCAGATGCCATAAGCACACTAGACCTGGTGGACATTGGCCAGGTTGATGATGCAAGAGGCCACAGAGCCAGTGCAATGTATTTTTACAACCCAAAGCAGATAAATTGGATTTTAGACTTGTGGTCCAAGCTGCTGCTGTCTCCAGTCATGCCACCCGACTTGCTGCATTTGATAAACTTAGTTTTTGCTGAAGTATTTTGAATTTGCAGTATTTTCTTCAGCCAGTTGTTTGTGGTTTTTTTTTTCCCCTACACCACCAATAACTCTACTCCCCACCTAGTTAGTATTTTTGTTATTCCTAGATATCTTTGTTCTCTGTAAAACATTTTTTTTCCTTGAACAACAAATATAACCTCACTTTTTTTTCTATGGGAATTGTGTTTGAATTCTCCTGTTTTTTATATATGTGCCTGTTCTGACTTTTGGAGTTGACAAGAGACAATAAGACTACAGAAAACGCAGTTTAGAAAGACATAGAAATATTTAGTATACGGGCTGAGAGTAATAACAAAGAAAGGATCTGTCGGGCAAACGGCTTGTGTTAAAAAGAATTATAGTACTGAGAACCCCTCGAGGTAGCAGCTCACTCTTAGACACTTCTGTATCCTTGCAGCCTTTGACTGCAAGACCTCTGGAGTAGATATTTTATTTTACTCGTGTGTGATGATTGTCTGGAATAGTGCAGAGCCCAGCTGGAATCTTTGGGTACTACAACTCAAAATAATAGTAGAGAATCATCCCCGTTTGCAGATAATCTTGATATGCTGTTTATGAGTTTGCCCTGCAATACTGAAATCGATCAGTTTTACAGCTGACGTGAGATAAAGATCCACTATAATTAGGTTTGTGATGAAAATGATCTTTGAAATCAAGGTTGTTTTCCAAAACTGAACTGAGTTGGGAAATATTCCACTAACAACTTCAAAACCTGTGTCTGTTTGAAACACTCTGCATTTCTGGGTTGTAACTCGAAGTCACCATTGATCTGCAACAGAACTACACTGCACTGAGGTTTGAGGTAGGGTAGAAAGTGTGAGGGATTATGCAGAACACTTCTGTATACCCAGGACACCTTCCCATTAGTTAGATCATCTAAACATCCTTTTTTTGGGTGGTGAGTTGGTTTTGGTTTGGTTTGTTTTTGTTAATGCAAACCCAGCTTTGTGTTCTTCACTTGCTACTAATGAAATAAATAGCTTATAGTTCAACAGAATGGGAAGGGGTTTGCCCTTCTGGAAAATGAAGTTTAAACAAAAAATGGGCAAAACACCTCTATAATCTTGAGGTTCACTCTTCTCAGTTTCTTTTTCTTCTTAAAAAGCCTAGAAATGTGCTTTAGAAATTACTCTTTGAATGGAGGTTGTATGTCTGTCCCTCCTGTGTCTCTCCCATTCAGGTGTTTGTACGTACCTTCACCTTGACATCCCCAAAGCAGCAGTGGAGGGTGTTTCTCTGTTTTTAATTATGCTCCAGCCATGGCCTGCCCTTGCAGACCCTGACTATCTTAGCTTTTTGGTAATTTGTATGTGTATGTCTTACTCTCAGCAGGAGGATTTCTTATGCTCTCCCAGTTCTGATTGTATGCAAGGGGCTTTCCAGTCTCTGTATCAAGCCAAGGAGAGCTCCCTATTTACTTTGCCTATTGTGAATGCTCAGATCTATGTGCAATTGTATATCAAATAACCTTGCCCCTAAGCAGATGAGTATTTATTTCAGTCAGTTACCCCTTATAATTACTATATTGAACCTAGTTGTCTATAAAATGGATGGTTTGCTTATGCAGTTTACCAAAATAGTTCATTAGGGGTTAAACAAAATGAAATCCCATTTGCAAAGAGTATAATAAATTGTTTCATCTGTGAATTTAGCTGTTCTCCCTAATGCAGACATGGATGTTACAGTGGTTCTCCCTTGATAGGGTTATGGGTTAATGAAATGCTTTTTCTGTTGCTTATTTTCCTCTCTTCTGTGCTGAGTGATAAGTAGCTAACCAACGAAGCTTGTAATTACAATCTTACAGAAACCGGGCCGATCTGTATATAAATCTCACCATCCAATTACAAGATGTAATAATTTTGCACTCAAGCTGGTAATGAGGTCTAATACTTGTGCATGTGATAATCCCCTCTGGATGCTGGCTTGATCAGATGTTGGCTTTGTAATTAGACGGGCAGAAAATCATTATTTCATGTTCAGGAAAAAATTAGGTTGGTGGGAAGTTAATTTTCTCTCCGCTCTCTGAAGCGTAGACAAGAATTTAATGATTTAATCATGATTGTTAGCTCTTTTGCAATCAATTTGTAATGATTGTGTAGCAACTCTCTTCAAGGGAAGCTGCATCAGGGAGGAGTATGCAAACAACTGTCTAGGAGGGCTGATTATAAATAGTATCACATGTCTCCAAAGCCCATTAAAATCTTCTTAATGGTGACGTACCAGTTCTCACGTTGCATCTGGGCAGACTCAACAAAGGAGACCTGGGCTAGGTTGGCTTTGCCACATGTATGAGAGCCCCCAAGTCATTTGGCAGTCCCTGAGTGCTGGTGGAAAGCAGAATTCGTGGCCTGTGTTGCTAAAGCTGTGATGGGCAGTGGCCTGTGCTAGCCCTTCTTCTGCATTGTCTTCTCTACACACCCCTGTTTTCATATGTGTTACATAAGTTCCAATAAGCTGGGACTAAGGAGAAATATTTCAGTTGCTCAACCTGAAATATATAACAAATAGAAAAATGATATTTTAGCTGAAGTTGTGAAGGAAGAATATGCACTTGGTCCCTTAGAGTTCCCAGAAGAACACACTATTGACTTTCATGACCAAATCTGCCTTGTATATTTGAGCATAGCTGATCTATCAGCTTAATAAAAATAATTTGCTTTTCCTTTGTGAGAAAACTCAAACAGTACCTATTGCTCCATTAGCAGAGGGACAAAAGTTTAATGAATGTAAAATTCATAAAAATACCAAGCAAACCAAATAAACAAAATATTTTAATAATTACAAAACTGTTTGGGAATTTGGATTAAAAGCAGCTCAGAAAACTTCATCAGAATTAGGAGGGGGGGAAAAAAAACAACAGTGGGGGATACTATACCAAATGCTGTGAGAGTTCCTTGGAGGAGAGAGTCATGCAATAAATAGATGAGCTTGCTGTATCTGACTCAGTGGGCTGAGAAGGGTAACACCCTGAACCTCCTATTTTCATAGGGCTTTGTACCCTGGCAGGCCCCAGCCCAGAGCCCTGAGGAGGGCACCTCCTTCACAGTGCTACTGGTGTGCAGCTGAGGCATCTCTTTGAGCCTCAATCTGCTCCAGCAGCTCCTTGGTGGAGGGAAGCGATTTGCTGTTCTGCTTGGAGTCCCATGGCTTTCTCTGTTTCTGTTATTTTTGATGTGATTGTATTGTATTGTTATGTTAGCTCTAAATATTAGCTCTCCTCCTGTGCTGTGCTCTTTAAACTAATTCTGTGTGTATTTCACAATGGTTTTGAATCACAGTTTTCTTCCTCCATACTGCTTCCACGTTATGCTGATTTGCCAGCAGTAAAGCTTTTCCTTTTCAACAGGATCCAGGAGCTGCGCTTAAGCTTTTATAGGATTACAGTCTAGTCAGATCTAACATCAGTTTTACTGGACATTGTTACAGGGCTGGCTCAGGTTGAGCTCAGTTCAACCACATTTGCAAACAGGCTTTACAATGCACATATACAGCCTTAGAAAGAGGTATATCAGCAACAGCATGGTTTCTATCAGGTTTGTGAGTTTGCTTTTTTGTATATTTTCATTTCAAGTGTTCATTCCAGACATGTGTTTGTTTTCAAGCTGCACCAAAACTTGTAATTTCTGAGAAGTGGAGGAAAAATGTGATATTTACTTAGCTTTGAACTGTGTTTTTCAGTTGTGGATTTTGTATCACGTTAACTTTGCCAACTGTGACGGGCTGTATTTCAGATTTGTGGCAATACGGTGGTTAGGAACAGGCAGTATGTTCAGGGAGAATTCCCCTTTTAATTGCACAGTGCACTCTTTGTTCCCAACAAAAATTTTCTATGGTTGCCACCAAATTTTATTTTGCTATCATTCAGCCTTGTCAAGAGAGAACTCGGAATAATAGTCAAATAATGCTTAATTCCCTGATGTGGGAACTTGATGATGTGCTTTTTGTCATATTTCTTCTGGGACTGAAGCCTTTTCAGTAGAAATCATTATTATTTCGGCTAGGGGTCAGTGAGGCTAAACAGCTGTTGGTGATCTAATTACAGGGGTTTGCAGAGAATCATTTCAAGTTTGTCTTGCCAGTTCAGACCCATTCTAATTGCTATTGCTACTCAACTAAGCCAATATTGAAGTAAATCTTTGCAGGGGTCTGTGGGTGAAGATTTCCACATGCACATCTCTTGGCTAATCCTTTTCCAACCAGTTCTACAAAATCTGAGTATATTCTCAGGAGCTTTGACTTTTGAAAGATGTGGGAAGGAGAGAAATGTTTGCCATAACATACAAAATGCAGTTGTATATAAACAGTGCCTTGTGTTATATGAATTAGCTCCTGTGCTATGAAATGCAATTATAGCAAGGAAACCAAAGCACTGCCTTCAAAGACTTTGTATCTTTCGTTTAGTTTTGTTAGTTGAACCTTGCATCACAGAAGCAGAAAAACTGATGGTGTCTTTGGTATTTTTGAAAACAAGGGTTTTCTTTGAAAATAAAAAATTGCACGGAGGATTATATTTCTTATAAGATCTGAGCAATGCCATGTAGATAAAGTCTCTTTTTTTTCTCTCTTAGCACTTGCATTGTTTTGTTTGTGAGCTTGATGTGTAGGGAAGGGAGGGATCAGGGAAGGAGAGGGAAGGCAGATAGTGCTTCCCTCATAAAATATACAAAGAGCTGTGCGTACAGAAGTGTCTCTATGAATCTGTTTATGGCTTTTTCTTGACTGACTGGCTAAATTACAGTTTCATTGTTCTAAATCCCTGAGGACTTTTCCAGAGATGTTGTAACTAAAGCCGTGCATGTTGTGAAGCTCTTCCTACCTGTCACTATCAGCTGCAGATACAACTAATTTACCTATTTTAGTTAAGCTCTCAAGGAGCAATGTAATTACCTTTTAAAAACCGTGGTTGTCATTGGGGAAATAAAATGACATTTTCAGATATTTCTGTCAGGCACGCACACAGTGGTTTAAAGCAGCTACAGGTTCCAGCAGCACTGGCATGGCCTTTGAGCTGTGTTGTGGTTAGAAAGCAGATGCCAGAAAAAAAGAAGTGTTGAAAGAAAAGTTTCCTCTCTTTAAGCTGTTCTTGGGAGTACTTGGAGAGAGCAATCCCACTGGACAGCTCTGTGGTTATGTTCCTCCTCCCGAGAAATCCCTCTGCACCCTCACAACCGCAAAAAGAGGTAGAGGACTCCTCGGATGTTCCCAGGAAATGTGGTCCACTAGAATGGCTGGGAACTTGTGTTGGCACTATTTTATCAATGATTTTGGCTCTAAATGGTTTTGTCAAAGCTCTTGGTAGTCCTGCTAAGGCTGTAGGGAAAGTACTGTCTGAGATATACTGAAACTATATAAAGGAATTTTGAAGCTCAGCTGCTTTTCAAGGAGAGTTCTGACTTTACTGTGTCCTGTCCGTGCATGTGAAATGGTACAGATGTCTCATCTGAGGAACCAAAACTTGCCTACACTGCAAAACTGCTGGCTCGTATTTTTCAAGTTGGACACTTTTGGGAAATAAATTCCTAGAACAGATTTTTCAGAGCAGAGCAACCAAGTTCTGTCACATCTCTTGCCTCGTGACTGTACAAATCTCCCACATCTATTGCCTCTCTTTTTGCCTATGGGAGCTTTCAGCACATCTGCAACTTCAGGACATTCACACCATACCCTGCTGACTGGTTTGTGTTCTGACAAGTTCCTGGGTATAAGAACCTTGTAGGTCTCCTTTTCCATCTTGGTCCCTTCCCCACTGCTAAAACCAAAGGAATGGGTTTTTTTTTTTTTGCCTTTGCTGTGCCAGCCACAGAAGGATGACCCTGTGGTTATTTTGATTTTGTGTCATTTAGGTCTATTTATGGATAATACTTTGATAAATCCTCAGTGCCTTTAGTGTGCTATTACTGTTGCCTCTCTGAGAGCTTCCTGGGAATATAAGGAAATGCTATAGGCCTTGTGCATTGCAATATCAGCATTTGTTTGATGTATTTTTCAAGCATTGTTTGGTTTCGGGCACAGTGATGATTGAGTTTAGTTCTTTAAGATTCAGAACAGCAACAATTGTCTTTAACAGACAGTAGAAATTCAGTAATTCACACTAATGACTTTAGGAGATTTGTTTTATGACAATACTTCATGATGTGAAAGTAGGTGACAGTAGTATATTTTGTGAAAATAATGAAGTCTTAGTAATGTAAGACCATTTTACAGCTTGGTGCTATTAAATCTTTGCTGAGAAGTAAGGAGATGTCTATTTTTTGCAGAAGATCATAAAGTTGGATGGTGAAATGTAGTTTATTAGGCAGCATAAGAAAAACTGGACTCCTCCATCTACCTCACAGTTCCCTGTTAATGCTTTTCCCCACCCACAGCAATCTCTAGGTGGCAATTCTTCTGAAGATGAGACAGGGAACTGGGAACTCTGCCACACACTGGCTTGCACTCAGGTTTCCTTTTCCTAAAATCTTTACTTTAGTAACTTGCTTAATGACTTATTTTCTTAGGAAGAAAATGCAGTGTTAAATGGGTGCCATTGCCTCTCTCTAGTGAAGGTGACAGCTGAAAGACCAGCTGCTACAAGGGTTCAGGAGTAACATGAGGCTTGCAAAGTGCTGCCTCATACTGAGCAGAGAAGTCCTTGCCATGTCCCTGAGCAGACTGGAGAGTCCCCTTCCTGGGAAATGCTCATGCTGGTTGAGATCAGCTGGAGCAGAGTGCAGTGCTGCTGCCAGCACGGTCAGTGAGCTGCTACATCCTCCAGCCTGCACAGTGTGGGCAGTGGGATCCACATTCTGCAGCGGGACCATCTTTAAAAGTTTGCCCAACATCAAAATGCTTTCTTCTCATCCCAGACTGTGCAGTGGCTGGACAGGTGAGACCTGGAAGCAGGATGCTGGCCTGTGCAAGCCGAAGTTGTGACCTGACATGGGCTGAGAGGGGCCCGGCACTGTGGGGGCTCAGCAGAGGCAGCTCCTGCTCTGGGAGCACTGAGGCAGCCCCTGCCACAAAGGCATTGCTGCAATTACAGACTAGCAGTGAAAACTGGGTGCAGCAATTTGTCTTTGTAAAACCACAGGGATGTTGAAACTGAAAATATTTTAAGTATTTTCTTCCATTTAGGAGATTATTCTTACACAAAGCTGTTTTCTAGTTGTCTGGTGCCGTGCCTGTGGTTTTTTTCCTTTCTCCATAGTCACACTATCAGCTTTTTGTAATAGGTACCCAATAGTTCTGTGGTCATCTCTTCTCCTCAAAATTGACTGGACTCTCCACTCTCTTCCTCATGTCTTTGAAGATTTTTGGCATCCCTTGTTCATGGGCTGCATGTCAGGGTCAAGCTTTTGAGTCTCCTAATCACTCAGTTCTGGCATAGTCCCGTTGCCACTAAAGCCTCTTTTCATGCCTATTTAATGCCTCAGAAGTGCTTTCAAGTGGTCTTTGATAAATCATAGTAAGTGTTATTCCAGTCGCTCAATAGCAGTACCTGCTAGAGTCTTTTTTAGCTCCCAAGGCAGCCGTTCCCTCTTGCCTTATTTTACCAGTGACAGTAATTCATTCCACTTGAGCTGACTAGCTTATTTCACATTTATTTGCACATTATGAGCAGTGTCATTCTACTTACCCTTCAGACAGTAAATGGTTTGAAAAATGCAACTGTAACAAATATTAGGCATGGGGAGGGGAATAGAAAAATTGAACTTTTGTACTTGGGATCCAAATAAAAACATAATTTTAAAATATTATTTATTCATTATCTCAATCATCGGGTGCATGCAAAATCAAAGGTGCTGCATAAACTGGCATTATTCCTTTGAGAATACATTTTTCTTTCCCGCCAGCTAGTTTAGCTTCCCTAGTGTGGAGTTAAATAAAATATTACCCATCAGGTCAGGAAAATAATTAGTCCAGCATTATTGCCTCCTTCCTAAGCAATCAAACTTGACCCATATATATTATGCATGTTTGCATCCTGCACATCTGAGAGGCAGGATGTATATAAACAGATGAATTTGGGCTCCATATTTGCATGCCAAGACAGTTCTCCTACTCTTCTTTATAGAAAGGGCGAGTTGAAAAATTATCAGAGCAAAAGTAAGTCATTTTTTTTGGTGTCCTGAAGTAATTTCTTTCAAGTAATCTTTTTCTGGCTGTGGCAAGTAGTTATGAAAGTACCATCACTTAATATGATGGCAAGTTTTCCCCTTGTACATGACAAATTGCAGAAGTACAAATAATGATGCTGCTCTTGGTAATTTAGAAATGGGTTGTGTTTTGTTCTTGTAATGAAGACAGACAACAGAACCTCAGATAGGAGGGAAACAAGATTAGGATCTTTCAGAGACTGGAACATCCTTGGTTTGAAATCAGGATAGTCTTGTGCAGTTCTTATGAGGACGATATTTTCTTAAGGTCCCAATTCTAGGAGTCAAGGAAAATACAAGATTTTTCATTTTCACTCATTAAAAGATAAATTTCAAGCCCTCACAGCTTCCAAAACCAGCTAAGAATTCCCAAGTTATTATGAACTGGACTTGATGATAGTAGTGTTGTATTTTGGTTAGCAGAGGCCAGCCTAACTCATGGCTTCCAAATATTGCAATGATAGTAGCTAATAGGAGACACCCAGAAGTGCAACTAAAAGGAGGAAAGATGGAGGTGCAGGGAAGTTGCTCCTTAGCACTGAGCTCAGGAGACTGACTCATTCCAAGGAAAGGAGTTTTCCTGGTGAGATATAGGCCTCTTCATTTTCTCCAGGTGTCTCAAACTGTCTTTGTGCTTGCAGATCAGCTGTGCTTTAAAAATCCTTTCTTACTGATTGCTGTTGTAACAGGGGGTTGCAGCTGAGCTAACACAAGCCACTGATCCCACCAGCAGCCTATGCCATAACTGAAGGAGGGTAGGTGATCTAAAGTGTGGTTGAGCAGTGGCCTCAGCCTTAGAAAATCAGAGGCCAGTTTCTGCTGAATCTTAGAAAATCATGTACAATAGCTCAGTTTTCCATCTATTAAAAAAAAAAAAAAAAGAACAAAGCCAAGGAACATTTCTGTGAGCAGTGAGTCTCTGAGGGTGAGAGCAACTTTCGCACTACGTGTCACCCAACCCTGGGCAGCTGAGTGAAGGCAACTGGTCTTTTACAAAAGGGCTGTGTTCTGTGTAATCTCCTAGGACTTTAACCACATCTGGTGTTTCTAGATGCTGCTGAAATATAGGAAAATTATAGCACAGCACTTCCATCAGCACTGACTGAGTGACAGAAATCGTGGCTGAGGTCCTGAATTCAAACTGTGCAATATGCAGCTGTCTGGATAAAGCAGCAGAACTTGCTATAACCTACGCTCAGTGCAATCATCATCTTTCCATTACCATGTTAAATGTTTTGTCTATAAAATATAAGCAAGAGTGAGAATCCTAAACATTTCTGTCCTCTTTTGGCAGAACTGACCACTAATTTGTAGCATTGCTGTTGTAAAGTCATCCTTGTTGTGAGAAGGAGCTCTGATGAGGAGGAAGTGTTGAAAGTTTGAAGACAGAAATTGAAAACATCCCTTACCTAAGTCTATACATTTCAGAAACCCAGAGTTTTATCTCCAAGTACAACCAAAGCAGAAAACGCAGTTTTGAACTTTCTGTTCATAACAACCGTGATGTTCATGATAATAATATGAAGGTGGTTACTGCAGAGAAAGTTGGAGGTACCCAAGAGCTTACCTTTGAAATTTTCATTGCTGGTGGACAGGGTGATGGTGTAAGCCTAGCAAAGCATGCTTCAGGAACTTTGCTGCTTGCTAGTTATATTGGTATCCTACTGATTCAGTCCCTGAAATCACAGCTGAACTCTGCTAATGCTGTTTTCTCTTTAGACCTCCCAAGGTTTATCCTCTGTCTTGGAGGATTTTGTGAATCATCCCCTCTCTTTCCTTGCTCTTCTCTGTGTAGTTATATCCTTCATTTACCTTCATTATTACAAGTTGTTTGTTATTTCTATTTCGGTATAGTTGGTTTTATCAATTGAGAGCTCATATTTTCTTGTTGCACTTTTGACTATAGACTGATCCTTTCAGCTGAAGGATTTTGGTAATCTTTTCTTGGTGGTTGTGTATTAGTTTGCCAGGGCCGTGTCTTTGAATTGTGTAGAATTTATGAACTGCGCATCTTCTGTCCTGTGTTTTTAAAAAGGAAACAGAATTATGTATTAATTGGAGACATGTTTTGGAAAGATGTCTGTACTGCAAATCTGCAGTGCCTTGCCTTGTCCTAGCCTAGCACAGTGTGTCTGCTGTGGCTCAGGACAGAGCTGGAGAGCAGCAAACAGGCTGCTCCTGGCTTGCCTGTACAGCCAACAAACCTGGGGGCCTTTCCCGGTTTTGCTGCAATTCTCTTGCACAACTTTGACATTCTTCCCTGTGAGGGTGGTGAGGCACTGGCAGAGGTTGCCCAGAAAAGGTATAGATGACCCATGTGGATGGAAGTGTTCAAGGCCAGGGTGGGTGGAGCTCTGAGCAATCTGGTGTAGTGGAAGATGTTCCTGCTCCTGGCAGAGGAGTTGCAACGAGATGATCTTTAAAGGCCCTTCCAGCCCCCACCATTCCATGATTCTACTCCACTTTGTGCACGATGAGGGAAGATATGCTTGTATATACTTAGAAGGCAATGTTGTGAGGGCAAATGCTTTAAAAATTGTTTTGTCCTCGATTGCAGCAGGAATGAAGCAGGAGGAAAGACCATTGGATTTAATTATATTTCCAGGAGCTTAATTCTTAAATGCTAGTCAAATAGGTAGGGATTTAGGAAAGTGACAGCATTTGGTTGACTCAAATCCCATAGGCAGTGTTGAAATGTCCATATCCAGGGAGCAGTGGGAATGTGAACATGGGGTGTCTATGCTTATTCTTTGGGAGTGGCAATAGCAAGGCATGGAGGGTGGTGATTGCAGATTGCAGTCTGTTTCCCTGTGTGGCCTCAAATCTGTGGATGACAATGCTTCATTTATTCCATGTTCTTCTGCCAGACAAACATTGTCCTTTATGTGGGCCTCTGATGTGGTGATTTTTGTTGGACCTTCACGTTTTGGTGTTGATGTGCATTTTGGGTATACATATTATTGGTGGCATGGAATCCAAATGCTGATGAAACAGAAAGGATTCACGTTGGAACAACATGGTCTTTTCCAGCCTCAAGAGAGGCCTGGCATTACTTTCATGAATCCTTCACTGTAGCACGCAAGCTTCTTGGCTGTCATCGGGTGTGCTCTGTTTTGGAACGTACACACACAAATGTGCACACAAATACATGAAACATTTCTTTTGGCTGTTTCCCATATGGTTTAATTTTTCACAACTCTGTAAAACTTCATGTGCAAATTCTGTTTTCGTAACTTTTATTTTATTCTAAAAGCAGAGTTTTTGAATAATTGTTAA
Organism: Empidonax traillii; assembly: GCF_003031625.1. Classification (NCBI taxonomy): domain Eukaryota; kingdom Metazoa; phylum Chordata; class Aves; order Passeriformes; family Tyrannidae; genus Empidonax; species Empidonax traillii. Next base: position 20,974 of record NW_020955466.1, on the reverse strand, counting down.
GAAAATTTTCTCCCAGACCCTTTAAAGACAAAATCTTTGGTTGATAATGATAGCACAGGGAGCTGTTAAGTCTCTTGTTTTTGAAAGTAACTTTAGAAACTCTTTTCGGCTAACGGTTTATATTTTAAAAGCAGAGGGAATGATTGCTGCCTCACTTTTTTTTTGTTGTTTTTAGTTCTTTACTTTCCTCTTCCTACCTCTGAAGTGTTTATTCTTATGCAGAAATTATAGTAACTGTTACAAACCCTGTGAGCCTATTGCAGCTGTTAGTTATCTCCTAATCCCAGTACTCTTTTCTTCTTCCCTCATCTCACATCTCCCTGTGCAGTTTGTATTCCATTTGTTAATTCCAATTTGATTCACTGTGGACATCTTTTGAACTCCATAACCACCAAATTGCCAGTGTTTCACTATGTAACTTAGTATTACACCCGTGTCCTGAGCCACTACCTCAGATGTTTTAGACATCTAGATTTATTGCATCTCTTTATTTGAACTTTCCCCCCCCCCTCTATCATAGTTCAACCTGGTTGGTCCCTGGTTTCTCCGAAGCTCAGAGTCAATCAGGCTGAGACAGTGGCTCAATCTGTAGGAAAAGGAATGACAGATACAAACACAAAAAATAATTAGCTTCTTGTTTACTGTTTCCAAATGCAATAGCACACTTCAAACAAGACTCTGCTATTCCATAGATCACAGTGATTGAGTGCAGATTAAATTGTTGTCTTATTTATCTATGGTAGGCCTCTCTATGAGCCCAGCTCCAAGCACTGACTAGAAAACGTTCTTGCTGTGAGGGTTGTACATACTAAAGGTAGACAAGTAGACAGATATGCGAGAAAAAGAAAACAGGGAGGAGGATCGACAAATTTTATGAATGTTAATGTAGTGAGCACAGTAGCATTGCTTTGGCAAAGGATTTGAGATATCAGTGGAGTGAGAGCCTGTCCAGTGCATTCAGATGGGGCACATCCATGACTGCAGCTCTGATTCTCTGGTGGTTGGTTGGGATTTCAGGCACAGAAATGATGGGGGGAGAAGCTGACAAAGGAGCAGACAACTGGACCTTGAATAGAGATGAAGATAAATCCTCCTCTGTGAAAAATGCATTTGTGCAGGAAAGCAAAAGATTCAAGAGGATGAATACTGTGTGGGTACTACCTCTTATAAGTGTCCCTCAAAGATAAAGTAATGCTTCTCAGCTTTTTTTTTTTTTTTTTTTTTAAATTATATCCTTACTCTTCGTCTGCCACTGCATTGATACTTCTCTTTCATACAAGCTCTGATCTCAGCACATTCCCCTTGGTGTGAAGGGATTCCTATAGAAATCTAGTTTTTTCCAGCTGTGATTTTTTGGGATTTTTGAAATCCTAAAGCCTAATTAAAATGTTTAGAATAATAAACTACCATCTTTTCTGTGTATACATACAAAGGTATTTTCCTGATGTGACACAAATCCCAAAATACATGACTGTTATTCAAGTACAGTGTATTTTCCTATGACATCCCTTTTGCTGACCACAACAGAAATTTTAGAATTTAAGACTTTTTTTCTGAAATTAATATTAGATTTTTTGATTTTACTGATTGTAAATCGAACTGCTTATATGACCCTTTATAATTGTATTATCAGAGTGATTCAAAGACAATGGTAAAAGATGACAAAGAGTGAAAGGAATGTTCAAAATCAAAGAGCATAAATAGGTTTTGTGGGGAACATCACAAAGGCTCTATTGTGCTACGCACAGCAGAGACAGAAAGGGTATGTGCCCACCCTCTACCAGAAAATGCTGCATACTTTTCTGCAAGTTACTTGCTGGTGTAATAAAAACTCTTAAAAATATCCATGGGTACAAAAACATTACTTGTAATATACTGCCTGTTCCACTCATAATTCAGATAATTGCCTTAGGTAATGTTTGCATATTGGTATGGTCAGACAGCATTATCTGTCTTCTGCAAAGCGCTTCTGGCCTGAGAGAAAGTGCTCCTGCTGTGTTCATTGTGGGCTGTGACAATCAGATGTTGGAGCTGTGTGGTGGATTTTCAAGGTCAGTAAAAATACTGGGCTGTAAGAGGGGGAGCAGAAGACCACCGACCTCATTTTTGCTTGTGGCTTCGTCTCAGTTCAAAACCCTCCTGATGCATTATCTGAGTGAGTCTTTGGGAAAAAATATATTAATGCTCTCTTATTCAGTGCTGTTCTATTACCTATTCATCAAAAATATTGCTTTTGTGCATTTTTCATTATAAGATTCAACATTACCAATGTTAATAAAGAGAGAACTCCTTTTCTTTTCTTAGAAATAGAATATGTAAAGACATTGCCTCTTTGATGTTTCTAAGCCAATACAATATGTATTTGAATGAGGATAAAAGTCATTCTTTTAACAGAAGATCATCCAAGTCATTTCTGATGAAACTCAAGAAGAGCTTGTTTTACCTTTTTTTTTTTTTTTTTTTTTTAAGAGATGCTTAGAAATTAAGATTAAATAAGGGGGATCACCTCTTAAGAAGTAACAGCTAGTGGAAATAAGTCACATATTTGGTAGTATTTCATGCAGGCCCACAGTGACATCAGCCTCCTTCACTGGGCTGAACTGTTCAGCAGCAGATTCCTTTCATCCAAAGGGATGAGACCTTGCTGTCACAGGCAGGTATTTCATGGGATTTTATCTGGAACTGTGAATATACAGCAGACCAGATCTTGGGTGCCCCTCCCAGAGTTTCCCGTGCTGCCAGGGACTGCCACATCCTGGCTAGTTCCTTCATGTGAGAATTTTTACTGTGCCTTTTCCACTGAGAATTGGACAGCATACGACTTGCTGTTTAAGAGCTGCTATAAATTTGGAGCTAATAAATATTATGAGGCTTATGAAGCCTGGGGACTAGGATTCTTCTTGAATGCTGTCCCAGCTCACTACTGTCTGGCCAACCCTTTGCCTGTGTACAGAGACAGGACGGTGTGGGAGCTCTTTATGAGTTATCAGCTTCCGTGTTTGCTGCAGTGCCTGCAGTGAGGGACTGTAAGGGAATCAGATGCCTCTCCCACTGTCTCCTCTGAAAATGTGTCTGAAGTTTGCTCTGTTGTCCAAAATGTAAGAATGCTCCACAAAATAATCGGTGAAGAGGTTTTCTTAGAGCCCAATAGACATACTGAACAGGAGAGAGGCAGCTCACTCAGCGTTGTTATTGTTGCACCAATATTTGTGGCGTAAAAAGAAACCTACCCATGGACCAGGGCAATGTCTTGAGTCATTCCCTTGCTCTGCACTGTTCAAGTAAGTGGATCTGTGCTGTGCAGCACTGGCTTCCCAGGAGCACTGCAACACTCTCGGGGTTCAAATTTTAGATAGATTTCCATTTTGGGCTGCAACAAGAGAGTTTGAGCTTCTACTGACTGTCAGGGTGCCTGGAGACAGCTATGGGGGTTTCAGCACAGTGAAACTGATTTTGCAGGGCTGATGCCTTGGTTTGTTACTGTTGGGTTTGGGTTTTTTCTTACGTTTGAAATGAACTTATGAAAATGGATGTGCAGTTGTCAGGAGAATAAAGGTTTCATTTCTCTCAGTATGGAGATGTTTTCTGAGGTGAGCTAGACATCAGTGGCCAGACATAATAACCCCTTTTCTCTTATCCCCAGTTCACAGCAAGCTGACTGTGTTTTCTTGGCTCACAAGTCTGTGGTGTGTTGCCTGAACAGATTGAAGCAGCCTCCTGAAAGCCACAGTGTTTGCCAGCCAGTTGACTCTATAGCCTTGAGTAGCATGCAGGCTTTTTTTGTTCTCAGTGTATTGTTTTAAAAGTCTGACCTTTTGCAAATTGGAAGCCGCTTTAAGAAGCCTCTATGTCCACAAAATTCTTACTAACTGTAAAGTTCTGTGACCATGTTGTACCAATGGCTGAGACAGACGTGCTTGTGTTCATCAGAGCTGTTTGCTGGAAATGGTGTTTCTGAGAGTGTAGCTGAAGGTCTAAAACTGAGTCAAAGCATTCAGTACCTGCTCTGTTCTCAGGTGTCTTCTGGGTAATCTACTGGTATCTCTGAAAGCAAAGAAAACCCAAACCTCAAAATGTTGTGTTTAAATAAAATTTATAAAACCCCAAAATGCCGGGGGCGTGTATTACAAGTCTTTGGAAATGTCGCTTGTTTTGGTGCTGTAAAGCCACAGGCGGTGAGGGGCTGTGTTCCTGATCCAAGGGTGTTTTCAGGTACATCAGCACATTTTGATCAGCACATCCCTGATCTTCCAGAAGAGCAGCAGTTGAGCTGTGGCCTGAGGGAGCAGTGGTGTGGACAGCACCAGTGCCTTTCCTGAGCACGGGCAGGGCTGAGGGAGCACAGAATCAGGCGGCTGCTCGGGGCCAGTGCCTTCCTTGTGCCCTGTCCTTCAGAGGTGCAGAGAGACGCAAACACCCAGACCAGAAACCTCCTGTGAGGGGCAGATGACACATGGCCATAATGTGGAAATGTTCTTCTGTTACCTCCTGCAGACATGCCAGTAGACAGGGTAGCAGAACAACCCAGCAGCTGAATGATGCTGCTGCAATATCTAAACCTTTTAGACTGACTGGGCAATGCTAAATATTATTGTGCCTATTATAAGCACTTAATGGTTCTACTATTGTGGAAAAAAACCCAAACCATTTCATTCTGTATAGCTAAAGACATATAAAAAAAATCTGTGAAATGATGCAGGAAAAAGATCTGTTTCACTTTTAAAACAATCCCTTGCATTTGGACAACGCCGGGCAAGCAGTCACCATTTGAAGAGGTTGAGATGCAAACCTTAATTGTTCTGAATATTTATTAGAAAATATATTGCTCTGATGAGAAACAACCTACTATTCTGCATCTTGCATAAATCAAACATGCCTGCCATTTGCTAAATTATTACATTATAAACCATGTTGTAATTACAAAACTTTAGTTGTTCCATTTATGATCTCTATGGTTTATTGTATTATTGGTTGGACTTGAAAGCTGAGGCTTAGAATTTATGAAGTCCACTAAAATATTATATTCCCCTTCCCTTTCTCCTGCTAATCAAATGACTAAATCAATTGCTGGGGCAGTGCCAATGGTATTAGGATCAATAGGAGTGTGAAATTTATTGTACATTTTTGTTGCTGTATAAAATTAGATTGCAGAGTTTATGAATGTTTATTCTTCTGAGCACTGGATTTCTGCTTTGCCTGAAACATACATTACAATAGTTTGGTCTTTGTTGCATAAATATTTCACCTGCAATACTGTAAATGTATCCTCTTAAAAGTATTAATACATTTGCATTTTTAATAAGTTTCATCCAAATTAGTTTTCATTGATAAGGGGTCTTTTTCAGCCCCTGAATTGACTCTCCAAAGTACTTACTCAGATGTCTTGCTGAATTTGGGCCATGCAAAGAAAATGAAAGCTAATGGAAACTTGCTTGAAAATTTTTCTTGACTTGTGTGTGGCCCAATATGCTTTGTATCAGAGTATGTCCCACCCTTCTCAGCTTGGCAGCTTCATATCATTTAGACAATGTATAGTAAGCCTTATTTTCATAATTAATTCAGCCAGCTTGCTTAAACTTTGGAAAACAGGTGTTTAAATTACATCCTTAACTTTCTGTTAAGGGAATAAAATCCTGGCAACGTTTGTCTTTTGGCTATAATCTCACAGCAGAGGGGGTGCCTGTAGGTGTGAGGCCACAAAGTGTGCAAAACCAGTAACAATCTTAAGGGGGAATGAATCTAAATGCAGCATTAGGGACAATTAAAAAAAATCTGTTTAAAAGTCACAGAATATAAATGAGGGAAACAAACTTTTAAAAACTGTGTGCAATTTTTTAATTAGTGAAAAATTGCTAATTCATAACTGTGAATCTGGTTATTTACACCTGCTGGACAGATTGGTGGGCTGATGTTCAAGAGGTATGCTTTATTCCTGGCCTGGCAGACAACCCCAGGCAAGGCATTTTAAATCACTCTGGAAAACAAAGCTCAATGCACAGCCTCCATTGTAGAGCTTCTTGGTAAAGACAACCAAAAAGTGATTCACAGAAACAGGATATTATAAGCAGCAAATACTTTTCAGTCACTGCTCAGAACCTTACATAGTTCTGGATTTTCTGGAGACGTCCTCTATTTCCCTCTGCTAATCTGTGGAGGAACACTATAACAATAAAAGAGTGCTCTGCGTTAAATTTTCATTGTAGCAGTCACAAAATATAGGATTCAGTTAAGCCAAACTTAAGCATGTACTGCAGGCCAACCCAAATGAGAGAAGGAAAAGGAAGGGGATGACGGCGTTGTGCTCATTAAGACCTAGATTATATATATATATATATGCGCTAAGAAAATAGTTTCCTTCTTGTCTTTGATTGCTAACTAGAGGAGGTGCAACTAGCTTACTTGGAATGTGTTTTTTTAGGCTAGCAATGTCCCTTTCCTGGATTTTTTTTGTAATTTTTTTTTCCACTGGAATGCCAAATTTTTATTAGATGTTACGGAGATTAAAGATATTATTTCAGACAGAAAAAGGACTTGAGTAATTTCTCCTCTCATGTAAGAACAAAATTAGGTCAAGTGGCGATCTGAAATAACTTTTCCTGAAGTCTGCTATAGAAAATGCTAGTAGTATTGTCCGTTTCCTTATTGGTGACACTGTTTTTTGTTAAAACTTCATGATTTTCCATTATGCACCATAAACTGTGATCTGTAAATCAGGAGAAGCATGCAGGGGAAAAAACAATCCTACAAACGAAAGTTGAGATGTCAAAGGATCGGTGCTAACAGTGGTACCAGTTACTACTTCACACGTCCTGCTGATGGGGCAAGGCCAGATCAGCGGCAGTGCCTCATGGGATGGCAGAGTCAGACATCTGAACTCAGGGAAACCCCAGTAACCCCTGTGGGAGGTGCTTTAGGAAGGAAGTTGCCTTAACAGAATGTTTCAGTTTTGACAAACTGCTACATGCTATGCTGCCTTTTGCCTCTCTTCCAGCCTCAGGTGTGTATTTGCACATCCACCTCTGTACAGGCAGGGGAAACAACAGATCCTTTCTCATGTTTCAGATGTAAAGCAGCCAAAAGACCTATTGCTTTGCTTTCAGACTTGCACACTGAACTGTCAGAGAGAGATCCAGATATTTTCCATAGCTCTGGCTAGTAGAGAGCAAAGCATAGGCTGCTGCATCTTTCATATGAATACCTTGTTGCTTCATGGAATTGGATTAGGGGCTCGAGAGCATAGGTGAGATTAAGCATTTTTTTTCCTTTTAGTGAGTCCTTTGTCCAGAGTCTGGTCATTGAGGCAATTCATCCTCTTTCTCATCCTGTCCAGTAGAGGTATATTAGGTGATATAACTTCACTTTCTAATCTGATCTGTGGGCCTAAGCATGATCTTAGGAGGGAGAGGAGACACCGTTCAAGAAACTGGAGGCAGCGAATATTCCTGTGTGTGATTAGTTTTGAAGGACACAGCCATGAGTTTTGAAGTTGCTTGTGTTCCCACCTGGGTTTCAGCCTGCATAAGGTTTATCTTGCTGAGCTCTAGAGAGAAAGGATGGGCCAGTGACCATGGCACTTGCTTCATGTAGACACTCATTGTGGTTCCTCTGAAAGACTTTCTATGTGCTCTTAGGCAAACCTCTCTGCCGTGTTCCCAGCTACCTACAGCACATTGGAAGTGATATTTGTTCTCCATTAAAACTGAGCTAATATTCCTTACAAACGCATTTCGGGACTGCTTAAGAATTGCAAGTCTCTCTAATACTTCAATAATTTAGAGGAGCTAAGCTTTGTAGAGTCTTGTCTCTTTCATGGGATTAAAAACTTTGTCCTTTCATGGTGTTAACCTGAAGCTAAGTGTGTGTGTTTTCATTTTGGTTAAAAAATAATTAAGTCAGAGAGGAGGGAGAGCTATGATAAAAATTTTTGCTTTGTGTGAAAATCTTTCCATGAAGCTGTAAAATTCTTAGTCTACATAAACTTTTCTTAGCTGTTTGGAGTGTCTTTACAGCTAACATGCTTAGTTATAGTTACGTAAATATAAGTTGGATGGTGAAAAAGATGCTACTGCTACCAGCTCTGACAGTAACATCAAGGGACAAGTTTTTTGTTTTTTTTTTGCTTGGTCTTTCTTGAATGTGATATCGTTATTTTTAAAATTGCGTTGAAAACTCACTCTGAAATATTTATAAAGCACAGATATTGCATAAGGGAAGAATGAGAAAAAGGAGTTCCTGGTAGTCAGTTCTTAAAGTAGAGGATGTAATTCTCCATTTGTCTTTCAAAAAGTAAGCTTTTCAGAGGTGATATCTATTAAATCCAGCTACAGCTCCTCATTGCTGAAATCTGACTTTTAAAATCTTTATTTGAAAATATTAGCTTTGCCATTTGTATGAAGAGAGCAAGCTACCCACTAAAAGCTAGGGACATGAGTGACAAAGGCATTTGTCTGGAATGGAGGAAGTATAGAAGCTGAACCCCAGCTTCTTACATCCCAGAAGAGCCCTTAGTTACTTGGCAATAGATTTTTAGGAAATATTCCTGTGTTTCCTTTCCTTTTTTTACCTAAAACCTCATAAAAAAACTCAGAAGAAAGGAGAGACATTGAAACATCTCTGTATTTCATGCTGAAGAAACACAGCCCATTATTATTCCTTACCGAGTTGGAAAAATGCTTTTGATTATTCTTGCAAATTTATTTGTATATAGATGACTTAAAAAAAAAAAAAAAAAACCACAAGCAAAAAACTACATCATTCAGGTGCTTAAATCCTATTTTCAAAATATTATCTATCAAGACACTCAGCTGAACTGGGGCTACACAAAAAAATGTTGTGGTAAAAAATAAGCCAGCACTGGAAACCAACTTGCACACCAGTGTCTGCTCCAGGGTCCTCTGGGACCTAATTCACAATGCATTTGGATGCTGTTTCAGGCAGATTTCTCCTAAAAATGAGTTATTCTTTAAGCTACCTAAAGTGCCTGCAGTCTGGGCACCCTGGGGCTTGCAGGTCATCTTGTTGTATTTATTGAGTACAACTCAACCTTAGAAGTCAATCAATGGTGTCTCCTCAGTGGGTATTGACTGAGGATGTGGACCATGAACACCTATCATACACTGAAGCAGAGACCTGAGCTAATTGGTGTGTAGTTGTGTCATTCCTTTATCCATAGTTACAGGATGCTGGACTGTATAGCACAAACATCACTGTAACAGAAAACCAATGTATTACATGATAAAGATTAGTTTATTGATGGAGCTCAGGCTTGTGCAGAGCTGTGGGGTAGCTCTTCCATGATGTACCAGTAAGTATTCTACAATGTAATAATTTAAAACCATTAGTGCCATGTTGTTGTCGTCTTTCATTTTAATTGTCTTACGTCTTCTACTGTATGTTTTTTAGCACTGGCACATATGCCAGACTTTAAAGAGTCTATTGTGGAATGTTTGTCACAAACAACCAGGACTAAAAGGCTTGAGGGCATGAAATAAACATGCATTTACATTAAAAAATAATTGCTGAAGGGTTTTGCTTTGTTTTCCTTTTTGTCTTGGAGGAAAAGATGAACTCTTTCTTTATTTGGCTGGGGCAGAAACATCATGATGTTACTGTGCAGAAGTGCAAAGAGGATGGCTGAGATGTTGGGGCGAAAACAAAAATACCCTGCCCCGCTCTGCCCTGGCCCACCCACCTTTCCTGCTCCATTGGTTTTAATACTCCCTCCAGACTGGAAAGGCAAACATATTAGACCAGGAATACTTTGCTTCAGCTGCTGACATATGGTACCACATAATCCCTGTTTCATTTTGACAGTGCCAAAACCCAACAGCCTCGAACAGCAGCCTTGAAATGTAATAGGATGAACACACAATGCCACAACAAAGGGGTGTGCAAATCTGTCCATCAGTTAACAAATTCCTTCTAATACTTGTTTTCAAGATGTTGTTGTTCTGATCATCAGTTGGTTTGTTGTATGGGGCTTGTGTGATTTGGTTCTCTTACTTCTCCTAGAGACAGACCCTTGTTTTTGGCTGTCAGGGGGCTGCATGTGCAGGATTTCTATTTCCAGCCTCCTGCTGCTGTTTTGCTGACCTCTTTCTCACTCCGTAGGGAAGCACAAGTTAACACAAGGATTACAGTAAATTTGTTCTATGGTAAACTTACATCAAGAGAAGAAGCAGGAAGGCACTTCCACAAACCAATGATAACTGCATGTCACTGCAGTGTGGCTCATATATCACTGGAAATGACAAAGTGGTTTGAAGTGCATAAGAAAATCAAAGGTCCCTTGTTTATCCAAGGTCACAGACAGATGGATTCTGGTGTATGGCAAGCCTGTATGAAAGTTATGGTTGTTTGGAAATGGGAATGGATGAAACCAAAATTGGAACAAGATGTAGCCATAAAAGCAGAACATAGCATGATAAAAGACTATTAGCTCAGAACAGTTAAAAGGAACTGGTTTTATCTGTTATGAAGGGTGATATTGGGAAATGTTTGGTTGTTTTTTTTCTTCCTCAGAGATGACTATTTCATTTTTGGGGACTAGAAAGCTTTTGTCTTTTTGTTTGGAGGTTATTTGTCTTATTTTACATGTTTTAGAGAAAGAGTTGTCTTTAAGATAATGCAGCTTCAATATTGCCTTTTCCTCTTCTAAGTTGGCACGCTGATTATGTGGATAGTGTTTTATTGGAAATCCCTGTTCTGACAATCCTACTCTTGAACACTTTCTCAACATTGTCATTATAAGGAAAATGAAGAAATGTCTCAGAAGTTTTAATTGAAAAATAGTATGTTTAATTTAGATTTTCATCACCACAGAAATTCAATAGTGGTCTCTTTTTATCTTCCTTTTCATCCTCCTAAACCCAGCAATTAAAAATAAAAGTTAGCTAGATTTTTTTGTTTGTTTGTTTTTTTGTTTTTGTTTTGTGGAACATGCAGACATAAACTCCATTTTCCACCTCACCTTTTTTTCGAAAAGACAAACACAGCCAGATTTTCAGAACAATTTTAATCATCTCTTTGTGGTTGAGTTACTTAATGGTTTGGCTTAGATTTACTTTAGCACAAGTGTCAATAATTATGAAGATTTGTTTTCCCAACATTTACCAGTCTCCTGCTATGGGGAAAACTTCACTGCAGTCAGTTCATTGTTCATCATAATTCATGTTTTTCTCTCTTTTTTTTTTTCCTCCTTATTGGAAGATGGCTTGAAATTTTAGTTTCAGATTCTCAAGTGTCCTCTAACTTCACCCCACCCACAAAGGAGGAGTGGGGGAGAAAGGAGGAGAGGAGGCATCTACTAAAATCGGCCTTTGTTTTTTTCACATCTAAAACCAAAATCATGATTAGCATTTGCAAAAACAGAATTGCACACAGGAAATTATTTCCAGACCAATTTACAGAGAACATCTAGAAATCTACCGCCAACCCTCATATTTTCCATAGATACAGTTAATGGTTCTTGACTTAAAGATTCACAGATAGGTTTGTAGCTACTGAGTCATGCTCAAAGTCACTCGTCCAACAATCCCTGGTCCTGTTTCAGGCTGTGAGTACCATTTTGTCTGTATAAATGTTTCCTGATTTGAGCTTTCCTATGTTTACTGAATACTTCCCATAAATTTGTCAGCCCCCTAATTAATGCACTGGCCCACTAGGCATGTCAAACAAACAAACAAAAAAAACCAGTCCAACTTACTTCTCCTTGGAAATATCCTCTCTTCAGCTGAACCCCACTTTAGCTGCAGAAACTGAGAGTTTTCCTTTTTGTAGTGCTTCCATGTTTGTTTGGAAGAACATTGGCATGAGAGTTTAGGAAAAGGAGCAGAGGCCCAGGACATACTCTGGTTCATGTAGAGTTGTGGTCATTGATGATGCCCTTTACATTTTCCCCACTAGAGACAAAACTCTCTCATCACTGGAAGACACAGGACTTTTAGTGATTTCTGGGTTACTTGCAAACGTTCTTACCCCCCAAAATCCATCTTAGACTTGTTTACTTGTTTACAACTTGTTTCTATGGGTTATAACTCAAGTATCTTACCAAGCATTCTCCCAGAAGTGTTCGTGCAAATCCCTGACTCCAGGGCACTGGTACTTTTGGCTAGAGTTTATTAAAGAAGTACAAAGGGGAAAGTTTAGAATAGAATAAACCAGAATATTTCAGTGTAAGGGACCTATAATGATCATCTAGTCCAACTGCTTGAGAAATTCAGGGCTGGCCAAAAGTTAAGGCATGTTGTTAAGGGCATTTTCCAAATGCCTCCTAAACATGGACAGACTTGGGACATCAGCCTCTTCTCTAGAAATCCTGCTCCAGTTTTTAAGTTACATGTTTTGTTGGGGTGTGACTTACTGTCTAAAACAAGAGTGACTTATGGAATGAAAGGAGGTAGCCTAGCTCACTGCCATTACTCCTGGAGTGTTTTAATCTATTTTATCTGTACAATAAGTTCCTTTACACTAGGTTCCCACAACTGACTAGAAAAACAGCTGCAGAGACTCCAGCTCGTTGGAGGAATTGTGAAATACAGTTTGGGAAGTCTAAATGCCCTTAATGAAAAGACAAAGTGATAAAGTGGGTCTAGAAAGTATTATTTTTCAGCATAGCTATTCTCATTTTGACTAATTCAAACAGAGGTGTAACTCATGTGTTGATAGCTTGAGTTAGCTCTATGTGGTAAATTAATGCTAATAGAAGAGGGCTAGCATAATATCTATTATTCAGTTATGTCCTATCTAAACCTGGGAAATACCACTTAATCATGGCTAATCACTGGGCAAATCTTGTGCTGATACTTTACACAGAGGGTGAATGTTATCCAGTAGATCTCCATAGATCTAACATATTTTTTAAGCTGCGCTTTCATATTACAGAAAACCATCTTGTCTCTTTCAAGAAATACAGCTGGTTTTTTCCAAGCTGAGTGCTTTTTACTTCTTATATTCTATGGCTGCTGAGCAATTCATTTCCCAAATGTTTACAGAGAACAGCTATGGAAAAGGGGATCATGACTTTTTAAAATACCTACTTAAAGAAGATGTCTCAATAGCGCTGTGTAATCCAGCGCAGCTTCTCTCTTGTGGCCAGAGCCCCCGGCAGAGATGAGTTGGTTTTAGTCAATCAGAGCAAAGGATTTTTTTTTTTTCAGGTGTATTTGACTATATTAATTCCAAATATTTTTTTAATACAATGCAGCAGATTTTAATTGAAGCAGCCAGATGGAGTATTTTATTTTTACTTGCCTTTAGTGTTGTTTTAGGACAATCTAAAATATTAGGCTCTCATTTTAATTTATGAATGCTGTTTAACCGTTTTGTGAATATATAGCAGTGATATAACTTTATGACTAAGATACTGGAATATTCATCTTTTCTGCAGTCTTACATTCTTTAAATTAAACATACCAAATATTAAAAAAAAGCTTTTAAAATATACATTAATTTTCTCAGAACTTGATTCTAATATTAATATCTAGGCTTTGCAAATGACACAGCCCATATATAGGTTGTGATTTTTAGATCCTGAGATATCTTTGTGACATATTTATTTCCCCTGCAAATTTAAAAGGGTGAAAATACCAGACTGTTTTTTTTTCTTAATGTTTTAAGTCACTATAAAAATAAATATTTTTAAGTTTTGGTGGTTTAGTTGTATTTAGTGTGTTTTGCTCAGGAAGGATTTTTCATGCAGGATAGAGCTGTTTTGTTAGTGTAAGTTTTTTTCATCTTTTTTTATTTATTCTGTGTCAGAAGAAAATTCTCCTTCTGTTGGAAGAAGATTTATATATCCATAGCTACATCTCTGCCTACCTCGAGCAAATTTTAACAGTATGGCTCTTGTGCAATTTTGCAATTGTATTCAAATGGTAATAGACTGTGACCTGAAAAATATAAGTATACATATGGTATACATGTGTATCTCTGGATGCTTATGGAGAATATAATATACAAGTCAGTTCAGCAGGTAACTTGTGCATCCAAGCTTTGTAGCATCCATACACGAGTAGACTTATTTTCTGATACTATGGTGTCTTTCAGATGTGATGAAATGCTTGAGATATAAAATTTCAGTGCAGACCAACTGCGTAACGTAGAGATATGTGGTGTCACTGTTTCTTACAATTATTTTCCTATTGTATGTATCCAGTAATGAACAATAGGTGTGTTTGCTGCCAGCCCTGTTCCATCCATCCTAGATCCAAAATTAAAGCTGTATTCCTCACAAGAAATCTCTGCTATTTAGCCAGTTAGAAAAAAATTTGTTTAGAACACTGAGCCAGACTAGAATCCAAATCACTCTTTTATGGCTGCACAGACTTTGCAGAATTAAGGTGAGTGGAAAATAACAAAAGTCTGTTCCTGTCGCAAGCAGCAAAGAATTATAGCCCTGAAATGGATTTCTTGCATAAGATAATTATATCCTAATCACAGCTGTGCTTTTCAGAGTTGTGCCAATTTTAAAACATTCGTCATTAAACACCTGGATTTGTGTGTTGTGATAGTGTTTCGATGTTGTATTTTACATATTTGATGAATACTGTAAGAGTGCCTCTCTGTAGTTTTATGTATCATTTAAGCCAGCTGAATTTAATGCTCAAAAGCTGATTAGTAGCCTAAAGGCATAAGGTTGCCCACACTGATCCAAATTACTTTCTATTGAAGTGTTCCATAGATGTCAATGGATTTATATCAGGCTCTGTATGCAATCTATATTTATATATCCACAGACTAAAAGGAAACATTAATGAAGATTTCTTGAGGTCTATGAAACTGAGGCAGGTCTATATCAAAAAGACTAGGTTTCAGTTTGTCACAATATTGGGATTTACATTATGAATCTGGAAAAACAGTTGCAATTATTAAAAAATGAAAGGTGTTTATAAAACACACTTCATGTGCTCTTGTACATGCGTATGTATTCTGTTGCATGTGCATCCAGGAAGATATATCGCTCCAAGTGTTCAAAAAAAAAACACCAAACCAAACCAAAAAAAAAAATCATTTTTACATCCATTTAAATACCCTCAGTTTATGTGAAGAGAATAGAATGTGGAATGAGGCACGCTGAAACAGCACTTGGAAAAAAAAAAAACAGCAATATTTATTGTTTTTCTTGTAGTTCAAGTTTGATGTTAAACATATTTAGGAAGAAATAAAAATGTTTTAATGCTGAAACATTAAAATGCTTTTAAAAGCAAAAACCTGGATCACATTTCTTTCCAGGCTCTCAGTGCTGAAGTTTCCACTTCATTTGGGTGTTTTCTCATTGGCTTTTCCTTGCTGATCATCTCTGTTTCCCTGTGGCAATGTTAATTAACACGGCCTCTCTTCCCTTGTGAAGGACATACTAACCCATAGTTGCAGAAAAGAAATTGGGGTGTAGATGGTAAAACTGATTTAAGGAAAGTACTAAATGAAGTGTAGGGCAGAGACAGAATAAAATCCCTGTATTTCAGTCTGACCTTGCTATTGCAGCTCCAAAAACTCCATCTCTATGTAGTACATATGGTGGAAATTATTTAAAGGGTGTAAGTCACCATTTTAATAGGTGAAGGCAGTTCTGTAAAAGGCTTGGGTGAAGCAGGGCCATCCCATAACAGTATGTAATTCCTTGTCCAAGTCAGAGCAGGGAATAGCGACAGGGTGCAGCTGTATGTGTGTGGAGTCAGAGCTCCTTTGTCTCCCAGTACTTCTCAGATAAAATTTATAATAGGGAAACTTGTGCAGTTGTTGACCTTTAAATGTATATTATAGTCTTTCATTTCATGGTTTTAAATAGCTATTTTCTTATTATAATTTAATAAATGTTAAGCCTACAAACCTGGAAAAATTGGCTTGTTCCATCAATTTCAAAGGAACACGAAGTACACTCTGTACTGCGTTGTAAAAGTTTTATTAAACTTGATACCATTTAAAATACTCTTTGAGAATTGCTGACACAATGACTCTGGGTTCTTCTTGGCTTATATATAGCCCTAGCAGTGCTTGCAATGAGAAGCTGATTTGCTGAACTGGTAATTGTTCCTGTAGCCACACCAGTCTCTGGACATAATGCCTTTTTAGGTCTGAGTGCATTAGATTCAAGAGAAGGGTAAAGATCATCTCAGGGAACAGTTTGCCCAGGGGGTGGGATTTCAAGTGAGTAGATAAGAGCATTTAAACTGTTCTGCAGCTGTTAAATGACGGGCATATTTTGTAGGGAAGCCTGGAGTGGTGCTGGGATGAATGCACTGACATAAAAGACAAGTCAGGCTCATAGCTGTCAGCTAAACCCATCTGTAAAGCAAGATGAATGGACCTTTGGATATCTTCTTGTATTAATGCATGTTGTAGAAAAGAAATGCCTGAAAATACTGCAGAGAAACGGATCCTCATCTAATAACCTAACACTAGTTCAGTTTTCAGTGTGGGGGTTGGAAATGGCCATCCTTACCTAATACTTAAATATTCATGCCAAAATCAAAGAAATTTGGAATGTGCTTGATTTGTGATCTAGTCTAAGAATATGGTTTCATTTCAGTGGTTCCTACTACTTGCCTTGCTATGTACCTTTTTGGTGCTGCAGGAGCCCTGCAGATGCCTGTAAGGTTAAATGTGACAGATTGAAGAATGTAAATGCAGGTGCTTTTTAGGGCCTATTAGACCTCAATGAGTTCTGTGAATTCTGAGAAAGTATAGGAAGGGAGTAAAACGCTGGTAAGCCTCTTCCTCAGAAATTATCCAGTGGTAATGCAGGGCTGGAAAATATTCCTTTTTAAACTGAAGGGACATTTACTTGAGAAGTTTTTCACAGAGCTTCTATACTGATCTCTGTGGGTAAAGATAATACATGCACTATGGGGGGAAAAAGACCCTCATGATTATTTTGTGTAATTTGAACTATTAATTTTTATGGCATTTTCTCTCAGCCTCTTCTTAACAAGGAATCAAACCTTTTACTACTTGCCACAATATAAATAGTGTATCTTAAAAAGACTCTGATGAAAGAGAAGGAGACACAGTGATATTCATCACTGAGGAATTTCTGAAGGATGGAAATTCCATCATAGCTTCATTTGACCCATTCTCTTTTAAGAAAATTGTTTTAAAAGCCTGGTTATAATCAGTGGTTAGGCAATATGAAATCAAAATATGCATTAGAAAACCATACTTATGATTGGCATAATTTTTAAACCATCATTTTACCTTGGACCTGTGGGACCTGGGGCTTATAATGGAAATGCTTGAGATTTTGAGAGTCCTGCAGTCTATCCAAGACAAGCAGCATAACTCAATGATTGATGGAATGTTTGTAGTGTAAAGAAGAGGGGAAGATGTCTTTTAACTGTAGTCCTGTTGTACATATCTATGTGTGGTGATACAGCACCCAAGAGGACTCTAAGAAAACCCTGAATTAATAAAGCTGTGTGAGGTGAGAAAAGCCTCGTTGCAACAAACCAACAAAAACATCGTCAAGGGGAAGGGAGAAAAGAAACCCAAGAAACTCATGTCTACTTGCTATAAGAGTGTAGCAGTCAGCCAGATGGTCATGTATGCTGTGCATTCCTTTTATTTTTCATTTGTTTTCTTGGTTAGCATACAACAAAGAACAGCAGTGATGGGCAGAGCCACAAACCCACAATGACTGTATATATTACAAAAATACGGACAGTGCTTACAGGAAAGTGACACAGCAGATTTAAAACGTGTGGTAACGTTAAAAATGTCTCTGTTTATTCTGGATCCCACACTTTTGGGAGTTCCAGGCGTATGCTGTTCCCTTGGCATGAATCTGACAGAGCACTTAGTGCCTACTGAAGGCTAAGTCAAGTATAGCAGCGGGGCTGGGCCCTGAGGCCTAAGTAGCAGATTTCATCATCCATCATCCCCTGACAGATGATTTTCTGGCTCTCTGTTACATGGGGAAAAAGTGTTCACAGAGTACACGCTAAATGTAGATATAAAGGAGGAGAATCTCCTTCAGGAAAAGAAACATTATTCCTATAAATGATCAAATTATCATTGTTATTAAAAACATTTTAATTAGCTTATGTAAGGAAAAAGGTCAGGGAAACAACATTAATTTTAAGAGGTACCAAGGAATCAGAGCTGTACAATTTCTTGTAATCCTGTTTCATTGGAGCATGTAGTCTTGGGTTTTTGTACAAAAAGCAAACACACAGAGAAAAACAAATGAAAATTATGTGTAAGTTCTGGTCCCTTTATGGACAGGAGGATTTTTGTTTGTTTGTTTGTTTGTTTGTTTGGTGAAACTGTTGAGACTGAGGTATATTGAGGTGTCCTGGGTGAGGTGAGCATATCGGAATATTGACACTTTGCCTTATATCTCAGCCACACTCTATCAGGGTAAGGTGGGTTTACTGTGGGAACTGGACCTAAACAAAAGAGCGTGAAAGGGTAAGACACCAAATAGTTAAAGCATTTATTTATGTGGAAACAAATATGACAATAGACAGACCCTTGGTAATCTACTGGACTTCACAGTCCTGGCAGATGAAACATGTTCAGGACCCGAAGGCTGGAAACTAGAAACTGGCATTTGCAGATGAGAGAGAGGAGAGAAGTTTTCAGCTGTCATCACTTGTCGTCTTACCTTTCCAAGTAACACATAAAGTTCACCAAAGGAGAACCCTCATTTGAAGTGATGTTTCCTGACTCTCAGCTAAAGCCAAGTAAATTAAAACAGCAACTGATAACCCTGCCAAACTCTGCCAAATATGATGCTTTGGTCCCACCCTGGAGTGTGACATGATAAATACTCTGAGGTTTTTGGGCACTGTAAGTGGACTCCAACTGGCTGGTTTTAAATGTGTGGCATTCACAGATGCCTTCACTTCTTCTTTCATATCTGCTAAACTCTGGTGGACTAAACATGTATCAGCAAGGACAAAGTGTGTAATACAGACCTCACTGAGTTCCTTGAATGTGTCTGCTTTTTAAAAGCACTGTGTGCATTGAACCCACATTATGTATTTCTACTGAGGTTAGAAGGAAGCACGTGGTCTGAATTTGGCCATGAACGCGCTATTCCTCCTAGTAGTTTCTTCTTTTGTCCTCTTTTTATAAGCTTGTTATGTGTGTTGCAGTTTATGTGATCCAAAAATATCATCATGGATATGTATGCCTGTGGTGCCTGGTGTCCAAGTCTTTAACGCAGCAGATAGTAAGGTGCGGTAGAGACTTGTATATGGCCCTAACCTGATCCAAGTCAGCCCAGTTTTTAGCATGGATTGGGACAAGATGACTCCAGAGGTCTCTTTTGGCCTAAGTTATTTTAAGATTCTGAGATTCTGTGCTTGGTTTCCTAGTGTACAGCTAGCGAGAGCTCATAAAAAGCAGGCTGGTTTGTCCGTAAAAGAGCAGTGGCCTTGGGGCGTGCTGATCCACCCAAGTTGCTTCTTGGCAGGAGGAGCCCAACCTCTGGTTCCCGTTTTGCCTCCTTTTATAGCTGTTTCTGCATCTGGTGTGGGGTTTTGCCATGATGCAGAGGATTACTCTTCTGGGTAGGTACTCATTGCTGCTGTGGTTGAGTAGCTGGCGCAGTAAAACAGATGAGTAGAGCTTTGAAGAAGCTTGCTGCGTGTGCTGGCATGTTAGGCAGGCATAATAATAATGCCTTGCTACACTGCCTTGTGGCATGCTTGTTTGTGAACTCAGGCTGTTCCTGGCAGGAGTGATCCTCAGCATTGGGTCATCCAGAGAGAGAAAATTGAGAGAATAAACTGAGCTACAGACAAGGGCCCACGTTAGTATGTTGTGTATGTAGCTGTTCATGTCCTGAGTACAGCGATTTAGAGACATTGTGTTCATCAGTGCTCTGATGTCTGAACCCAGGGAGGTGTAAAGGAGAATCCCCAAGGCTGTGGTAGAAAGAGTTTATGGTTTAGAGAGGGCTGATGGCCAGTAATTAATCCTGGCTGAGGAGCTTCCTGTGCTGCCTTGCACTGACCTTCTGCAGCCTTAGCTGTGATTGCAACTGATTTGAAATGGTTTATTTTGGCAGCTTCAGGAAAAAGACTTTTTATAATACAGAATTTTTGTGAAAGTGTCCAACTAAAAGGTCTCATGTTCAGGCACAGGCATATTTCCTGACATCTAAGGCCCAGAAGATGTGAGGAACCCTTCCCACAAAGCAGATGGTCAGAAAGAGCGCTCTTGGCAGTGGTAGTAAGAGAAGTCCAAAATACCTTTGCTTTTTATTTTGTTTTGCTTATTTGGGTATATTTTCTTAAAAAAAACCCAACCAACCAACCAAAACCCAAAAAATCTCCCCCCAAAAAAACCCCAAACCACCACCACCACCAACATAAACAAACAAACAATTAAAAAAACTCAAAATTCCCCTAAATCTGATGACATGGTATGCTTGTAATGAAGCAGGAAAACCTTGGTAATCCAGTACCTAACTGTGTCACTGTGGTGCAATTGAACTAATCTAATCTAAAATCTAATACTTGACACTTGGGGATGCAGAACCTTCTACAGCAAAGGAGGTGGGAATAGAGGGTTTGGTTAAGAAAGACCAATTTTTTTGTTGTGCCTGTGAATGAGTAATGATTTGGCTAAGTATTCCTATATTTGGGGATAAACAGCTGTTCAGTGAATTTAATTTTTTATTCTTTTGTCCTCCGTCCATCCAGTGAAGTTTTGTGTTTTCATTCACTGGCAGAGATGAATGTGTCATTCACTGAACACTCAACCAGTTTGGTTTAATTTCCCTAAGTTTCTGAGAAGAGAGTCAGAAATCAAACCTAGAACCTGTTGCTGTGAATCAAATTATGACAAAAAAGTAAGAAACTCTTTCTTCTTCTTTCCTACAGTCTGGGCTTTGTCCCTTCTACTCCTCCCTGCTGCTCGCTCTTTTATTTCCAAAATTTTGCATGTTGTCTTATAGATGTAGTTTTCTGGAATTTGATTATTCATCTATAATTTTTATGTGTGTGTGTGAAGAAAAAAGGTTCAACCA
>NW_020955465.1:674475-679582 GCF_003031625.1 Empidonax traillii | reverse complement strand
TGACCAGCCCTCTTTCCTCTGCAGCCAGGGAAGGCCTTATGAACGCTTCTTCCTCCCAGGAAGCATTGCTTGTGTGGGTGGAAGCCAGGAGAGCTCGTTTGTGGGATGAGGCAGCCGGGCTGCACCCCCAGGGGTGCTGTGCCTGGATTAAGTCCCTTTTCCTGGGCTCAGCCCAATCCTGCCCAAGAGTGAGAAGTGGCACTGAGAGCCTGGAGGCTCAGAGGGAGGAGTGGGCATGGGGCCATCCCTGCTCCAGCTGGAGGAGCACATGGACCTGAAGAGTATCCTCACCACCACCACTGGCAGATGCAGCCATGCCGGGACACACACACAGACCCAGTTCTGATGGAGAAAATCTCATAATTACACTCGGCTGCCAAGGAACAGCATCGGCTTAAGTGATAAGAGGGGGAAGAGCACCAAGGCCAGATCTCTCCATGGCTGCTTGGAGCCCAGGGGGGTGATGGGGAAGGTCCAGGGCAGGGTGGGGCCAGTGACAGGCATCAGGCTCCCTGTGGTATGGGGGGAAGGAGTTCTCGTCTCCCTCTGCTCCAGGAGATGGGAGTGCTTCCAGAGTGGGAGTGCATCCCAGGCAGCCTGCACTGCTCTGGGAGTGCTGGGCAGGCAGGACCTGCTCCCACCAGCTGGGTGCTGAGCCCTGTGCTGTGGAAGGAGGGTCACAGCCAGGGACAGAGGGACTTCAGTGCCTCTTTCCTCTGAATTTCTCCCGACTTGCCTGGCTCTAAGAAGATTAAAGACAGATGGTCTCTGAGGCTCCCTCGATGGCACCCATGCTTGAGGTTGGGGGGGAAGGCGCAGTGGAAAAGAACCCGGGGGAAGGGGGGTTATTCCCAGCCAAGTCCTCACGTGCTGGAGCCTAGCGGGAACTTGCTGATATGGCTGCAGCTCTGCAGAGTAGGGCTGTCACTCCTTTTTTTCCGGGCTGGCTCATCTGTAGGGAGCTCCAGGGGTGAGGGGAGCCCGGCTGTGCCCCCAGCGTGGCTGCTCTGGGCAGTGTGTCCTCTTGTGCCTCAGCCCCTCCATCAGCTCCGCCGTGCTGTGTTAAACTGCTGGGGAAGCACAGTGTGTGCTCCTGCAAGTATCTCATTCCTGGGGATTCTGCTCACAAACTCCTCTGGTTTGCGCTGGAGGCCGTGCCAGAAAAAAGCATTCACCTAACACAGCCCCCTGCACGCCAGCGGCAGCGAGGCACTTGTGAAGCCATTGAAATTTCCACGTGATGACCCAGTTCAGGGTGGTTTCGCCTCTGGATTTTCCCACTGCTGCTGCCTCTGGGTGGGTGGTGGCAGCTCCAGACCTCGCTGCTGTGCTGGATTTTAAGGCCACCACGCTGACAGCTCTAGCCTCAGGTGCTCAGGCTCTTCCCGAGCGTTACAAAATTCTGGGCACTCAGTGTTTGAGGATACCTGTGTGTGCTCCCTGGATCTTTTACTGATAGCTTTGAAGAACGAACAGTTTTGCAAAGGGATTTTTGCTGCTGCCCGTTACACTGGGGGCAGGGCACATCACTTCAGCTGCTGCAGCAAAGGTGGTGGGGATGCCCCGGGAGGGAATGGGGGGGCGAGTTCAGTGCATGTGTTGGAGTAAATTCCAGCCCAGCTGCCAGACTTGACTGCTCCTCACCATTTTAAAGCCAGCAATCACTGAGCTTCCCCACCCCAGCTCTGAGGCTGAGCTGGGAGGAAGAGGGGCAGCCTGTATTTAGAAGGAGACAATAATTGCAAGTCAGATTTGCTTGTTCAATACTCTATTGACAGATTTGCCTTGGCAACCTGGAACAGGGTTTCATTGTTCACATCGTACTTCATGGCATCCTATTGATTGGGTGGGTGGGTTTAGGTTTTTGTGGGTTTGCTTTTTTGTTGTTTCTTTTTCCAAGCCTACCTACTCTTCCTTTTCTCGTCTTTCTCCAGCACAGTGTTGACCTCGGCAAGGGCTGTGTTATAATCTGTTGTTCAGACTGGCCACAACTTCCAACACAAGCCAGTGCTGACAAAAGCAGAAGGGCAAATCCTGGAGCCCAGCTGGCCAAGGCTGCAGGCCAGGTAGGGATGAAT
The DNA here is from genome assembly GCF_003031625.1 of Empidonax traillii. Lineage (NCBI taxonomy): Eukaryota > Metazoa > Chordata > Aves > Passeriformes > Tyrannidae > Empidonax > Empidonax traillii. The sequence continues at coordinate 677,504 of NW_020955465.1, read as the reverse complement.
GGGGCCAGTGCCCTCCCCCCCACTCCAAGGACACGGCAAAGTCCGTTTCTGGCTGCCTGTGGGAGCGGCCTTGAGGGAAATGCTGTAACTATTCATGAATTAACTTTCTGTTATTATTTGGTGATCAGCCTGGCGTGCCCCTGGCTCTGTGGGCTCGGGAGGAACCGCTGGCCTTGTTGGGGCAGAGGGGAGGAAAGGGCAAGCACCCAAACTGCAGCCTTGGAGTCGCCTTGGTGGAGCTGGAGGATTACAGCTGGAAGAGAATTGCTGCTTTAAATTGCTAATAATGATACAGACTAATGAGCAACATCAGAAATGATGGCACGTGTAATCAGTGCTGCTTGATGGCAAACACAGAGCAGGGCTGCAGGAGCTCCTGGCATACAGGGCAAGGGGAAGTGGAGCATCTTGTTCTGGAGAGGCAGAACCCACCCCAAGTGAGGCACTGACACAGAGCTGGCGCTGGCTCTGGGGTAAGAACTTTATAAATAATGATGAAAAGGATAAACCTAGACAGACATCAGCTCTGGGTACATGGAGGGAATAGGGCCAGCAAGTATTTGAGGGAAAATTGCTTGGTATGCTTCCTAGCACCTGCAGGAAGCCCATCTGTCTCCGACTGTTAGAGGTTTTGTCTTACAGCTGCACCCCAGCAGCCCCCCCCAGGATCAGGCCCCCTGCCTGGGCATACAGGAGGTTGAAGCCCCCACCTCCAGTCCTCCATCTCAGACAGGATCTTCCTGCTGAAAGCAGCAGCAACTATTGCTGAAGCTCTGCAGAGAAAGAGGAATCTGAATTTTTGGCCAGGTGTGTGGTGGATGGGAAGGTACCCATCAAATGTGTGTCTGTGCCTTGTACCTGCCTGATCCACAGGCAAACCAGCAACAAACTGCCCGGGACCAACCTGCTGCTTTCTTGGCTTTAAAGGCAGCAGTTGGCTCATGTTCCTTTTGGTTGGAAACCCCTCTCCTTGCCTCATCTCTGTGATATGCCCCAGCCAGTCAGGAAAAGGCAACAGTTGGAAACGCTTCCCGCTTTCCTTATTTAGGCTATTTTATGTAGTTCAAATAAGGTGTCCTCTTTGGGTCTGACAAAGGGAAAGATGTATCAGTTCATGAACTGCTGCTGCCTGAGCAAGGTAAGAGACAGAAAATCACCACCATTACCATCATTACCGCGAATCATGTGCAATCAGCCCCGTAACAGAAAGCAGATGAAGATCCTGCAGAAACCTGCAGGACGGGAGCTGCTGCTGAGCTGTGGGAGCCAGGGGCCAGGCAGTGATTAAAATGCTTTTAATATTGGTTTTCAGTGTTGCTTTCACTTTTTTTTTTTTTTAATATATATTATATTTCATCAACGGCTTCTCAAACTGCTTCTGCGGCAGGTTCTACAAGATGCCAAGGGTGTTTGGTCACAAATTTAAAAACATATGTATTTTTTTCGGTACATGCAGCCAGCCAGACTTTGCCCTCCTCATCGCCTATTCCCGACTGTGTCCTGGGAAGAGCAGAGCTTTCCCTGCCGGGCTGGACCGGGACCTGGACGTGCTCTCCAGCTTACCCAGGCAGGGGAGGAACTGCACCAAATCATGCTCGTCCCTGGGCATTTAGTTTTATTGCGAGCATTAGTGGTTTGTGCTCGGCTTGTCTCCTCTGGCAACAGGAGAAGCTGGAAATGTCAAAGGGGAGGGTTAACAAACTCCACTGGCATAAATTTCAATGAATGTATGTTTCTTAGGAAAACCGCTAAGTTAAAAAAAAAAAAAAAATTAAATCTTCCTGTGTGTGCTTTCCTTGGGCTGCTGTTCACAATGGATAATAATTCTTACATTAAGCCCCTTCGGCCCTCCAGGGAAATCAAAATTGTAATATCAGTTTGCTTTTTATTGGCTCGGCTCTGCGATCGTGGCGGCTGCGTCTTTGTTAGGGGCTGCGGCGCGGTGACATTCAGCGGTGTCTCCCGGTGTGTCCCCTCCGGGTCCAGGCAGCGCCCCGAGGGCGCGGGCTGCTGCCGGCAAGGGCCGTGGAGACCGGGCGAGCCCGCGGGCCGGGATCGGACCGGCCCCGAGGTGACAGGGAACGTCCTCGGGGGACGGGGGATGCTGCCCGACCCCCGGCAAAGGAGCCGCTCCAGGCCCCGGTGCCGCTCGGGCTCAGCCCCGTCGCTCCCGCACCCCGGTGAAAGTCGCCGGGATCCCCACGGGCGACCTCGGCCCCGCGGGGATCGGCCGCTCCGTCCGAGGACCAGTGGGACCGTGGTGGCACCGGGACCCTCCGCCCGACCTCCGGGGTGGCCCCGGTGTCACCGGACGCGAAGCACAGCCCGGCACCTGCGGGAACCGAGCCCTGATAGCCGAGTTTTCCCGCAAGGGGCCGAGGACTCCACGCCGCGCTAGGAACTGCCCCACGGGTGTCCGTGGTTCCGCCGTCCTGCCCCCAGGGTGCGGCGCCCGCAGCGGTGGCGGGGAGGGCCCGCACGGCGGGGGCTGAGCGGGGCTTTCACCCGGGACGGTGCCCGGCCCGTTCCACCTGCCTGGGGGAAGGTGCCCCCCGCGCCGGCACCGCCACATTTCCCAGAGCGGTGCGGGGAGCGGACGGTGGCCCCGCTGACGGCCAGGGACACGCGTGAGCCTCAGCCGGCTCCCCGCGATCCGCCCAGCGAGGAGCGAGTGCGCGGAGCCGCCCGGCCCGGGCTCCCCGTGCGGCCCCGCCGTGCGCGGCTTCCGGCACCGGGCGGGGAAAGCGCCGCCACCTGCCCCGGGCCCGCCGAGCCGCTCGCTGTCCCCGGGCCGGGGGCAGAGCGATCGCAGGGACCCGCCGGGCAGCGGGCCGAGGGCTCCCCCGGGCAGGGTCGGGCCCCGCGGTTGGCGGCAGCGGCCCGGGCCGTGCCGGGGTGGGCGCCACCACCCCCTGGGCCCGGGGCTGCCCGCGACGCGGCGTGGCGTGGAGCCCTCCCGCGGGCTCGCCCCCCGCGGGGACCCCCACGCGCATCCTCTGGCCGGACCCCCCGCCCGACCCCTCTCCCCC
>NW_020955465.1:656539-671682 GCF_003031625.1 Empidonax traillii | reverse complement strand
CCCCAGCCCCCCCTTCCCTCTGGGCCGCAGGGCAGCCCCGCCGTGCCCGCGCCCGGGTGGCATTAGCAGGCTGCTCGCGGGCTCGGCAGTGGCCGTCCCGCTCAGCCCCCGTTCCCAGACAGCTGATTGAAGGGGGCTTTTCTTCTTTTCATTGCTTCATTAATCTGGAGCAATGCACAGCCTCTAAGTTGGAGTGGGCTGGGGCCGCCTGCTCGAGGACGTGGCGCTCTGGGATGCAGCGTCCTGTAACGAGAGCTGCTGGAGGAGCGGGGGTTCCACCGGCGCCTTCAGCAGCCGCTGGAGCACCAGCACCTGGTTCCCCAGCCCCATCTGACCGTGGCCCTTGGTTTTGTGTTGCAGCTTCCCTCCTTTGCCCGCCGCTCAAACATCCTCACGGGGCTGCAGGACCCGGCCGTGGACACCAGGCCCAAGCTGGACCTCAGCTCCTCTGGAAAGAGCCAGCAGCACCAGTATGAACTCAACAGCAAGAAGCACCACCAGTACCAGCCCAACAAGGAGAGCAGCATGCAGCACCAGTCTCACAGCAAAGGGAAGTATTACTACCAGCTGAATAGCAAGAAGCACCACCACTACCAGCCGGACCCCAAGATGTACGAGCCCCATTACCAGCCCAGCAGCAAGGAGCCGCAGGGCCAGGCCTGCTTGGACAGTAACAAGACCCCCCTGGTCACCCACCCAGACAAGTGGGCTCACGGCCCAGCCAAAAACCTGCTGGGCCCGGTCAAGAACCTCACAGCAGAGAGCAAAACTGGAGCTGAGAAAAACCTGTCCAGTGGCACTGGGCCGCCCCCCCGGGACAGGGTGACCAGCAATGGCCTTGGAGGAAAGATGAAGATCGTCAAGAACAAAAACAAGAACGGGCGCATTGTGATCGTCATGAGCAAGTACATGGAGAACGGCATGCAGGCGGTGAAGATCAAGTCCGGGGAGCCTCCCCGGAAACGGGCTGCAGAGGAAAGGACTCCAAAGAAGGGTGGGGAGGAGAAGGTGGAGGCTTGGAGGAAGCCAGGGGAGGAGAGGGTGGTGGGCAGCAACGCCCTGAGCAAAGCAGAGGGCGAGGCCCGGCAGCCCCCAGCGGAGCTGGACGAAAGTCCCCAAAAGACTCCCGTGGCCAAGGAGCTGCCCCTTCCTCCAGCGGAGCAGCCCTTGCAGCTCACCACCAAGCCGGACCTCGTGCCCTGGTCCTTGAGTCCTGTCTGTGAGCACAGCCCTTCCTCCATGGGACTGAACCTCTCCAGCGCTGGCTCGCGGAAGCGCTGCCTGTCAGAGCCGCACGTGGAGCGGGAGCCGGGCAAGAAGCGCCTGACCTCCCGGAGCATCAGTGCCCCCACCTGCCTCAGCCCCCCAGCCCCGGAGCGGCCAGAGCCCCCCGCCCAGCCGGAGGTCATCCTGCTGGATTCGGACCTGGACGAGCCCATAGACTTGCGCTGCGTGAAGCCACGGGCGGAGGGGGAGCTGGCCCTGGCGCAGGTGAAGCCGGAGGTGCCGCCGCCACCGCCGGCTGAGAAACCGGTCACGGAGCCTCCGCAGCCCCGGGAGGCCACGGAGGAGGAGGAGGAGGAGGATGAGGCTGAGTCCCTGCAGGAGTTCAAGCCCTTCTTTGGGAATATAATTATCACAGACGTGACCGCAAACTGCCTGACCGTGACCTTCAAGGAGTACGTGACGGTGTGAGGTGGGACGGCGGCTGCTCCCCGTGGGAGCTGCCTGCCCGCCCCGGGGCCGCCGGCCCCACAACCTCCTCCAAGGTACTGGTGCCCCTTCCCCAGAGCCCGTGTGCCCCTGCCCGTGCCGTGGCGGCCAAGCCTGCCATCTCCACCGAGGGGACACCGGGACGGGGCCAGGCACAGTGGCCGTCCCTGCCACGTGGGGTGACCTCGCCGCTGCTCTCGCCCTGGGGTCGAGGGCTGCCCCAGGACCTGCGGGCGATGGGACGCGCCAGGATGGGACCCGCCAGTTACTCAGAGTTATAGTATTATATTTTAACAGTGCTAACTTGTCGAGTGATTCTTGCTCCCGTTTGTACGTGGTGTTATTGAAATGTATTGTTTGAGCTGAAAGCTGGTCGCTCCCTGGCCACGCTAATATATTTATTTGTAGGTATTTATATAATGAAATATAAAGCCTAGATTTATGGAGTCCCTAGATCACCTTATAAACTATATCAAACGACTATTTTCTGTTCTCCTTTTTAACCATTGAGCATTTGTTAGTCTCGACCCCTTGCCCTCCCCACGACCCGCAGGACCATACCCGTATATATTTTTTGATACTGTACACATGTGGTGTTTCTATGTGCAAAAAAAAATGGTTATCTAAAGCTAAACGAGCTATTATAGAAATTGCTGCTATTAGAAATGTCTAAACTATAAGCTTCCAATTATTAATTGCTTGAATGTAAATATTAAATGGAGATGTTGAAAGTGCATTTGATGTTCTGCAGCTAGTGTAGGTCGGAGTGCAAAGCCCAGCTGCTGAGAGCTGCCAGCGGCGCGTCCTGGTCCGAGGGCTGTGTCATGGGGAAAGAAATGTATCATGCAATCATGGCAAAGGACTATAAACCTTTACAAAAACTACCGGGATTTGGAGTGCGTTTGTTACGGCAGAGGGACGGCAGGTCCCTGTGCGGGCAGGCTGTGGCCAGGCTGCCCCACAGCAGGTACCTGCAGGTTCAAAAACCAGCTCTGAGATGAAGCATATTGAATGGAGTTCTGATTTTTCAGCCAAAGAGTGCCTTGCCTGCAGTGCTGAGGGCACCCTGTGTTCTGGGTGGGCAGCAAGGCCACAGGAGCCTGTGTTGTGGTGCTTCCCTCTCCCTGCAGTGCCAAGGCAGGGCTGGGCTTCTCCAAAATGGGCTGCGTGAGGTCTGTGATGGGGAACGGGGAAGGTGGCACAGGGGAGGGGTGATGGCTGCCATCCCAGTGCTGGGGAGGGTCACGGTTACATGAGAAGTTGAACAGAAAGGAAGATGGTCCAAATTCCACCAAGAAAGACGCAGGTGTCTCCGAAGGAGATTAATAATTCCTGGAGTCCACTGGAAAATACAGCACAGGGCTAATTCTTTACAAAATGGCTCACAGGGTGGTGGCAGCCCAGCAGTGGAGCCCCTGCAGCCCATCTGTGGGTGGCCAAGATACGGCACTTGATCCCCACTCCCCCTCAGTGACCCCCTGGCACCTCCCCAAAAAGAGTCAAGTGCCTGGGCAGTGCTGCCCTCGGAACCTCCTGACAGCAAAATGGGCTCCAGTGCCAGCCTGTCTCCTCTTGGGCTTTTGGTCTAAGTTGATTTATCTTCCAGCAAAGATCTTTGTTGAAATATTGGCTCGTTGATGTGTGTTGACCAGAGCCTCAAGCTTGTGAGAAGCAGAATTAGTTTGTTGGGGTATGGTGGGCCCTACAGTGATATGTGAGCTACCTGAGACGTGGGTGAGTTACCCTGGGAGAGCCCAAGGGCTGGGGGGCACCCAGCAGGCTCAGCCCTGGGTCCTGCTGTCACATGGTGTCTGTCTGTCTGGGCGTGTGGCAGTGCTGTTCCCAGAGCACAAATAACCCCCTGTCTCATGTTGCCCACTTCTGGGCCACCTGGGCTTCCCAGGTGTCATTCTGTTTAAATTCCAAACTCGCTGTGGTAATTGTTGCTTTGTAAATCCTGAGGGTTGTGGGAAGTTGGGACAGAATCCAGCCAGATGTCATCTGGAGTGGCTCACAGTGGGAACCCCTGCATGTGCCATGTCAGCCCACATCTTGCCTAAAGAGTTCCTCATGCCAGAGCTGGAGTACTTTTCCGAGATAGTTTGGATTAAATGAAGGAAAAGCAACCACTGGGTGCATGGATACTGTTTTCCCAGCTGGGGCAGCTGAAGAGGCTTGTATCCAAGTGGGATAGCTGACTGTGGACACTGATGTCGCAGACACTGGTTTTGGTCTGGTGCTGCTCAGAGTGCTCGTGTTGTGGGAATGGTTTCTGGGAGCTGACTCTAGGAAGGTGGCTCCATCCCAGCTCTTTGGTTAAACTGGTTGATGTGGGCAGGGTCAGTGCTGACAGCTCGCTTTCGCTCCTGATTCAGTCCCTGCCCCAAAGCCAGTGGACACTTGGGTGATGTTCAGCTGGGATGTTCACCTGCCTGCATGGAGACCCCAAAGCTGATGGAGAGCAAGTGGAAATGGTGAACTCTGAATAGAATCAACATTTGCTTGATTGTCACTTCATGCCACCAGAGCTGTGTGGGTGACGGGATGAGGGTGCTGGGGAGGGGGTGTCGGGGCAGGTGAACCCCAGCCTGCAGCGAGGGTGCCAGGGAATGGGTTGGTGGGAAGTGTTTCCCTGCCATCCCAGGCTTTGCTATCAGAGCACACGATCAGAAATGATGCATTTCCCTTGATTAATTAAGCTAATGGTTATCTGAAAACAAAAATGGCATGGAAGAGGAGACGCATGCTCAGAATGCAAAATGTGATTTGTGAAAGGGGAAGTGCAGCTCGACAGACAGCGGCGGGAGCCAGTGCAGGAGCGGGGCCGGGCTGCGGCTCCAGGGCAGGGCGGCTGCCAGGGCACAACTTGCTCTTTAGCCACACAAAGGTGGATGAAACCCACAGGGTTTCTCACAAATAGCAGGTTGTGTCCTTGAATGTGGGCTTGCAGGCTCTGGGCCAGAGCCCGAGCATCGCTGCTGCTGAGAGCTGGCTCGGCAGCTTCGCTCCCTGGGCTGGAGGTGTGCGAGGCTCTGGGCAATTAATAACTGCTCGCAGGTTTGCAGTTAGCTCAGCTCATTAGCATTTCTGAAAATGGAGGGTGTTGTGTTGCCAGTTTTTAAGGGAACACTGTCCCTGTGAACATGTGTTTCTGAGCTCCCTCCCCTGTGTCCACCACCCCTGGGGCTGCAGAAGCCCCCAAAGCCCCTTCTGTGCCGGCAACAGCCGTGGTTGGTTTGAGGCACCATTTCCCGGAAACCACACAACCAGAGATTTCTTACTTTAATAGTTTGATCATGTTTATCACAACTCCAGCAGCTTCCTGTGCTGTGAAAGGTGTGATAAGTAGTTACTGGTTTAAAAGCTGCGCCCTTCCCTTGCTGGGCCGGTTGGCTGGAAGAGATGGAGTGTTTGGATATGAATTACTTATTCCTGGCGCACTCTTTCCCTATTAAATGCATCAAACCTAAATGCCTGTTACTGAGCAAATTAATGTGGAGTCCATGGTGACTTCCACTGGTTATCAGAGTGATCCAGGGCGAGATGGAGCGTCACCACGCTCCATTAGGAAGACTGGTGTGCGCTACATTTAATGTATTTCCCAGGAATGCGTTAACCTCTGCTTGGTTTGGATTTATTCCAGACAAATATTTGCTGATGTAAAAGGAGAATTTGTGTTCGTCTTTGAGCCCTTCTGAAAGGGCTTGATGGATCCACGGCCCTGCACAGAGGAGGGGCTGCAGCTCTGTGCTGATGCTTTCAGGTTCTCCCGTCCCCGTGGTGGTACCGGTGTCTGCAGCAGGACTGGGCTGGGATCCAGCTCTGTCACCAGCAGTTGCCATGGCCCTGTGTGGTTTCAGGAGGCGTCAGTGTGATCCCTGCTCCACGCAAGGTGATGGAAACATCATCCCCAGGCAGTGGCCACAGGGCAGCAGCAGCGTGGGCCCTGGGGCTGAGTGGAAGGGCTGCATCCCTGGGGTGAGGATGCTGTGACAGAGAAGGATGTTCAATAAACACATAACATAGACTGATGTCTTTTAACCAGAATAAGAAACAGCCTTATGGGAATGGGAAGATGCAGTCAGGGAATGGGTCCAGACTTCCAGGTTCAGACCGGGAATCGTAGAGGAGCCTCTCCCAAGAAGGGCAGTAAGTGTAGGTGACCATGTGCTGTGGGAAGTGGAGGATTTCCCAGGCAGTTGGGGCATTCATTGCTTTTGCTCACACGTGGGTGGGGGCAGCTCCAGGCAGTCATTGTGCATTTTGTGGGATTTTTCCTTTATTTTTCCCGTTCTTCTCTGCTTTCGATGTGCAATGACAGGAGGTGACTGTGTGACTTTGCTAAATGGAGTGGCCTCAGCATCTCTCCCCTGTCAGAGAAGTCAATAAGAAGGTAAAGCATTCATGGTCTCGTTATGGGGGGGGAACCCACGGCTTGGGCTGTTTTTCTAGGCCTGTCCCCTTGAGCACAGCCGTGCACGTGTCGGCTGCTATAAACAATTTTATCTAAAACTGGATCCAGTGGGGCTGGTCCAGCAGCCACCAAGCGGGTTTACTGGGTTTTTTAAGGGGTTGCTGTCCCTCTGTGGGAGAGCAGCTGTGGGAGGTCAAGACTGAGGTGCGGCCCCCTCACCAAACTGGGACATGAGGGGATGGAGAGAGGATGGTGAAAGGGCTTCCCTGCATCTGCTCCATCCCAGAGCCCCCTCGCCTCTCTCATCCCATGGGGCTACCTCTGGTTTGAACAGCTGAGAAAGCCTGGCCGTAGGAAATGCTCAGTCTCTCCACAGATAAGATCACTTGGATTCAGCCCAGATTCAGGGGAGATCTGTGTCAAAGCAGAGCAGGAGATGGCCGCAAGGACGGGCTCTGTTTACGTCCTTACCAGAAGAGGAAGGTGGCTGCATAGGGTCGGCACAGCCCAGACCAGCTCCAGGTGCTTCCAGAGCCTTGTTGAGTGGCTCTTGAGGATCCCCTAGGCCAGCAGTGCCTGACCCAACCACGGCTCTGCGGCATGGCCAGGCCTCGGGCAGCGCCAGCGCGGTGATGGAGAGTGGCTGTGTGAGTGAGAGGTTGGACGGAGGTGGGGGCTGAGATCATTGGCCCCATCACTGCACTCCTGAGAAGGAACCCCCTGATCACTGCAGCGAGTGACAGGGAGGGGGACGGGGTGGGCGACATGGGAGAGGAGCCGAGGTGGCTGCACCCAGATGTGTGCAGCCTGCTGGGGAAGGAAAAGAGGGTTGGTGGTGGGTTCTAAAGGAGATTGGAAGAGGAAGAGGAGCTGGTGGTGCAGCTGCTCCTAGGAGCCATCCCTGGGGCTGTGCTGGCACATAGAGTCTCGTGGACACTGAAGGGGTGTTCTTGCATGACAGACCTTTGGGTGCAAATGGGAGAGAAACGAGGGTCTCTGTAATCATGAAAGCTTGGGGCAGGCCCCAGCGGGGCTGAGGGTGGCTGGGGTCTCCTCCCCCAGGCTGGGACCTGCCAGTGCCTCCTGTCACCCGGGAGCCATTTGCCAGCACCTCCTGAGGTCGTTTCTCACAGGAGCCGTCAGTTCAGCTGACACCTTGATGTAGTTTAAAGCAAACTGCAAACATGAAGATTTATTTTTATCGAAGGAGCAGGCATATAAAACACACTGTGCGACACAGCGCAGCTGGCAGGGAGCACCCTGGATCCCAGGAGCTGGGCTGTGTGCCCTCCCTGGGTGACTCTGCTTGGCAGCAGGCCCTGGGCTTCCAGGGTAGGGAGAGAAGGAAACTTAAACACCAACTGCCAAACCCTCCAGGATCCCCCAAACCCTCCAGGAGCTCTGTCAAACACCAGCACCTTCTCGCAGGGGACGGTTGAGCTCCACCAGTGCTACAGGCTCTGTCCCAGGAAGCTCCTGGGAAGTGAAGCATGGCCACCCTGCCATTGTCCGGGGTTTTTATCCTTTGCTATTTTGAACACAGCCCCTCTGGCATAAAAGTGCTTCGTTGGAGGTGAGAAAGGGGATAACCCAAACCATTCAGAGGTGTTGCTGTTGTGCTGTAGCAACCAGGGCAAAGTCCTGTAGATAGAGAAAATAAATTTGAAATACTTGGATATTATTAGAAAATGCATTAACAGCAGCCTGAATGGAGGGTCTGAACTGATGGAAGCTTTAACAAATGTGTATTTAATGTTGGATATAAAAACTGTGCTGAGCAAAAAATTACGGTTGGGCCACTGTGAAACCACATCACCTGGGATGCCTCTGTCTTTGTCCACAGTAGGAATGAGCCTGGGACGTACAGGACAAGGAATGGTGATGTTTGGTAAAGGCTGTGAAATGAGCCAGAGATAGAACAACCTGCCCCAGGGAAGGGCCCACCCAGGGACCCCGGGTTTGCCCCTTCCCCTCGTGCCCAGCGCGGGGACGTTTTCACTTCGCTTCTGAAGCACAAGAATAGGAAAAGCAGGGTGACTCAAATGTCACACGCTGTCCCTCGGCTGAAGCTGAGGGTGGAAAATTGCAGCCCGGGAGCCGCTCCCAGAGCTGGGAACAGCAAACTCGGACTCAGCGTTTCCCGCCCACCCGGTGGCGGTGGGGGCCGGCGAGCTCAGCCCGGGCGCGGCCCGTGGGACCGGGATGCTCCAGGGGATGCTCCGCGGAACCGTGTCACGCCGCGTGGGCATCGCCACGCCAGCCCCGAGGCGGGACCTGTCCGCAGCTGCCGGAGAGAGCGAGGAGGCGGCGGGGAGCGGCGAGCGGGGCTGCGGCAGCGGCGGGAGCGAGTGCGGGCTAAAATGGCCACGCCGGGCTGCGGGCGTGGGCTGTGCCGTGCGGGGAGGGCTCATCCCACGGGCGGCACGCTGGGAAAGGGGCGTCAAACCGCATCGGGGAGCGCGGGGATGGCAGGGGGGTGGGCAGCGCTTGGCCTCGGCACTGGGGAGAGCGGCCCGGACCCCCTGAAAATGCCCTTTGTGAGAGCCTGGGCATCGCGTTTCAGACGAGGGGGGTTGGGGGCGTTCCGCGCTCTGAATTTCTGGGTCCCTGTCCTAGTGCCGCCCCATCTCCTGCGCCCCGGGGGCGGATGCCCCTTCCCATCGCCGATGCCTCGGAAGGAACGGGCTCCTCAAGCTCGGGGAGCTGCTCGGAGCTCACAGTCCCGGGAAAAGAAATATTTTATATTTTTTTCTGAAAGAAAAAAAAATTAAAATGGAGCATCAGGTTCTTTTAAATACCAAATACAAGCTTCGGGGAGGGGAGGTTTGTTCGGTATCAAGGAGCCACCGAAGCATCTCAAAGCACAAAATAAATGGTAATATTCACATATGCTTGGAAACGTTAATTTTCACATATGTTAGTAATTCCACATGGCTGAAAAATAAAGGCTGAAGCGTTGTCCTCGCTGTACCCATCCATTTGCCATGCGGTGCGAGCCAGGCTGTCATTTTAGCATCAGCAACGTGCGTTGGGTCCAGCCGTGACACTGTCCTTCCTCTGCCTATGTCCTTCTGTCAAATGAAGTCACCACCAACAGATAACCGGGGGAATTCATGGTAGGTTGTGCAGAGAAGCTGCGGTGGTCGGACACCAGCGGTGCCTCCCCTCTCCCCGGCGACTGGTGGAATGATTCTTTATCTCGAGTTTAAGGGCTCAACCTGACCCTGAGCCATTTTTAACCCGAGGTGGGAAGAGCCCTCCCTGGGTGTCTTTCTCTGCTTTGAAAAATCCTTCACTGGCTCCACGGTAGCCGCTTTCCTGATGTTTTTCCTTTTTGTAGCTCCACCACCTGAAGCAGACCCACTTTCCCAGGATTTGATGCTTTGCTTCTTGAAGATTCTTTAACTCTCTGGACTCAGAAATAACTCCTAGAGCAGAGCCCCAACAAGAAGGCGTCTAATCTAATGTATCCCATTTCCATATTTTGTGCTGCAAGCAGCAATTTGCGGTGCAGCAGCAGCGGCTGAGCAGGGACGAGCATTATCACAGGAATTCCTTCCATCTCTCGCCTGAGTATGTGACAAATAAGTCTCGACTGTGGCATTGTCTCTCTGCTTTCGGGCTGACAGATTTAACTCTGCTTTCTTTCTCTGGCAAGGCAGTTCTGCCTTTGCACGGTGCCCCCCCCGCCCCGCCCCATCCTCCCCCCGCAATCCTCTCGTGACTGAGAACTGCTGCCTGGTGCCACGTCCCAAGTGCTGGGAGATCAGAACGCCGAGCCTGAGGGTGGCACAGGGGCCGTGAAAGTAGCACTCCCGTGGCCGTGGGCTGAGAGCGGCCAGCCGTGGGCTCAGCACAGCCCGATGCGAGCTGGAGTTCCACGGGGTGGGGAACTTGCTGGGGAGCACCTGGGACGGTGTCGTGTGAGATGCTCAGTCACAGAAGGGGCTGCGATGAGCGAGGGTTGTTGCAGAGAACCAGCCCGGCAGCCGCTCGGTGCGGGGCTTTGGGGCTCAGCCATCCCTGGGGGGTCCCGGGACCTTCCCCCATCGGGGCAGGGTGGGCTTCCAAAGTGCTCCCAAAGGGTGCTCCTTTTCTTGCTCCTGGAAAAGGACCACGGCAGGACGAGCCAAGGGCTGAAACTGCCCGGGGGAATGGAACCCCCCGCGAGCACGGGGAGGTTTGCGATCAGTGATCGCTCTGCCCCCGCATCCATTCAACCCTGCCTGAGGAGTTAAACAACAAATCCTGCGGCAAGGACCGTCGTGTGCAGCCGCTCTCTCGGTGCCACCGGGAGCTGTGTCACATGGCGGGGCGGAGAGACGGACAGGGACAAGGGACGGCACCGCCGCCGAGGAAGGTTCCCCGTGCGTGCTGCACGGTCCCCCGTGAAGGGGACCGAGGGCAGAGCCGGGCGATGGTACTGCTCGGTGTGTGGCACTGGTGAGCCCGCTTTCGCATGGAACAACCTCCGGTAGCTCAAAAGAGACACTGAAATATTGGAGAGGAGTCGGGGAGAGGCGGAGGGATGGAGTGGGGGCTCAGGGAACCCTAGAGCGAGCCACGGGGGTGCCCGGCCTCCCGAAGGGAAGGTTAAGGATATTTTTATCAGCCTGTAAACCTCTCCCAGGGAAGAAATTCAGGGGCTCCGCTGAGATTTCCTTCAGTAAACGCAGACACGGCAGGCTCTAGTGGCTGAGTCCGCACCGGCAGGAGCTGGAGCTGGAATGTGGTGCCATTTTCACCGCGTCAGGAAAAAAACATCCAGGTGGGAGGGCAGAACCCAGTTTGCCTGGCATGGCTGGGAGAGAATCCCTGGATCCAGCTCCAGGCTGCTGCGGCAGGAGGCAAATAGTGAGGGGAGTGATCCACAGCCTGTTGGACAAGGGCGGGCGGTGGGGGCTTAGTGTGCCCCCCCAGTCTTAAACTTAAACACGGATATTTTATGTTACCCCGTGATCCGCCGTGCCCTGCTGGGTTTTTGTCTTTATGGGTGGCTTTTAAAAGACCAATCCCTTCCCTCCAGGGCGCTGCCCGCACCCCACCGCACGCTGGCACCTCGGGGTGCAGGAAAGCGGCTGCGGCGTGGGGTTCCCTCTTACCGGGTGCTCCCACGCGCGGCCGCAGTGCTGCGTGTCCAAGAGTCAGATAGCAGCCGCGGGGAAGTGGAACAGAGATGGGACCCCCCTACCCGGGGTCCCGCGTGGGACCCGCAGCGCTGTTTGTAGCGGGACCGCGAGGAAGGGACATCGGGGACGGGGGGAAGGAGATGGAGAAATAAAGAGGTTGGGGGCCCGGAGATGAGGTGGGCAAGATTCCCCCGGGAGAAATTGGAACGGAGCAGGGCAGAGACCGGGGATCCTCCCCGGGACGGAGCAGCACCGGGGGCTTCGCATATCTTGGCGTCCGGGGGAGTCGCAGCGAGAATCCGAGGCGCTGGGAGGGGCCAGGGCGGCTGTTGGGGGGGTCCCGGGTGTCCAGCGCCGGAGGCAGGATAAGGCCCACCCTCTGCAAACACTGGGCGACTGGGCGGTCCTGGGTACCCGGGTCCCGGTTCCTCCTGCCGCGGGAGGAAACGTCCCGAGGTCCCGGCAGGGGCGGGAGGAAAACGAAACAGGGGCGAGGAAGCGGCGGACAGCGACAGCCCGGCGAGGCTGGGGTGGAGGGCGTCCCGGTGAGGCAGGGGACGCCCGGCTCGGTTCGGCCCAGCCCGGGTGGGGCTTTCACCCGCATTGCCGCAGTGACGGGCGGCAGAGCGCGGCCGGGCCGGCGGGCTCGGCGCGGCGCTGCATTGCAGCACTGCATGAGCCCCCTCCTTCCTCGCTCCCTTCTCCGCCCTCCGCGGCCGCTCAGCTCCAGAGGTTCAGCCCGAGGCGCTCGCCTCCCGCTCGCACGGGGCATCTCCCTCGTCGTGTCACATCCGACCCCCTCCCCCCGACCCGGGAATGCAGCCGTGGGGGAGGAACGCGCACCCACCGGCAGGGTTCCCTGGTTGATGTCAACCAGACGTTTATCAAACCCCCGCGGGCGAAGGGACCGGCCCGCCCCGTCGGGGCATCCGCCATCCTGCCCGCCCATCCCGCACCGCCGGGGCTGTCCTGCTGTTCGTCCCGGCCGCCTCCCTCCGTCCCCTCGCCGCCCTTCCCTCCGGTCTGGTCATGCTCTCCACCACGGCGAGGCGTCCGGCCTCGCGTGGGCCAAGCAGTGCCCGGCGCCATCCCCACGGGTTCCCCGCGAGAGTTTTTGAGCTGGTCCAGTGAGGAGCCGTGACCGCCACTGGGACCGAGCGAGGTTGAAGAATGCTGTGCCGAACGGCACGGCCCCACGGCGGACCCTCCCCGACGGGACGTTTCCCCGGCCCTCGGGGCCCTTGCGATGCCCATGGGAAGGGCGGAGGGAGGCGGTCAGTCCCGCATTCCCTGTCCATCGGCAAGGGAGTGTGGTGACCGCGTTCCGGGATCCTCTGCGTGGGGACAGCGTCCCGGAGATCGGTGTCAGCCCCGCGTGACAGGGTCCCGCGTGGACTCAGACAGTCATGACCCTCGGTGCTGCGTGCGCGGGGCGCGAAGGGGAGCGGGGCAATCCCGGTGAGAAGGTGCCGGCGGTGGCCGCGCGTCCCGGGACCAGCCCCGCCGCCAGGTGCGGCGCGGCGGGGGTGGGAGGGAGCGAGGCCACGGGTCGCGAACGCCCCGGCACAACGGGGGCCCGTTCCCAAGGCTCCCTCTCTGTCTCTGCTTTGGGAAAACGCCAGCACGGTAACAAAATGGCGGGGAAAGGGTGGGATTGTCACGGCGAGCCCTGCGGCGCAGCCCGGCCACCCCCGGCCCCGCCCGACCGGGCTCGGGGCGCCCGTCCCGGCGGAGGGCAGCGGGGCAGGGGTCCTGCGGGCTGTGCCGCCGCCCGGCCCCGCCGCCCGGCTGAGCTCCGGTGGAGAAGCAGCTGCAGAAAATGGCTGCTCGGCGGAGCCCGCTGAACCCTGCCATGGGGGGGGACGGAGAAGAAGCGGCGCAGCCCTCCCCGCCGGTCCCCCGGGGAGCCCCGGGGCAGGCGGCGCGGGGGGCGGCCGGAGGCTCCGAGGGACGGCGGGACCTCGGTGGAGCTCGGTGCGTGGCCTCCACCTGAGACGCGGGGGGGGGCGCAGAGCAGCCCGCACCGATCGCGCCCGGCCCTGTAGCGCCAGCCCGACACGTGCCCGCAGCCCCCGCCCGGTGCCCGCCGAGGGCAGCGGCGCCTCCGAACCCCGGGGGCCGCGGTGGAGGGGCGGCCGGTCATCCCCCGCAGCCCGCCGCGCCGGAGGAGCCCCAGCCCCGCAGCCGCTCCCGCAGCGCCCGGTTTTGCTTTCGGTTTAAAATAAAATAAAAATAAAATACATAAAAATAATCGGGCCGGGGGGACGCGGCGCCGGGCGGCCGCGACTCGGCCACGCACCGGCTCCGCGGCGAAGCCGCAACGAAAACTCGACCCCGCGGTCCCGCACCGTGTCGCCGCCCCCCGCCCGTCACGGCGGTAGCCCCCCGGGAGCCTGGGCGCGAGGCAGGAGCGGACACACGTGTGGGAGGTTCGCTCTCCGCCGGTGGTTTTTGCGGGTGTCTGCAGAGTGAGGGGATGTCCCGAAAACGGGAGTGTGGGAGCCGGATCGGGGTGATCCTTTCCCCACAGGACAGCGGAAGATCCTGCCCCTGCGGCTGCTCCACACCGTGGCGATTGAACATGGGAAGGCGCTTAGCCGCGCCGTGGGTGCATCACGGGTGGCGCCCGCACGGTGCGAAGGGCGCCGGTGCCTCCCAGCAATACCTCGCCCGGTGTAGCCCCCCCGGCTGCCTCCCTCTTCAAAGCCCCCCCAGTCTGTGCCCCAGATGGGGCTCAAGTCACCCTTGTCCCCGCTCCCCCTGCCCACTCGAGGTCCCGCTCGGCGGAGCAGCGGGACCGCCCCGTCCTGCCGGCTTTCCCGGCCCGCGGTCCCGCCGGACCCTCTGCCGCGAGTGGGACGAAGACGGTCGGCCTCCTCCGTGACCCGTGATGCAGAGACAGAGGACCGGCGGTCCCGCCGCACTTCTAGAGCGCCGCGGGCTCCCGCGTGCCGTCGGTGCCCACGGAACACAAGCGGCGAGATGGGGGGCCGGGAGCCCCGGGGCGGGAAGGGACAGCGAGGCGGCAGCGGGGGCCGGTCGGGGCGGGGGGCGCGCGCTGGCGGGGCACCACCGGGAGTCCCCCGGTGTGCCGGGGGTCCCGCTCTGTCCCCGCGGGGGTCCCGGCCGGGGGGGCGCGGGGCCGTTCCACCCGCGAGGGCCGTTGCTGCGATACCCACGGGCCAATCAGCGCCCACCAGCTCACCCGGGCCCGCGCGCCGCTGCCTTATATGGTGCGCGCCGTCCACGGGGCGCCGCGCGCATCTCCATATAAGGGCATGAACCTAAATACAGCACCTACCTTGGGCGGGCCGGGGCCGCGCCCCCCGCCCCACCGGGCCCGCCGCCGCCGACCACCCCCAGCCGGAGGATCCCACCTCCGGTCATTAGGTGGAACGCAAATGAGCAGCGCTTCCCCTCTAATTGCTTTTGTTAAAAGAGGAGTCGCAAGTCAGATCTCCCCGGCGGGGCCGCCCCACCGCGCTCCGTCCCACTCCGGCCCCTGCCCACTCGTGACGCTCCCGTGGCCGCTGCAGGGAGCAGGTCCGTCCTTCTGCCGTCCTTGCGGGCAGAGCAGCGCGGCCCCGGCGCGGGCAGCAGCCGGTGGGACGGAGTAGCGCCGGCTACACGGGGTGCACGAATACCCCGGAACGTTCCCGTTTCCTCGCCCCACGCCGCACTTGGGCCGGTTCCTCCCTCTCCCCCTCCGCAAACAGCTCGTGTTTATGTTCCTACAAATAATGAGCAAATTCAGAACCCCCGGGAACAAAAGGTCTTTTGTGCAAAGCGCTCGCAGCCTGGAGCGGAAGATAAACGGCGCCCCCCGGTCCCGGGAGCGGCGCTTTCCTCGCCCGGGGCGTTCGGGGTGACCCGAAGCCAGGCTGAAG
>NW_020955465.1:652886-656249 GCF_003031625.1 Empidonax traillii | reverse complement strand
GCAAACAGCTCGTGTTTATGTTCCTACAAATAATGAGCAAATTCAGAACCCCCGGGAACAAAAGGTCTTTTGTGCAAAGCGCTCGCAGCCTGGAGCGGAAGATAAACGGCGCCCCCCGGTCCCGGGAGCGGCGCTTTCCTCGCCCGGGGCGTTCGGGGTGACCCGAAGCCAGGCTGAAGCAGGGCAGGTGCCAGCTCCTTTCTGTGGTTGAATGGAGAGTTTTAGCTCAGTTCCTAGAGCTTGCATCCCCCTGTGTGCACCCAGACATCCATTCATTTCCGTGCCATTTTCTCATCCTGTACAACACAGGGCATTCCTAGAAGGAGACTTCAAGTTAACAGTCTTCAAACAGCTACAGTAAGGGACAGTTTCCAGGCAAATCTCCAATCCAGGCTCGAAGTTCATTCCACAGATCCCTCTCCCGAAGCGCTTTGGCAACTTATTAAAAATAGCGTTCTGCAGTCCTCTGAAGAATCTTTAGGGTTCTCCTCTAAGAAAAACAAGGACTGGTTTGATGAAAACAACCATGAGATCCAGGAATTGTTGAGGAAGAAGAGAACTGCTCACCAAGCCCATATTGCTCAGCCATCTTGTCATATAAGAAAAGCAGCCTTTCGACTTGCATGCAGCAAGCTACAACAATGGAAACTTTATCTGTGAGAAGCGTTTGGCCATCTGTACTGAGTAGAGGGCTTTGAACCTGGTGTGTAGGACCGTAGGCTGTTTTCAGACCCTCATAGAATCCCCTGTAGTCACCTGTATCTGCGCATAATTGGATTTTTTGTGCAAGATTGGTCCACCACTTGTTCTGTATGTCTACTCAGTACAGATGGCCAAACGCTTCTCACAGATAAAGTTTCCATTTTCAATCGATGGTCTGAACACTTCCAGACTCTCTTCAGTACTAGCCCTGTAGTTCAGGACTCAGCAATGCAGCTCATTTCACAACAACCAGTGAAAACTGAACTGGACACTGCCCCCACCATGGGAGAAACTCTTAAAGCAATACAGCAGGTGAAAATGGGCAAGGCAGCTGGAGTTGATGGAATCCCACCTGAAATCTGGAAGTAGTGCCTTCAGACCTTCGTGACGCTGTCATCGTCACCTTGTACAAGAGGAAAGGAGATAAATCAGACTGCTCAAATTACCGAGGTATTACTCTGCTCTCCATTGCTGGTAAAATCCTTGCAAGAATTCTTTTGAACAGACTAATACCTGCCGTAGCAGAAGATCTTCCGCCCGAAAGCCAGTGTGGTTTCTGGGCCAACAGAGGTACCGCAGACATGGTATTTGTTCTCAGACAACTGCAAGAGAAGTGTCGGGAACAGAACAAAGGACTCTATGTTACCTTTGTTGATCTCACCAAGGCTTTTGATACTGTGAGCAGAAAAGGTCTGTGGCAGATTTTGGAACGTTTAGGATGTCCTCCCAATTTCCTCAAAATGATCATCTCGCTTCATGAGGACCAGCGCGGTCAAGTCAGATATGGGGACACACTTTCTGAGCCATTTCCAATAGCTAATGGTGTGAAGCAAGGCTGCGTTCTCGCTCCAACCTTATTCACAATCTTCTTCAGCATGATGCTCCAAAGGGCCATGGCAGACCTCGATGATGAAAACGGTGTCTACATTCGATATCGTACCGATGGGAGCCTTTTCAATCTAAGGCGACTGAAGGCCCGCACTAAGCCCTTAAATCATCTTGTCCATGAGCTGCTTTACGCTGATGATGCCACTCTCACAGAAGTAGCTCTGCAGCGTTTAACATCCTGCTTTGCAGAGGCTGCTGAGCTTTTTGGGCTGGAAGTCAGCTTGAAGAAGACAGAAGTTTTATATCAGCCTGCACCTCAGGAAGTCTTCCATCATCCCCATATCACCATTGGTGAAACAGCACTCAAATCAGTCCAGCAGTTTAATTATCTGGGAAGCATCATCTCCTCAGACGGTAAGATTGATGCTGAAATAGACAACAGGTTAGCAAAGGCGTACAGTGCCTTTGGTAAACTCCGTAAAAGAGTGTGGCAAAACAAACACCTGAAGAAAAGTACTAAGATCAGTGTTTACAGAGCCATCGTGCTGTCTACTCTTCTATATGGGTCTGAATTGTGGGTCATTTACTGGCACCACTTGCGTCTCTTAGAACACTTCCATCAGCGCTGCCTCCGTACAATCCTCAACATCCACTGGACTGACTGTGTGTCCAACACGTGTGTCCTTGAACAGGCAGCAGTCACGAGCACTGAGGCCATGCTGCTGAGAACTCAGCTGCGCTGGGCAGGGCACGTCTCCAGGATGCAGGACCATCGCCTCCCTAAGATCGTGCTCTGTGGGGAACTTGCCACTGGCTGCCACAAGAGAGGAGCCCTGAAGAGGAGACACAAGGACTGCCTGAAACAATCCATCAGCCTTGGCCATGTTGATCCCCACCATTGGTCTACCCTGGCCTCCAGTTGGGAGGCCTGGAGACACACCATCTATAACGCTGCTGCTGCTTTTGAGAACACACACAGGGTCACTCTCGAGGAGAAAAGACAACGCAGAAAGAATCACGTCTTGTTGATATCACCTGGAGAGTCTTTCTGCTGTACGTTCTGCAACCAGACTTGTCTATCTCGCATTGGCCTTTTTAGCCATCAGCGTGCTTGTAGCAAGTGTGGGTAGAGCCCTTCTCAAATCTTCGTTCGCGAAGCCCAGCCACGATGATGATGACAACACAGGGAGCAGGGTCTGGATTGCACTGGTGGTGCTGCTTCCCCAGAGCAGAGCGAAGCTGCAGCGGGGCGACCCCGGCGCCGGGGGTGACGAGGGGTTCCCGGTGCGTGTCGGCACGCCTGGAAAACGGGGAGCGGGCGCTTTGCCATCGGGGGACTCCGTGGGTGCTCCTCGCCGGAGCAGTGGGCTCTGGGCACGGCAGACCCACGGGCTCAGAGGACTGCAGGACACGCGTGAGGCACTCCCACGAGGAAGACCGATGCGGGAGACTACCCGAACGTTCGTGGGTCTGTGCTCCCTGAGAGAACGGCGGCTTCTCTCCCCCGTCGAGATCGCAGAGGGGACCCCCCTCCACGCTTTGCACCGGGGTCGCGGAGCTTGGCACAGCTCCCGGGGTTCCTGCGGGCGCTCCTGAACTCTCGGTGCGGGGGGTTCCTGCCCTGCTGAACCCTCGATGCTGGGAGCCTGCCCGGGGCGGAGGGGGCGGCAGTGCCCCCCGGGGGTGGCGGGAGCGCCACCGGTTGCGCGGTGACTGCAGCCGCTATTTCCAGGAGGACGGTGCCACCTATGGAAAGCACCTGGAATTCACCGCGCCGGCGGGAACGCGCCGGGAAGGTCAGCGTTTCCGTGCGGCACCGTCGAGATGAGCCGC
>NW_020955465.1:490798-652589 GCF_003031625.1 Empidonax traillii | reverse complement strand
GGCGGAGGGGGCGGCAGTGCCCCCCGGGGGTGGCGGGAGCGCCACCGGTTGCGCGGTGACTGCAGCCGCTATTTCCAGGAGGACGGTGCCACCTATGGAAAGCACCTGGAATTCACCGCGCCGGCGGGAACGCGCCGGGAAGGTCAGCGTTTCCGTGCGGCACCGTCGAGATGAGCCGCTCTCCGGGCCGGGCCGGGAAGTGTCGGAGGGGGCTTGGCTGCCCCGGTCGGCAGGGTCGCCGCTGTCCCTCAGTTACCACCTGCCCCGGGGAAGATGCTCGGCTCGGTCCCGGGGTGGAGACGGAGCCCGACTGGGGACCGGCCTCGGCGTTGGGCTGCACCTCCTCGGACCGGTCGCTTCACCGGCTAGCCAAGGCCCCGGTAACGGGGGAATAACGACCGGCGGGGCGGAGAGAGGCTGTTCTGCTCAGGTGCTCGGCACAGTCCCCGGGGCCGGCATCCTCTCGCTCTCCTGGGTCCGGCCACACAGAGGTCCCTCTACGGCCCCTCCAGCCCCCTCCGGTCCCCAGGGAAGGGGCAGCAGCCGTGCCAGGGGTCGGCCCACCGGGGCACACTACCTTCCGTCTCCACGTCGCCTCCGCAGCCGCCGGGGGAGCCCTGCCCGGTCATGAATTCGATGCCAAACATCTTGACACGAAAACTTACACGGGAGTTCCGAGGCTGGTGCAGCCCCGCGCGGATGCCGCTGCACGGGAACCCTCGAGATCTCCCTTCCCCTCACCGGCCATCTGCTAGCTTCCCGGCAGCATCCCCAGCGGCACCTTGGGATGCCGGTGCCGCAGCTCGGAGCCAGTCTCTGTCTCCCCGATTATCCCCGAGCTGCTCGGAAACGAAAAGGCAGCGTCCCGGGGTGCGGGCTGCGCCCCCAGTCCCAGAAAAGGCTGTGGGCCGGGGGGGGCCGGCGATGCTGCAGTGTCCCAGGTCCGTTCCCACCCGTCGAGACAGCCTGGTACCGGCTCGGGGGAGCGTGAATTTGCCCGAGGCTCCTCTCGGCTCCATTCATCCACCAGTGGAGGGAATCGTTTTCCCGCACAGCTCGGGGACGGAACCGAACCGGGAAACACCCAGAGCCGAACCGGGCGACGGGGCTGACCGGGAACTCGGGGCCGGCTGCCCCGCGTGTGCGGGGGGGTATTCATGCATTCAGGGAGCTCGGGTGGAATGGGGCTCCGAGGCGCGCTGTACGCTACCCGTCGGTACCCGGGCAGCAGGATGCCTTTCCCGGGTCCCGAGGGCTACCCCGGTCGCGGGGTCGGTTCGGGGACGGGCAAGCGCTGGGGCTCTGCCGGCAGGCGACTTGCTCTGCCCCCGTTCTCCCCGGTGGTCCCACTGTGGGGGCCGTGCTCGGGTCGCCCACGAGAAGGGTTGTGGACATAGTGGCATGAACGGATAGACGAGGGGCATCGGCACCCTCGGCCACCCAGGGAACGGGGTCGGGAGCTGGGCTGGATCCTAACGCCCTGCCGCGGGTGGCCGTGGGGCGGAGCAGCTTCTGAAGCACGGTCACTGCAGTGCACGGGAGGCGCGGGGGAATGCCTGGCTGCAGCGCGGGGATCGATGGTGCCGGTGTTGGTTTGGAGCCAGGTCCGCCCCGCCGCTCCAGGCTCAGCCGCGCTCGGACACCCGTGCTCGCTCCACCGCCCCACGCGCGACACTGGGAGGGGCGGCAGCCCCTCGGTTTCGTTGCAAAACTCGTGGCCGTGGAAAACCCCGCACAGCGAGAAACGAGGAGGGAGCCGGGAACTCTGCTCTGCAGCGGCCCGCTGAGCCCCGAGGAATTCATCTCACGAGTGCGTGTTGGAGGAGTGGAGACTCGGCAGCCGAGAGGTGGGTTTGGGGTCAAACGGGCAGAAATGGGGTTTGCCTCGCCGGCACACGTCCTCGCCGGGCCGAAGCTGTCCCCGAGTCGGCACCGAGCCCGGTACCCACAGACCGGGCCGCTGTCTGCGTGGGCAGTGGAGGCGCGGGGGCGAGTGACCCCCCTCGGCCGAGAGCCCGTGGGGTGCCCAGGCAGCCCCTGCCGCTGACCTCGGGAGCCTGGAGGGTGGCCCGTGCCCCGGCTCCGCTGCTGCTTCCGTGGGCCCGACCGGGCAGGAGGGACCCCCGCAGCGCCGGCCCCGGGCGAGGGGGTCCCCGCACTCCCTCCCGCAGCGGGAGGAACTGCCCGGCGGAGCCGAGGACGGTCCCACTCGCCGCTGCCTCATCCCGCGGCGCCGGGACAGCTCCGTCCCGCGTCTCCTTCCGAGCCAAGACCCCCACGAGCGGCAGCAGTCCCGGACCCGACCCACGCACGCACCGGGGCTCTGGCTGGTTCCCACGCTGCATCCATGCCGATTCATGAGTCACCCCGCAAATAGCCTTAATTAACAAAGAGTAATTCGACATCAACGAAAAACTTCTAGGGACGCAGCTCGCCGTGGTCCGGGAGAGCACGGGGGTTGCTCTCCCCCCCGGCCCCGCCAAGCCACTCAAAACCCTCGTAGCGGGGAGGCTCCCGTGACGGCGGGGTTACAAGCGTGGTGTGGGAGTCCACGGGAGCCGTGGAATGGGAATCTCCTGCCTCCTTCTGTGAGTACAGTTTCACCTCGGCCGGGGGAGGTGGCGGGAGGGATCTACCCACCGAGACCGACCCACGACCTCCCGAGTCCCGTGTGGGGCCGTGGGGGTCCCCTTGTCAATGCTCCCCGCGGGGTCCCAGAGCCCCACGCGTGTCCGCCGTTGGAGATCCCTGCCCTCCCGGGTGACGCGGCGGCAGGGAGGATGCCCTCGAGAAACAATGCTCCTCGAGGTTCCTGCTGCCGGTCCGACGGACTCCGGGGCCCGGGGCTCCCCCATAGCCGTGGGCTCATTTATCGGAAGGCAGGCGCAGCTGGATCTCCGGGGCCACTCTCGCCGTGATTCCCCCACGCGGCCGCCGAGACCCGCTGCTCCTTGGTTTGGAGCTCCTTAGGGAAGGGGAGAAGGAGGCAGGAAGGGGGGGCAGGTCCACGAGAGGTCTTGTCAAGCGTGGAAGGGGCAGTAGGAGCCCACTCAGCACCGCGAGTGGTGCTGCGGGTCCCGCCCTCGGGGCAGCACCCACCCGCAGCGCTGTCCACGGACACGAAAACCGCTTCACTCAGCGGGAATGGGCTGAAGGGCTGCCCGGCCCCCCCGGGCCCTCCCTCTGAACGGCGCGGGGGGCAAATTTTGACCCTGCCCGCTTGCGGGCGAAAACTGGTCCCATGAGACTTCCGTTCCACAGAGGCTGCACCCATTTCCCCCGACTCGCCTCCCTGACACGCGTGTCTCGTTCTTCAGTGGCCGCCTCGGGGAGAAGGTGATGGTTCTCGTGCGGGACGCAGTGAGGCGGGATGAAAGGCAGAGTCGTTGAGGGGGGCCCATGGGGGCCCGCTACCGGCTCGCAGCCTCGCAGTGCCACCCGCGTTCCCACCAGTTTACTGACAGGTAACGCGGGAGATGGACCAAACTCTGCGGGTCCCACATTCCGCCCCGTCCCCGGGGCTGCGGGAACCCCTCCCGCCCCGTCCCGCTGCCGCGATCCCCCTTTGTGCTCCGCGTCCCTTCCCGCTCCCCCGGGGCCGCCCCCCCGAGCGGGGCGTGTCCCGGGGCGTGTCCCGGGGCGTGTCCCCCGCGGGCCCCTCCCCGCGGCCATCGGGACGCTCCGCACGTCGGCGGGCGGGGCGCGGCGGGGCCAATGCGGCGCGGGCGGAATATTCCACCCGGCTCCGGCGGCGGCGGGCGCGGGGGGGCCTCGGTGACGTCAGCGGGCGGAGTATTATGGTCTGGGCTGCGCCGGGGCCGCCCCTGCGCTGCGAGCGGCCGCGTAAACATGGAGCTCTCGGCCGTCGGGGAGCGCGTCTTCGCGGCCGAGGCCCTGCTCAAGCGCCGCATCCGCAAAGTAGGTGCCCCCCCGCGCCCCCCCCCGCGCCGCGCCCCCGGTCCCCCCCCCCCGCGCCCCGGTCCCGGCCCGCTGCGGGCGGCTCTGTCTCCCTCCGCCGCGGGGCGGGCTCCGCTCCGCCGCTCCCGCCCTCCGCGCCCCGCGCGTGGAGGGGTTTGTGTTAAACCCGCGCCCTGGTGGGGGGGTGTGTGTGTGTGCTGTGTTAAATCTGCCTTATTTTTCATTGTTGCATCCCCCCCCCCTCCCGGCGGCCCCCTCCCCCCCGTGTTCCGCTCCCTGCGTGGGGCGTTGCGGGGGGACCTTTGTTGCGGGGCGGTTTTATCGCGGTCTTCGCTCCACATGTATTTATTTTCCTCGCTTCCCATCCGCAGGGCCGCATGGAATATCTGGTCAAATGGAAGGGCTGGTCGCAGAAGTAAGTCGCCGTGGGGCGGTGGGGCCTGCAGCAGGGTCCGGGGGGATGCTGGCTGCACCCCCCTCCCCCTTTGTGCCAGAATGCCAACTGGGTCCCTCCTTTTATGCCCCTGTTTTTTTATTTATCTTGTCCCTTCATGGCTCTCCTCATGCTCTTCCCTCTCTCCATGTCCCCCCAGGTACAGCACTTGGGAACCCGAGGAAAACATCCTGGATGCCCGGCTGCTTGCAGCCTTCGAGGAGAGGTACAAGGCCTTTACGAGCTGTAGCAGTTGTGCTTGTAAATATGTTGCTGTCTTGTAGCTATGCTGAATTGAAGCTTTGGTTCTTTTAACACCTCTAGGGAGCGAGAAATGGAGCTTTACGGGCCCAAAAAGCGCGGCCCCAAGCCCAAAACCTTCCTGCTAAAGGTAAGGAGGCTGGAGCCCACACGCCAGGGCTGCGTGCCGGAGCGGGGGGCTCTCTCGGGCCCCTTTGGAGGATGCTCCCCTCAAAGGTGGCCTCTTGTAAGTTGTAATTACGCAGCCGGATGGCAGGATAATAAAGTCACCGGGTGATTTATCTTCTTTGCAGGCCCAGGCAAAAGCCAAAGCCAAAACCTATGAATTCCGCAGTGACTCTTCCAGGGGGATCCGGGTGCCATATCCCGGCAGGTCCCCCCAGGAGCTGGGCTCCACGTCCCGGGCTAGGGAAGGACTGAGAAACATAGCCTTGGCCCCCCAGGGCAGCTCCAGCACCAGCACCCCCAAGGGAGACAGCATCCGGGACCGGGTGATCCGCGTGGAGGAGAAACCTGGGGAGACCCCCAAAAAGAGAGGCCCGAAGCCCAGGAAGGAGCTTTACAAGGACCTGGCAGAGACTCTGGATGCCTCCAAGAGGAAACTGGGGGACCCGGGGGACAAGGTGGGGGACTACCTGAAGGCCAGGAAGATGGAGGAGGCGGCGACGGGGGCGGCCAAGTTTGGCTCGGGACACAGCGTGATCCAGCTGGCCCGGCGGCAGGAGCCCGACCTGCCCAGCGCCCTGCCCGGCCCCAACCGCGCCGAGGCGGGCGCCGAGACCTTCCCCCCGCGCCTGGCCAAGCACCGCGCGGACTTTCTGGACCCCAAGGGGCAGGGGGGGCTGGACCCCGGCGGGCCCAAGCTCCTGCACAGCGCGGTGAGCCCGGGCAGCGTGGGCAGCCTGTACCGCGACAGCGTGGGGGGCCCGGCGGGGCGACCCTCCCTCATCGCCAGGATCCCCGTCTCCAGGATCCTGGGGGACCCCGAGGAGGAGTCCTGGAGCCCCTCTCTCAACAACCTGGAGAAGGTGGTGGTAACTGATGTGACCTCTAACTTTTTGACCGTCACCATCAAGGAGAGCAGCACGGACCAAGGATTCTTTAAGGAGAAGCGATGAGTTTGGTGGAGGTGGTGCTGGGGTTTTCTTCAGTCAGATCCAGACAAAAGCTTGGTTAGAGCTTGGTGGGCCTCTCTTTTTTTTTTTTATTCGTTTTTTTTTCCTTTAAAATTTTTTTCTTTTTTTTTTTTCTTTTGTTTTTGGTCCTGGAGAGAATTTAGAAACTGTCCTAAATTCATTAACTCATTCTTTTGTTTTTGTTTGAGTTTTTTTTTTTGTCACGTCTTACATTTCGTTGGAAAGATTATCTCTAGAGTTATATTTTCTATTAGATGTAAATATGTTATTTAAGAAAAAATGCTTATATATATCTATATATATATATTTCAACTCTGAGTTGTTTTATTTAAATGGAGACAACAGTGACTGCTCAGTTGCTCCTTGAAAGGACAATAAAACTGAGAACTAACGAGTTCACGCATCTGCCACAGGAGCCGGTGTACATAACGGTGTTCATAGCTAAGTATGTGCTGGGTTTTTTTAACTATTATTTTTCATATGATGCTATGGATGGTGGAGGGGGACGTGTTGCTCCCTCGGAGGGCCAAGTGCCCGGATTTCTTGATCGTGATTTAAGGTGTTGCTTGTACAATCAAGTGTGCTGTGTCCAGAACTGTTGCCCTTGACAGTTGACGTGAGCACTTGAATTCACAGTGTTGTTGGGGATGGGGCGTTTCCAGTCTAACAAAAAAAGTAATGTTGCTACAAAGTCGGGGCGGGGAAAAGCAGAAATCCATAAAAAGGCTAAAAGTATTGGAGTATTAACTTGAATTCCCTTTTCTTGCGGAGGAGAGGAGGTCTGTGTGTGTAAGGTTCCTGAGGGGTGATACTGAAATGCACTTTAATAGAGTTGTCGTAGCAGTTGTGGGAGATGGGACTGAGCTGAGAATCTGTTTTCATTTTGTCTGGTCACTTGATTCTGTTCCCCCACCCACTCAAAACAAAAAAGCCCCCATCAAAACCCCCCTCTGTTTACATTCCTGAAATGCCAGAGAGGTTGGGGAGGGAGCATCTCACTGCCCATATTTAGTTACTTTATTCTGCTATAGAAAGTGATTATTATTATTATTATTATTATTTTTATTCCCAATCACAGTTTACTTCAGACTGTTGCAAGACTCCCGATAAAGTGTTTTGAAATACCCACATCCCTGACAAATCCCAGAGCCACCTTTATGCATTCAGAGACAATAAATATTCCCTTTCCTTATGCTGGTTAAACAATAGCCAAGAGGCAAAATATTCCCGTGTGGAGCAGCCCCGCCAGCTTGGATGGATTTTTTGCTGGATTTGCCTGTGGGATTCCTCCCGGAACTGGGATTCTCCCCCAGCTGGGGCAGGAAGGGTCTCATGGCCCTGGACGAGGTGCAGCAGTTTCCCTGCTGGTGGGGGTGCAGCCCCCGCTCTGTTGCTCCCCCAGCTCGGCCACAGCGTGGCACAGAGGGGAGAGTGGGACCCTGCCCGGGGTGTGGTTTGGCTGAGGTGGAGCAGGCGGCCCTGTCCCGACACCTTGCTCTGGGCATCGGTCAGATGGGAAGCACAAACCTGGCAGCGCCCGAGGGCTGAACTGGGCCAGGTTCCCCTTGTCCCTGGGCTCCCAGAGGCCCCTGGCTCAGGGAGCTCACAGGGAGTGACCACCAGGGAGCCTGAGAGTGGGGAAGGGGCTGGGCAAGGGCCACCCCTTCACTCTGGGGCGCATCGGCAGCTCCACCTTGTCCGGTTGCCTTCCTCATCCTTTCGGGACCCATGAGGTGCCTGACAGGAGGATGCTGGGTTGGCTGTACAAAGGGAGCCCTAGGGTCTGAGAATTCAGTTTGCTTTTTCTTTCTTTCTTTCTTTCTTTTTTTTTTTTTTTCTTTTTTAAGGCATATTTTGTAAAATTGAGATTTTTAACTCGGTTTGTACGAAGAGGCAAGGTGCTGCCAGTGCCGACATGGGGCGTGGGTGGTGTTGGAGGATGATGAGGGGATTGAGCTACCTGTCCTCCCGCTGCCCCCAAAGCCGGAGGATCCTTCCTTTTGCAGAGCCTGGAGCTGCTCCTGCCCCGTGTCCGTGTGTGTCCCGACACAGCTGGAGCAAACCGTACCTGTGGGTGTATCTGTGTGTCTGTACATAGCGACGTGTATCCCGCGTGTGTGTGCGTGCAGGGGTGTGCGTGTGTGAATTATTTAAATCTAAGACTTGTACAAAAACGATTTGGCTAAATCTCAGTCTCAGAAGTGAAGCTTAACTACGTGTCTTCTGCCAGCCGTGAATGTCCATATGAGACCTGCTTTTTATGTCGGTTTAAATATATACTTTGTAAATAGAAATGTGTCTGGCTTCCCTTTGTGGTCCCGGGGTGAGGGGGTCTGTGTGGCCGGGGGGGAGCCCGGGAACATCGTGTGGTGTGTGCTGCGGCCCCGATGGGACGGGTGGCCCTGCATCCCCCTCCATACAGGAAATCGTGGTTGTAAGGGCCTGGGGCTGGGACCGAAGGGGCGGGGGAGTCGGGGGCGCCCCCGAACGCAGGTGACACCGGGCCGGGTCCCCCCCCAGAGGTCCTGCGCTGTCCGGATGAGGCGGTGGCGGGAGCCGTGAGTGACTCCTGTCCGAGGAACAGCACCGGGGCAGCCGCTCCGACGCCGCTCCGGTACGGGACCGGGCCCGGCGCTGCCCCGGGCCGCGGCGCTCTGCCCTTCCGACGGGGCGAGCCGCGGAGCGGCGGCCCCTGCCCGGAGAGCTCGGCCTTTGTGTGCAAACCCGCCCCGGCCGCGCAGCCGGGGGGTGGGGGGTTTGGTGGGTTTTTAAGCCGTGTCCTCATTAACCTCCTTTTTCTGCTCGGGCGGGTGGGGCGCGGACCCCGCGCCGCGGGAGCTGCCAGCGCCGCGGAGGAGCGGGAGGAAGGGCCGCACAATGGCGCCTTTCTCCCCCGGCCCGGCGGGGGGGCCCGTTCACACGGGCCGCGGGGCCCCGCGGGGTGGGCTTGGGGGCGGGGGTTGGGACGGGACGGGGGGCGTTCGGCTGCCGGGGCTCAGCTCCCGCCCGACAGCAACCCCGACGGCGGAGCCCCAGGGCAGCCACCCGCGCCCTTCCGCGGCCGCGCAGCGCCCTCCGTAGGCCAGGCCGGCCGGGCGCGCCCCGCCAACCCCGGCGGGTCCCGGTCCCGGAGGAACGGCGAGAAACACCTGAGCGGTGAAGACCCTGCGGTGCAGACCCAGCTCCAGCGGGGGAGCCCGGGGCCAGGAGGGGCCTCGTCCTGCCCGGACCCCCGGAGGGAAGTAAGGGGGGTTCCCCCGCTCCGGTTCCCCCCTGCCTCGCACACCCCTATCCCGGGGCCCCGCGGCTGTCCGGGCCGAGAGCGCGGTGTCCCGGGAAAGGGGTGGCCCCAGGCGATGCCCGGGGAGGGGGGCTGGGGCACTCCCGGAGCAGTGACCACACGAAGCTGAAAAGTTTAAGAAAATATTTATTGATATGCTAAAAAAGAACAGTGGAAAAGTTATACAAAAGTCCCCACCCGACGTAACCGTCTCCTAGTGTTTTCCTGCAAATAAATTAAAAGCAGCCTAGAGCTGGGGGGCTACACTAGCGTTAGCGTCCAGGAACACTGGAAAACAGCACAGAGAACGCAAGCGAGGGGCCAGGAGGGGCCGTGAGGCTGTGGAGGGAGCAGGGCCGGGTGCTGGTCCTGCTCCCACAGCCCTCATGCTTTCCCAGGGCAATAACATCTCCGACTTTTGTTCTTGGAAAATAAAAGCAAACAAACAGCTGCAGTTTAAAGCAATTATAAGTGTCATACAGGACCGATTTGGCTCTCTCTTTAATTAAAACGTACAAATCAGAGCAGTGACTGGCACAAGTTACAAGAACAATTGTTTGTTTTCACCCATCCCTCAATTTCTGCCAGTAACCCCCTTCTCCTTGCTCTGAAGCCCTTCACACCCAGGCACACACCAGCGCAGAAACTCAACACAAACCAAACCCCTAAACTATCTCCATCTCTCCATGTACTCCAGGTATTTTTTTGGTACAAAATATATATATAAAAATAGACTCAGTTTCTTGGGAAGATGGCTGAATCAGCCACCTCTTCCAGTCCAATGGAAAACAACAAGGATGCTTAACCAGATTATGCCTGGAGAAAATAGCCATTCAATATACAAATACTGAAGGACTTTCCACACCGGAAACCCCTTAGAAAATGACAAGTGACAAACCTTTAATTGCCTGTCTGATACCTGGCTGAACACACCAACCCATAGCAGCAAACTCAAAAAAAAGGGGGGAAAAAAAATAAGTACACCTTGAATCCTAACGGACCCTGGTGCGAACCAGGGACTGCACCAGCTTCCAATTCCTGTCCACAAAATATTCCAATAAATCCCTCACATGATGTGCCTTTGGGAGGCAAACCCCAATGGGAACCGTGTGCTCAGACACCCCAGCACTGCTGGGAGAACCTGGAACACCCGCTCAGGAAGGTGTTAGGGAAGAAACATGGCGGGAGATGAAGGTCAGAAAAAATCCTGGATTATCATTTTCACCATCCTTAGACCTTTGGAATTGAACCACCTGGTCAGCAAAAGGCACAATAGCAAGTGATCACAGCAGAGTCCCGTGCTGCTGGAAGGGGACCTACCCGGGAAGGGTGGGTGATGGAGGGGCTGCTTGCTGTCAGGGGTGGGCACAAGCTCGGGCCCAGTGACTTTTTGTCCAGCCAGGAGGCAGGAGCAAGCCCCCACATGGAGAAACACATGGGCACTTTGATGAGGGCTCTGGAGGGAGCGGTAAGCTCAGAGCTGGCATGCAGCCAGCACGGCACCCGCTCTCACAGCTCATCTCCTGCCCCCTCCATAGCTGCTTGGGGCCCGACCCCTTCTTGGAGCACCCTCAGATGTTTTTTCCCCCTTGGGAAAACCCATCTCCACATCCTATTGCTGTAGGCAAGAGCACCCATTCTGGGCCGGCTTCCCCTCGGCGGGCGTCCCTCAGCAGGGCTCTGTGTGACAGCTGGCTGTCTCGTGGGGACAGGACACCTCTCCCCACGGGCGTCAGTGTCCCTAGGACCCTGCAGCCACCCCGCTTTGCATAGGCACAAATCTGTCGTGGGACCGGTGTCACAGACAAGGCTGAGATAAGGACGGTCCAAAAGGCACATCATTGATCAGTTTGGATTTGCAAAGGCCAAGTAGCAAACATTTGGTGTGTGGGGCAGAGCGTCACCCCTGCACTTCCAGATTCCTCGATTCCACTCCCAGAACACTCGTATCCCCAGCACAAGAGCCCAGTACAGACCATGCCCAGGACACTGGTTTCTGTTGGCACAGGACAAGGCTTCCTTGGAGGTCGTTTGGCAGAGTAAAAGACTAGAAGGTAAACGGCACAGACTGTGACATTTTGGCACCGTGGAGCTTGACAGAAACTGTCCTTGGGAACCTCCTCCATGGCCAGTGTTCCCTTCTCTCCGTTCAGCCCCTTCTCTCACAGAACAATGCACAGTGTGGTGCTGGGGGCTGTGTGTCCCCTGCCCCAGGCTGTCCAGGGGACATTCAAGGCTGTGCTGAGGCAGAGTTGGAGCTGCCTGAGAAACCTGTACAGGTCCTGCAGTGAGGCACCATCTGCCTCCACCCGCCCTGCATCACACCATGCTCAGCTCCACAACACAAAAAAACTCAAACCACAACCCACAGGACAGCTGGGGATTAAATCTAAAAGCGGAGGGAGAGCATTCTGGAGCACAGGAGCCCGCCCAGGCAGAGCCTGCAGCCAGTGCTCAGGGAACAGCCATCCAGCCATCCCCTGAGCAGCAGGCAGCACGGGCAGTGTTTCTTTCACCTGAGAATGACCCCACTGCCAGCCAGTGGCAGCAGCCGTGACGGCGGGGTGGCTGCTGCGTCAGGGGTGGGGGTCAGAAGTACCTGTACACCCAGTTTGGTCCGTGTGTGAGGACACTGTGAGTGGCCCTGCCAGAGGCAAAGGAAAATGCCTGTCCTGGTGCCAGGTCAGTGTTCTGGTGACCCCTGGTGGGACAACCCTTTGGGGGGATCTCCAAACCACGCAGGACAGCGAGCAGCCACCAGCTGTTCATGGCCTCCAAGAAAAGAACTCAGCATCAACAGAACTAAAATGACCTCGAATGCTACTAAACTCTGCCTGAACTGCTGCTAATTTTGGCTTGTAGAAATCTGCAGTAGGGAAAATACTGCAGTGAAAAAGTCATTATTGGGTGCAATTACAAGCCAAAAGGAACACTCCAGCTGCTGGGACAGTGAAGAGAAGGCAAACAGCTGCTGAGGTGCTTCAGGTCCTCACAGAACAGCGGCCCGAGGTACCCGCTGGCCCTGATCCTTCTCCCTGTCCTCTCCTTCCCTTTCCCACTGCTCCATCCCACCTGTACAGATGTCCTTGACCAGCTTCTGAGCCTTCCATCTGAAGAAAAACATGGATGATGTAAATCTAACCCAGGAAGCAGCCAAGGCAGGTCTAGCTGGGCTATGGTGGGGAAGGCTCACTTGCCCCTGGCTCTGCCCAAATTACAGCACCAACCTTGCAGGTGCCCAGCAGCCCCAGCACTGACCTACCTACTGCTGGAAGGGTTTGCACATTCTGCAAGACTTAAACAATATTGCCCCGCTCTGTGCCTACGAGTGCCTGGAAACTGCTGATAGGACAGAGACAATGGCGATGCTGGGACGAGACAGAGAAGTGCCACAGAGGTTCCCTGGGCTGCCCAGAAATTTACTTTCCTCTGGAAATCAAGTCACTGCAGGGAAGCCAGTGGATCTCTGTGGTTCCAAAAAAGGACCCTCCCTGGGCAGAAAGGAAGCAGCCTACAAAGAAGCACCTCTGCTGCTCATCTCGTTAGTGGCATCCAGGACTCAGCCTATCCTAGACTGGGTTTATTTCCCTCCCTCATCAAAAAAAAAAAAAAAAATTCCTTTAGAAAAAATGTAAACAATATTTCCCTATCAGTTGGAAACCTCAACAGAAATGTTGTGGGTTTCCCATCATTGGAAATGACCTCGCCCAGGGGGGTGGCTGGGCTGAGTGTACCCTGAAAAACCCCCAAATGCAGCCACCCCCCTACAGCCCCAAGGGCTGGGAGCAGCAGCTGCCTCATTTGGATTGACTTGTGTCTCCCCACAGCTCACAGACAGATCCATGGGGAGCCTGGAGGACAGAAGAGGATCTCTTGTTCCTCTCCCAGGTGTAAGGCTGGCCCATGGAAGCTCCACACCTCCCTGCGGCCAGTGAGCTGCAGACCTTGGCATCTGCTGTTTGAAGCTGTAAAGCAGAGAGACCTGTGTGCAGTGAAGCCTGGCTCAAAACTTGCCAGCCTGACTCCCCCAGCAGCACCAGCGCCCCGGCTCCTGGAGAATGGCATTGGCTATCCCCACACAGGGCACGGCTTCAGAAAAGGATGGAGAGGAGTTGGGGGGATCCATGACCCCGCTGGCAGTTCGGAGCAGGTTTCACTGCGTCTTTCTCAAGCCTCTCCAGATATGAGTCCCAGCAGGTTTCACGAGGTCTCCACGTTCACTTGAAGAAAGGAAACCTGATGGAAGAGCTGGGCAAAGCCGAGGGTGAGGCTGAAGGACCCTCTCCCTCCTCTCACACTCCTGGGCTCAGTATTGCCGTAGGTTGAAAAACCCGACGCTGGTGGGAGACTCCTTGACCGTCACTGTGATCAGGTTAGCGGTGACATCGGTGACAAAGACGTGCTCGATCAGGCTGCGGGTGGGCTTCCAGTCCTGGCTGGTCTGGATGGAGACAGACATGTTCTGACCCACACTCGGGAAGGAAGCCGAGTCCCGGTCTGAATCCGAGCTGGTGTCCTCGCCCGTGCTCACCTCGGACAGGGCAGATGTCTTGCGGCTCTCTGCGGCCACGTGTCCCTCCTGCGTGCCGGCCGCGCCACCTTTGGCCGAGTCCCTGTCACCTCGGTGCGTCTGCTTCTTGCTCTTGGCGCCGTCCCCGCCCGCGAGCGCACCGGCAGCGGCCAGCCCGGCGCCCGCCGCCCCGCCTTTGGCACCGCTGGTACCCACGCTGGCCCCGCCGCCACAGCCCTTGGCCAGGGCTCCGCAGAGGTGCCGGGGGAGGCTGTTCCCGCCGGCCGCGCTCGGCCCGTTTTTGACGCTCTGCAGGTTCAGAGCCTGCAGGTTTAGCTCCTGGTTGGAGGCTGGCTGGAGGCTGGCCCCAGAGGAGCTCGCTGGTGTCTTGCTGCCGTTGGGCAGCATTTGGCCTCCCGCAGCAAACCCTGATTTCTGGTCTCCTCCGGCGCCACTGCCGGGAGCCTTTGCAGTCTTGGGTCCCTGCGCGTTGAGCCCCAGCTCCCCAGAGCCTTTCTGGCTCCTCATTTTCAAGTCCAGCCCTAAGCTGCTCTTACTGGCTGCCTGTGCCTTCAGTGCCAGCCTGCCCAGAGCTGAGCTCTCGGCCGCGGCCTGGCTTTGGGACATCCTGTTCATGTAGTGCACGATGGAGCTCTGCCAGCTGATGGCCTGGCTGGGGCTTGTCGAGCCGCTCTTCATCATGTTGGGCAGGTTTTCTGCTGATGACCCTCCTGAGCTGAGCCCAGCCAAGGCACCTGGCGGGTCCTTCAGCACGGCCATGCCTGAGCCCTGTGTGCTGTGCTGGGGCTGCAGCTTCCCCACCAGCTTGGCACTGCCCCCCACCTCCTTCCGGGATGTTTTCAGCACCTTTGTCAGGTTCACAGTCCTTCGAGCTGCTTTCTGCTCCGGGGGAAGAGGTTTCCGCCCACGCTTCTTCCTGGAAGCATCTTTCATGTCAGGCTTTGCCACCAGGATCTGAGCTTTCTTCTGTGGCACCGGGTGTGTCTCTCTGCTGCGGGGACCTCTCTTTGCTTCCAGGTCACTTTCATCCTCTTCATCAGAGGAGGAAGAAGAGGAGGATGTGGAGGAAGAGGAGCTACTTGACTTAGTTTTTGCAGGCATCTCTGGTTCCTGCAAAGCAACAGAGACAGGGTGTTAATGGCAGTCACCAAAGAGTGGTCATGGGCACTGCAAACCCTTCAGGGCAGCCTGGCCAGGGCCCTCAGACACCCACAGCTTCTTTCTCCGCACAGCTGATCTTAAGGGATCCGTTAGCTGATCTGATGAGTTGGGGAGCACAGAGCACAAAATTGGTCAGCAGTAGATACCAAGTTGGACCAGTGCCAGGGAATTCCTCTGTCTCCTGGAGTATCCCCAGAGCAGTGATGGAGGTGTTCTTTTCACAGGCATCCTCACCAACCTGCCTATCACTGCCAGCTACAACCCCCTGACCCAGGGTCTGGGGGCACTGCTGAGCCCTCACTGGACTCAAGGCCGAGCCCATCCTGAGCTTTGGGCAGACCCCACCTCCCGTGCCCTCCAAGGCCAGAGCCCCTACAGTGCTGTCATGGCCATGGATCCCCACCCTGCCAGGACTCACCACATGTTTCCTGGGCCTGCCCCGGGGCCGCTTGCCCCTCTTCCGATTCTGTACTTCTTTTTCATGTTCCCTGAAAAAAGCAAGGATCAAGGACAATGTTTGCAGGGAAGAAAAAACATCTGGGGAAACTAAGGCAGTCAGGGACTGGAGAACATCCCTGTCTGCATCAGTAACATTCCCACAGCTTCCAGCATCAGTGATGGACCACATGGCATTACGTAGCCCAAACCCGTGGCTTTTCCAATTTTTGGTGAGATTTACTGTTTCTCTGGTACAAGGGGATCAGGGATCATCCCTGGCCCTGTTAAACCTCACCTTGGTTATACCCCTGCTGAGTTAAGCTTCCACACTGAGCAAAGGAAAAACAAACACACTCCTTACAAACTCAGCGAGTTCCCTCCTTTTCTGGGCTCCTTCTATCTCTCCTGCACCTCCTGGTCTGGCTGTGGTGGGCCAGGTTGGAGGCCAAAGGTGGTAAAGCCAAGGTGGTCACACAGGGATGTTTCAGGTCACTCTTTCCTTTTAAACAGGACTGTGTCAAACTGTAACAAATCTGGCTGATTAAGTCCTGAGCCCTGTCTGCACTCACCACCAGATCCTATTCTTGAAAAAAAAAAAGAATCTAGAAACTAGTTATAATTAAATCCTATAATAAACTTTTATGATTTTTATTATTATACAGCCAAAATACTTGGCAGCTCTGTGCGTGCCCTAGCCAGTTGGCTACTCTTTCCCCTCCGTGTGTGATTCCTGGGATGCAACGGTTGTGGAACAATTGCTGTTCCCAGCTTGGTTCTGGGCAGGAGCCACGGCCCTGACAGAGGAAAGACACCATTTTGTTCAGCCATCCAGGTTGTTCACCCTGGAGAAGGCTCTAGGAAGACCTCAGAGCACCTCTGAGTATCTAAAGAGGCTCCAAGAGAGCTGGAGAGGGACTTTGGACAAGGGCCTGGAATGACAGGACAAGGGGGAATGGCTTCCCACTGCCAGAGGGCAGAGTTAAGATGGGATATTGGGAAGAAATTCTCCCCTGTGAGGGTAGGGAGGCCCTGGCACAGGTTGCCCAGAGAAGCTGTGGCTGCCCTAGCCCTGGAAGTGTTCAAGACCAAGCTGGATGGGGCTTGGAGCAACCTGGGCTAGTGGAAGGTGTCCCTGCCCAGGGCAGGGAATGGAATGAGATGAGCTTTAAGGTTTTTCCCAGTCCAAATCATTCTCTGATTCTGTGGTTTTCTCCATTACTCCCTCACTCTCCTAAAGCTTCACCCTCCAGAAGTTCATTTTAGTGCCTTCCAAGCCCAGGCACTGTTTCCCCTCTGGGGTCTGTGGCTGCTGGATGGGGAGCTCCAGGTCTGTGCCAGGCGCTGCTGCACCCAGAGCACAGCTGGGCCATGGTCCAGCCTGGGCAGAGCCGTCCCAGGTGAACCTGGACTGTGACTCCAGGGACCAACAAAAGGGCCCCGCCACAAAGGGACCGGCCAGCTCCAGGCTGTTGTTTCTACAACTTCCACAGCACGCGCAGCCAATTAGAAGTTAATTAACTTTATAGTTTGCTTAGAAATATTTAGAGTTTTCTCACTTCTTTTGGAAAGCCAGGAGCAGCCGGGGGTCCAGGATGTTCTCTTCGGGTTCCCAGCTGTTGTGCCTGAAACAGAGGACAGGACTGGGCCAGAGCAAGGGGCCAACCCCCCTCGCCATCCCCGTTACCGGCCCAGCACCGGGGGGGTTCACCCGAGGACAACCGGGCCCGGCGTGGACCGGGGCATCCCTGCACAGGGGCTGGCACAGCCGGGGGGCGGCAGGGGGAGAGGGGTCAGGGGAGTGAGATCGGGAAGGGGGCAGCCACGCCGCCGCGGGGCGAGGAGAGCCCCGCGCATCCCGAGGTAGCTCCGGTTTCGGCAGGGCGGGCGCGGGGCCGGGGTGCGGGGACTCTGGGGAAGGTTGGCCCGGCCCGGGGGTGGGAGCGGAGCCCCACGCGGCGGCGGGGAGGGCCGGGCCCGGCCGCGCTTATTTGTAAACAAAAGGAGCGGCGCGACCCGAACAAAAGCGGCCGGGCGGGCGGCACCCGCGCCCCGCCCCGCACCCCGCTCCGCACCGCATGGTTCCGCGATCCGCACCGCGCAGCCCCGCGCCCCGCACCGCCCCGCTCACTTGGAGGACCAGCCTCGCCACTTGACCAGGTACTCCAGCTTGCCCTGCGAAGAGAGACGGGGAGAGGCGCGTTACCGGTGGCGGGGGTGCGGAGGGGGGCGGCGGGGACGGGGGTGCGGAGGGCGGCGGGTCCCACCTTGCGGAGCCGCTTGCTAAGGATGCACTCGGCGGCGAAGACCTGCTCTCCCACGCTGCTCAGCTCCTCCATGGCCCCGGCCCCGCGCACACCCCCGCGCACACACACGCACACACAAGGGGAGCCCCCGGGCGCGCCCCCGACGGCAGTCGCGCGCGCTCTCACCCCCCCACATCCACGCGCGCCCCCCGGCACAATACGGCGGAGGGGCGGGGGGGGGTCCCCAAATTCCCGACCGGCCAATGGGGAGCGGGGGGCGGGGCGATCCGGCGTGGGGGGTGGGGGGAGGCATTGTCTGCGGGCGACCCCTCCTCTTCCTCCCGCGCGGGGCGGCCGCTGCCCGGCCGGAGCGGGGACAATGGGGCCGCCCGGCCCGGGGCTTTGTTCCCCCGGGCAGCGCCGGGGGGGTTCCCCGGCCCAGCCCCCCGGGGGCATCCCTGCGGTCCGACCCCACGAGGGGTCCCTCCCGGGCTCCGAGTCCCCCGCCCGGGCAGCCGATGTCCCTGCTGGGGACAAAGCATCCCGGGGCCGGGGCAGTCCCCACCGGTCCCTGCCGGGCCGGAGCAGGCGGCAGCAGCGCCGACGCGTTTTCGTTCTACACTAATTGGTTATAGTAGAATAAAGGTTTTCCCTGGGCGGGAGCGGTTGTGTCAATGATCCTCGCGCGGTGCCGGCTCGCAGCCCGGTACCGCCCGGCCCACGGTCCCTCCCGAGCCGCGCTCCCGGGGGTGCGGCAGCTGCGACCGCGCCGGCACCGCGCACACCGGGGCGTGCAGGGCGGCGTGAGGAGCTGCTGCACGGCGGTTGTGCGCTGTGGGCGTGGAAGGATGAAATATGGTGCTTTACAGGCATGGAAGAAGATGAGTCAGCACCTCAGGGAGTTCTCCTCCGCGGGCCCGGAGCCTGCCGTTAACCGTGCGGGAGCCGCAGGGATATGAATTGCCCTCGCCCCCACGCCTCGGTGCCCGCGGCGTGCAGGGACTGAGCGGGAGCCGGACGGGCCATGGGGTGTCCTGCGCGGGGCCTCGTCCGCACCCCGGGCACTGCCGTCTCCGGTAAGCGATGCCGGGTTTAGCAATGCTGGGTTTAGCGGTGCCGGGTTTAGCGATGCCGCGTTTAGTGGTGCTAGGTTTAGCGATGCTGGGTTTAGAAAAGCGTTTGGAGCTGCAGCAGGCATGCTGGGCTGTCCCCGCTGCGGGGGGAATGTCACCACACTGGACCCCCCGCATGAGGGAAGGGGAAACCAGCTGCTTCATTAGGGACTGGAGGTGACTCGGGGGCTGCAGGATGTGATGTGCCTGGGGTGCTGGGTCGATGCCGGGGGTTGTCCTGGGCAGAGCACTATCTTTTGTTGTTTTCTTTGACAATTGCCGCGGCCGTTCACTGACCAGGAGAGCTGTAGGAGCATTTTTTTAGCCAAAGGTGAAACAGAATTGTAAAACAGCAACGCATTTTTTCTTTCGAGTGCATTTACCTTCCACTAGCCTGGCTCTTTGTGTGCAGCACCTCTTAGATTTTAGGAAAAAGCCCTGTGTGACCTCCCATCCTTGTGTGCCTGAGCTGTGTGCATTCTGGCATCAGGGTGGCGTGGGCGCTGCTCAAGGGATGAGGAGCATGTGGGGCCCTCCTGGCTGCAGGGATTTGGCTCTGACAGATGAACATTGTTGGGAATGAGCCCCAGTTCAGGTGATGCTAAGTGCTGGATTCTCTGTGCTGGAGTCCCTGTGCTCCCCATGAGGACACAGGGGTAGGGTTGCTGTTCTCTCCCTTCCCAGGGTGAACAAGGGAAGGCTGATGTGAGCAGAGGTGCTCCATCCTCTGTTTGCTGAGCTGGTGAGGGGCTGGAAGTCGGAAGTGGGAGCAGTCCTTGGTATTCAGGAGTCTTTGTGGACCACATGATCAGTGTTTGGGGGGCTGTGCTTGCAGCTTTGTCCCTGGTCCCTCGTGGCCAGCTCTGCACAGTCTCTAATGCTGTGTAGCCCCCACGCCACACGTGCCGAGTTCCCAGCTCTGCACTGGTGGGGAGCTGAGGGTGA
The DNA here is from genome assembly GCF_003031625.1 of Empidonax traillii. Taxonomy (NCBI): domain Eukaryota; kingdom Metazoa; phylum Chordata; class Aves; order Passeriformes; family Tyrannidae; genus Empidonax; species Empidonax traillii. The sequence continues at coordinate 633,131 of NW_020955465.1, read as the reverse complement.
AAAGGGCTGTGCTGTTCCCTGGGCTGGAAATCTCCTTTCTGTTCCCAGGGATTTACTGGGAACTGGTCTTGGGCAGCCCCTAGGCTACTGTGGTCTCCTTGCTTTGTACCCCTGGCAGAGTGGGATGTCCCCTGGCATCCTGTGATGGCCCCTTTCCACTCGGTCAGCCAGAGGGGACCATCCCAGTGATGGAGCTTCCCTGGGCATCACTGCTGGAGCCACCACAGGAACTGCACTGCTTGGAGGTTCTGCCTGAGGTGTGAGGAGATGCTCCCCCAGCTGCTGCTGAAGTTGTGACTCCATCTGCAAGTGCCTTTAGGCTGAGCTCAGTGTTTCCCATCCCTGACAGGCTTCACCTTCCCAGAGAGACCCAGGAAGACACACTGAATAGCTTGACCCCATGTTCCCACCAAGCAAAGTGACAGCAGGGCCAATAAACTCACCAACCACCATGAAAACCTTTGGCATCTTAAAACAGAGAGTCAGACCCCTGAACTAATCTGGTGGAACATGATTTTGTAGCTTTTCCCAAGTATGCCAGACATCCCAGGAATGCTGCACTTCCTGCATTATTTAGGTAGTCAGGGCTGGGGTTTGCTGTCAGAGGAAGGGATGGGGAGCCAAGTCTCCTTTGCCTGTTGAAGAGAAAAGGGCTGTGCTGCTCCCTGGACTGGGCCATGGTGGCCATGTTTGTTGTGGGCAAATGGTGGCTGTTTTCCCAAGGCATCAGCCAACTGAAGCCCAGAGATCTGCATATCACTGGGGTACCACAGCGGGGTAAGGATCTGTGCAGCTTCCAGGATGGGGTGGCCAGGGACCACGTCGTGTCTGGGCCCCATGGCCTCATGTGGGAATCACAGGGGCATGTGCCACCCCCAGACTGGGCATTTTGGAGGCAGCAGTGTCCCTGCACACTGTGTTCCATAAATAAATATGTGTCCGTGTATGTTTGTTGTTATCTTCCGATCCTGAAGCACTTGGGACCCCTGGGCAGTGAGCAGCTTCCCAGTGCAGGAAAAAGAAAGGGAAGCAAATGGTGTGGAAATGCATGGCAAATTGGGATGCAATACACAGCAGGGCTCTCCCTGCCGTGTGACCCCCAGCCCGGAGAGGGGGGCGATGGGGAATGAATTATGTGGGAATGGGAGGGCGGGGGGATCTGTGGGGATCAGGCAGTGGCTGTGCCTGGACAAGGGCAGGCTGGACTTTGGGCTTTGTCATTGGGAAATGCTTGGTGGAAATGTCCCACGGTGCCAGTGCAGAAGGTGTGAGGTGCAATGGGAAAGGCTGGCAAAGGACATGCAAAATTTGACAGTTTTGGATTTTCCTGGAAAGAGGCTGGGCTAGGGATCGCTTCTGGGCCGTGGAGCAGAGGGGCAGCACCCAGTTTAGGCTATCACAGCTCTGTGCATCTGTAGGGTTAAACCTCCTTGCACCCACGGGGAAAAGGATCCATCTCCCCCATCTGGCCTGGGACATTGGAGCATTCGTCATCCCGGAGCGTTTTGTCGGGGGGAGGAGGGGACCAGGAGATTGCAGTGTATGACATGGAACTCCAGGGCAACCCTTGGAGCATCCCTGTGCCTTGTGGTGCAGCCAGAGCTTCAGTGGGTGCTGGGGAGCGCCCCGGGCTGCCAGAGATGGTTCCCAGGCTTTGTCCCGCAGGACCGAGGAGCGGGTCCCTCTCTGGGGGAGTCACTGGGGATTGCTGGCCCTGGGGCAGCGGGCGGCGCTGGGCGAGCCGCTGGTGACTGCGGGCACCACGGCTTTGGGGAGATGCTCCGGGCCGTGGGTTTACCGTGAGCTGCTCCCACCGCCGGTGCCGGGATCCCGGGAATGCCGGGCTGTGAGCGCGGCTCGGGAGACCCCGGCCGCCGGCTGCCGGTACTGCATCGGGGCACCCGGACACCGGCGACAGGGACAGCCGGACACCGGCGACAGGGACAGCCGGACACCGGCACGGCACCGGGAGACGGGCAGGGGAGATGGAGGAGCAGGGCCAGCTCTCGGAAGCACAGAGATCGGACGATGCTCCGTGCTGGAAACGCATCAAGACCGAGAGTTGTGCCCAATGTTTTATGTTCCGCTGCTCCATGTGAAAACAGTCACACCAAAGTGTGTCCCACGGCAAACTCCGGGATTTCAGAAGCAATGGAAACCTTCTTGCAGGGGTATGGCAGGGTTCGGTGTTCCTCCAGGACAGTCCCTTCCTCACTGCAGTTAGGAGGAAATTCTCTCCTGTGAGGGTGGGGAGGCCCTGGCCCAGGTTGTCAAGGGAAGCTGTGTCTGCACCATCCCTGGAAGTGTCCAAGGCCAGGCTGGCCAGGGCTTGGAACAGCCTGTTTTAGTGGAAAGGGGGCTTAGAAAGAAATGAGCTTTAAGGTCCATTCCAGCCCAAACCATTCCATGAGGCTGTGATCCTGCTCCATACCCACTGGAGGACTCCTGGCGTGGGGCTGTGTGGAGCCTGACACCACTGGATTCTGAGCTCTGCAGACTCTGCTGGGATCTCCAGGATAGCAACTTCCCAACGGAGCTTGCTGCCTCCCCCTGTAAAACGGGCATGGATGTGCTGACCTGCACAGAAAGTCCCAAGGTCACCGGCAGGATAACTGGGGAGGTTTCTGTGCACTGTTATCATTAATATCAATTTCAATGGCGTGCACAGCACTGGCCACGCTCCCCTTTCAGAGCCTCCCTGCTGTTGCCGCTGCCCTGACCCCCACCCCAGCACGGCTTCAAGCCAAACATTTTCTTCCTGTTTTTCTGAGGGTGCGGCTCTTGTTTCATCTCGTTGGGTGAAGCTGATACAGTGAGTGAGTCTCTATGGCAACAGATGTTTATCGAGCCCCTGAGATGAGGCACAGGGTTGGGGAAAGGCACTGCAGCATCTGGGGCTGCTGGAATGCCTTGCTGGAAGGGCCAGAACTGGGTCTGTGGGATTGGGGTGTCCTGCTCCCTGTCCCCTAAGCCCCAGCCTGGCTGAGGGACCCTGGGCTGCTTCCTGCAGAGGGAAGTTTCGATTTCTATGAAGGCCTTTTGCCTCAGCGCTCCTACAGAGTGGGTCCTGTGAGTCTGGCACAACTGAACAGGCTCTGCAGGGCTCTGGGGTTTGGCAGTTATAGGGCTGGGAGTTTTCTGTGAGCTGGGGGGGTCCTGGCCCTGGCACTGCCACATTCCCTGCCTCTCCAAAATACATCAACATCCCTCCCAGAGCTCCCAAGAGACAACTCGGCTGCAGATGGGGCAGGTCTCAGGAGTGCTGCCAGGGAGCAGTGTGTTCAGGCCCATCCTGGCTGTGGGTTTGGAGCTCAGGTGTGCATAGGTGGCATTTCCCATTTTTGTCCACAGCCATAAGGGACAGAAAGACAAGTAGGACAATGCTGAGGGTGACCAGGGCTCTTGGAGCAGGGGCTGGAAGTGCTGATTGACTCTGAGGCTCCCAGGCCAGGTGGCTACCTTGAGCAAAGCCAGGCTGGTGCCACGGCCAGCTCAGCACTGTGGCCAGCAGTTCCACAGACACACAGGACCCGAGGAGACCCCGGGTCTGCTTGAGTAGGGTCCTTCCAGGGGTCCTTGGGGTCAGTTACCTGATGGCAGTTAGAAAACTCCTCCCCAGCTTCCCAAAACGAGAGCGAGTCCCAGCATCAGCGGCAGGTTCTTGGCAGGTGGGAGAGGAGCACCCGAATCTGCAGGGCCGAGAGGGGGGTCAGTGCCAGCCCTCCCCCGGGGGCAGCACCCCCCGTGCCGGTGCCGGGACACGGTGAGCCCTGCCCGGTTCCCGAGCCGGGGGTTCCCAGGGGCGGAGGGGACGGCGGGGGGAGGGAGGGAGGGGCACGGACCGGGGGGCGGGAGCGGCGGCGGCCGCCAGGTGGCGCTGTTCCCGCGGGAATCCCGGCGGAGCCGCTCCCGGTGCTGTTCCCGGTACCCGGTGCCGCTCCCGATGCCCGGTGCCGCTCCCGGTGTGAGTTCCCAGTGCCTGCCGCTGCTCCCAGGGCCCACTCACGATGCTCATTTATGCTCCCAGTGCCTGCCACCACCCCCACTGCCCACTGTCACCCCCGACGCCTGCTGCTGCTCCCGGTGCCCACCTTCGCCCCCAGAATCCTCCGACCCTTGCAGCATGGGCTTGGTGACCTCCAGGGAGCCATCGTGGGGCTCAGGGGTGATGCCCAGCAGCTCGCAGAGGAGGGCATAGACGTTGACGCTTTCGAAGGGCTCCACCTCCAGCCCCTTCTTGAAGGCCGGTCCCACGGCACGGAAGATGGTTTTCATGTTCATATCCTCGTTGTTGAAACCATGTTCCCCTTTATTGAACTGGACCTTGACCCTCTGGAGGGAAGAGTGAGGATGTGAGCACCCCGACCCCTCCACCCCCAGCACAGCCCCAGGGGGCAGCAGCACTGCTGGGTGCCCCCGCGCCTCCTGCCTCGCACACGCGTGCTGGCCTTAACATTGGACCTCCCCTTCGTGCCAGGCCAGGAGAGGATCCTGACACAGATATTTGCATTCATGCAAGTCCTACCCCAAGGCTTCTGGACATGTTATCTTCTCAACAGCAGAGAAGATCTTTACTCAAAGAGCTTGAATTTCAATCTGTTTTAGGGAGACCAATCAGCACAAAGGCCTAAAGGTGGGTGAGTGCTGGGGTGCTGTGAGAGGAAGAGGAGGGGAGAGACTCGTCCCCAAGGACAGAATATGCCTGTGCATACACCTTACCCCATGGATCACATATCCTGGATCGCTGTACAACACAAGTGGGGTGATCCGAGGATGGTTGGCATAGTGGAATTTCTTTGGAAACTCTTCTTTCTTGTACACGTGCAGTTTTGGGTGGGCGTCTTTCAGGACTGAGTACACATGCTCTAATCTCCCTTCTTTTGGCACCAGGAGTCCATTTGGTCCATAATCTAAGAGTTCAAAGTCGATGTCTTTGAATGTGAAGTTCTTTATGGCCCGGATAAGGATCTCATCGGTCTTTATGACGGTGTCCATGCCGTGGTCAGACGTGATGATGAGGTTGAGCTTTGATTCCAGGCCACTCTCCCGGATACGCCGCCTCAAGTAACCGACGGTTCTGTCCACCTGCTTGATCATGTTTTTCCTCTGTGTGGAATCAGGGCCAAACTTGTGTCCTGAGGAGTCTGGCTCTCCAAAGTAGAGAGCGATGAAGTCGAGGTTGTCCACTGTGAACCATTCCATGACCGTGTCGATGCTCTGCCTCCAGTTGGTTTCGTTGCTGTAGTTGAATATGGGGGGCTCCACCAACTTCTTGTTCACTTCTTCCCCTTGGTATTTTGCTCTTCCTCCGGGGAAGTGGATAGAGCCTGTCTTCAAGCCCTGTGAGTGGAGACACTCCATAAACTCCCCTGAACTCACTTGGCAGTGTCCCTCCATCTGTCAGTGCAGCCACCTCCTAACATGGTTAGTTCATTCAGCCCCCAATGTCTACCACTGCCTCTAATGAGGTTTTTTTGCTCATTGCCAATTAGAAGTGATTAACTGAAAGCACTGCCCTGTCATACTGGTTTTCTCACTGTGTTAGTAATACCAGTTAGAACTTTGGAACCAGTGACCCATTTGCAGCTTGCATGGGCCCTCTGGTTCTTGATCAATGATCAAGACATTAAGTTGTGTTTTGTTGAAGTCAGAGGAGTCAATTTGGCAGGTAAATATGGGCAAAAGGGATATGTCTCGGCCAGGTCTCAGGTCCTGTCTTAAAGCCAGATTCAAAGCCTGCTGGGCTTGCTGCAGTCCCCAGGGAAGAGGGCAGTGGCCCCCAGGGCTGCCACCCTCCTGCCCTGGGTGTGCCCTGAGGTGTGTGGAGCCCCTGGACTCAGGATGTTCTCTGAGGAACAGGGGCTGAGGCTTCTTTAAACAGGAACAGTATAACCTGTTTCATTAATGTCTTAATAAAGCTGAAATGCATCTATTCTTTTTTGCTATTTTTAATAGAATGATCATAATTATTCCTGCCAGTGTCTGGGGATTTCCTTTTTTTGCTGGTCTAATTAGCCTGACATTCTCAGGGAGGCTGGGAACTCACAGCCACCAGGGATGATGCTGCAGGATGGCAGGTGGGCTGTGCCTGTGCGAGGAGGTGCCTCACTTGCCTGTCTCTGGGCAGTGATCCAGATGGGCAGGCTGCCATTGTCCCACCAGCTGCTTATGCCTTGTGTGGTGTAGTAGGGCAGTTTCACACCTGTGGTGGTGTTGAACCACATGTTGTGGACCACCCCGTGGTTCTCCAGGTATCGCCCTGTGGGAGAGACGAGGGGGTGAGCCAGACTGTACCGGGGAGGTCTCACTCCTGCGCTGGCTGATGGGTTTGCTTTGGTCAGAGGGGACCTTCGACCTCCCCCTCCCACCTCTCCCTTTGCTCCTTTCTCCCACTACCTCGTACAAAGCGGGGTCCTGGGGCAGGGAAGGAGATGCTGGGGAAATGCTGCTTCCCACGGATGTGGGTTGGCGCCTGGTGGGTCTCACCTGGACCAAGGCAGGCACCGGTGCCACCTGCAGTTTCTCCTGCCCTCTCAGCATGGGCAGGTTCTGTTGATCTAAACCCTTGAGGTCAGTGAACAGGAGAAGTTCCCATCAGAAGGGAGAGATTTGTACTTTGACTCTTCTGTTTTGTGCCATTTTTATTACAGTGGTCCCGAGGACTGTGCAATCCCTTCTGTGTGATATCCCCGTCCTCCCTCATATTGACGCTGCCTCCCTGCCTTTGCCTATCAGCAGTTTTCATTAGCATGCTCCACTCTTTTATGCCAAGGTTATTAATTAAAATCTTAAATAAGATTGGCTCCAAAATCGATTCTTCAGGAATTCCCCTGGTGCCCTCTCTCCAGCTTGACAATCTCCTCTCAGCATCCCCTGCATCCTCTTCCCGTAGCCCCTCAGTTCCCCACGTTACAGATTTTGTACTAATCTTCATCTTCTCTGTCTTAACTAATGATTTCCCATGTGGCACTGTATCAAATGCACTACTGAAGTCCAAAGAGATTAAATTCAGAGCATCTCCCTTGTTCAAAAAATAATTTATCTTACCAGAGGAGGCTATGGGGTTGGTCTGGCACTATTTACCTTTGATAAATACAGGTTCACTTCATGGAATCCCAGAGTGGTTTCAGTTGGGAGGGACCTTAAAAACCATCCAATTCCACCTTCCTTCCATGGGCAGGGACACCTTCTACTAGACCAGGCTGCTCCAAGTCTCATTCAACCTGGCCTTGAACACTTCCAGGTACAGGACAGCCACAGCTGCCACAGGGCCTCACCACCCTCACAGGGAAGAATTTCTTCCCCCAGCTGATTTAACTCGACCATTTTTGCAGCCCTTGCCTTTTCTCTGCTCTAAAGCTCTGTGCTGCTGAGTTTGGAGCTCCTGACAGCGTGTCCTTCACTGATGCATCAGCCTTGACTTCGCCCTTCCCCAGCCCTCCTCGCAGCTCCTGCTGCTGGGCTACTCACCGGTCAGCAGCGTGAAGTGGCATGGGCTGGTGAGGGTGATGAAGGGAGGAGTCATGTACTTGGCCTTCACCCCATCTGCAGCCATAGTGTCGAGGTTGGGGGTGTCCACGTCCTGATCGTAGTTCCACCGAAAGCCATCAAAGGACACCAGGAGGAGTTTGCTGCGGGTGGGTGCCTGCTGCAGGGTGGGTGCCTGCTGCAGGGTGGGTGCCTGCTGCAGGGGGATGCATCTGGCTAAGGAGAGGGCAGCAAAGAGCAGCCCCAGTGATGGGAGCATCTTCGTGCCCTTGAATTGGAATAGCCCAGCTGCCTGGAGGGCTCCCATTAATATGTGTGGGATGGGACTAAGTTCAGTCCTTATCTAATCTTGCAGTTGCTGATCGGGTGCGTGGCTTCAGCCAGCACTTCGGATCAGAGCCTCTCTGCTTGTGTCTCACTGCAGTACATTAGCTTAAATTTCCTGATGGGTCAAACACCACATCTGCCCCTTCCTTCAGAGGCAGTGGGTGCTGCGTTGGTGTGCATGGATGGAAAGGATTGCTGGTGTGGGAGGAGGCTGGGAACTGGCCTTCCCTGGCCCCTGGGTCTCCACCACCATCCCTCTCAGCCCACTGTGGTGTCCTTTCCCCACTCCTGGCTCTCAGTGCCCTGGCCTGTGGTCAGCATTTTGTCCTCAGAAGGCGACTCACCCCCCCAGGGCTGCTTGTCCACCTCAAGATGGGGGCTCAGAGGGTCAGGGAGGAGCTTGGATTTACCCAGGGTTCTCCAGTGTGGCTTTGTGGAGTTGAACATCGGGGAAGGAGGATCTTCCCTGGATCCTGGCCATGCACCAACCCCCAGAGATGCTCCAGAGGGCGAGCCCAGCTCTGAAGCCCCTGTATTCCATTAGCCCAGCTCCCACTGCCCGGGTTCTGTTGCTCACCATGGATGACCCCCATCCACTTACACACTGCTGAGCTTCACCCTATCAGTGTCCCATTTTATCAGTATCTGCTGGTTTATGGCTTCTCTGGGGTTTAATCATTGCTGACGACTCATTTCTCAGCAAAACTGAGTTTAAGGCATTTGTAGAGTTATATAACAGAGGTTGCCTTAGTTCCCTGGGCTCTGCACTCCCAGCCTTTATGTCTTTGCTGTTCTCCCTTTGCTCAGGTCCAGATTTATTCCTCGGTGCTTTGCATCCCCTCCTCACCAAGCAGGGCCATCTCCACCAGTTTCCCCAGCACTGTGTGGGGTCGTTCCTTGGTGTTTTTCTCCAAGGCTGAGCTGGGCAGAGGATCCTCAGGCACATGGGTTCATCCTTCCTGGACGAATGACAGTCTCTCTGTAGCCCTGAGCATCCCCAGTGTTCCCATCTGGACTAATTCCTTGGGGGGCATCAGCATCTCTTTCCCTGTGTGTGTGACACAGGATAATCTTACAAGGACAGTGAGTGATCCAAACACCAGGGACCTCATGACCAACACCAGCTGGGAGTGCAGCCTTGGATATTCTGTTTGCAGACAGTGGAAATGCTGGGATGGATCCTGCCCTGTGCCTTGAGCCAACCCCTTCTGCTAATGGAAGGCATCAGTGTTGGACTGCTGGCAGTCTAGCACCCTTCTCTCCCAGCCCAGCACTCCTCTCTCCAGCCTGACACTGCTGTTTACTCAGGGAACTATTTTTTATCAGTGCCCTGGGTCCGATATCGTCCTTCATTGAGGACAGAGACTCCTGGCAGCACTGAGGGTTTAAAGGGCTCACATGATAAAGATGTTATCATTTCCTAAGCTCAGGAAATTCCTAAATATTCAGTGTGCTGTTCCAAGGTGGGTCACCGAGTCCCTGTGCCACTGCTAACAGCACGGGAAGGTCCTGATAACGTATCGTGTTCGTCAGCTCTGCTGGCAGGGAAGAGATGAGCTAGAAGGAGGCACTGCACTAATCTCCAAGGAATATTTGATATCAGGAATGTTTCAAAGCACATTTTGATATTTGGTATCCGAGGAGCACAAGGCACCGATAAGGAACATCACCTTTGGCCGTGCTGCCTGAGGACACCGCGAGTTCCACCTGAAACGGCTGATTTTGCACTGACAACGCCCCACCGTGCTCCTTCCGTGGGCGGATGTGCCTGAGGGGCTGGGTCTGCTCTGGGCCCACTGTGTCCCTGCTCAGCATCCTCCAGAGCACGGGCTCCATGCTGACAGCACTGATCCTGCAGCCTTGGAAACACTCCTGAGAACAGGAATGAGCTCTGAGGGCACCACCAGCTGTCAGCTCTAGCAGCTCACTGGGGACCGTGGTCCCTGCTAAGCACGTGGGGGCTGGCACTGTCCATCCTGCACTTGTACACCAATTAACTCTGTGAAGACTGATGAAGGGGCTCAGAAATAGAGACCACAAACCCAGAGCAGTTACCCACCAGTGGAAGTGCCCCACTTGTGGGCCCAGCCTATTTCCAGCCTTTGAAAAAAGCGATGTGCTCAGCTCCCCAAGGGCAAACAGCTCCCTGGGGCATGTGGACACATGGGCAGGGCAGTGCCAGGGAGTAGTTTGGGCAGGCAGGGGCTGGGCAGGCTTCCTTCTTTATTTTTTCATTTTCAAAGGGATAATCAGATTGCAGATTTCCCAGGGTGCCACCTGGATGCCAGTCAGGAATGTCATACTTTGTTCCACAGGAGGGGTCACTTGGTTTTGTGGGGATCTGTTACCACCATGGCCTGGGCTGCTCCTTGGTGATGGAACTGAGGGAACTAGACAGCACCTGGGCTGGCTCTGCTGCTGAGCCTGCCCTGCTGGAAGGAGGGGGCTGAAGGACTTGTTATAAAAGCTCCCACTCTCTCAGAGCCGTTTTGGTGCTGCTCTGCCTGAGCACAGAGGGAGGAAATGCTGGGAAGTGGAAGGATGGCAGAGCCCTGGATCTGAGCCACTGCAGGAGAGGTGGGAGACTGTGGGGGCTCTGGGTGGGTGGCTTCATCCCCCTGGGAAGGGCTGAGCCACAGCTGGCTCTGGTGCACTCGGATATAACGTGGAGGATGAGCTGATGGAAAGCAAGTGGGTGTTTTGCTTTGCTCATCCCACTGTCCTGCCTGGAGCAGCTCTGCCCTGCCCCACTCCAATGGCTCAGGTGTTGCATATGCTGTGGAAAGAAGGTGATGGAAGGGAAAAGGGAGAGAGAAGGTGGCAGGAGAATGAGGAGGGAACTGAACAAACCAGGGTTGCCCAGCTCAGATATGGAGTGAGTGTCCTCAGTGCCCCTCTGTGCTCCCAGCACGAAGCTGCTGAGCACCAAGGACCAGATAAGCTCATCAGCATCATTAAAACATCCTGTGCCAGGATCTTGTGGTTAAAGCTGCCCCATGAGCAGAACAGGAGCGTTGTGCCTGGGGGGTCTGGGGTGACTGTGGGGGGAGGTATGTGGAGCTGCTGGGGCTGGGATGCGCCTGGGACAGGTGGGTGGAGTGATGAGTGTTGTAACAGCCCCGAGATCAGGAGCAGGGCAGCACTGACAGGGCATTGGATGGAACCAGGAGCAGTTCCGGACTTGGCCCGAGCCCTGAAGCAGATGGAGAGAGGAAGGTGCTCCGGCCAAGCAGCTTGGAAAGGTTAGAAAAGAGGAAGGAGGTGGGAGAAGAGTCTTTGAGTGCCGCGGGGGGCTCCTTGGGCAGGACATGAATGCCGATACCGGCGGGCAACAGTTTGGGTCTTATCCCTGAGAAACGGCTCCCTTGTTGTTCCCGAGAGTCCTGGATCTGCGGGAGCTGATGAGGCAGTGCGGTGTCCGTGCAGGTCTGGCCCCGGAGCTGGACCCGCTCAGCAGCGCAGGGGTGGCTGCAGAGACCCCCCCCCCCAAATCTCCCGTTTCCCTGAGCCCCTGCAGTAACGAGCCGGGCGGGACCTGGCGAGCCCTGACGCTCTGCATGGCACCTGCCACGGGCCGGAGCCGCGGGGCCACCGAGCGCGGGGGCTTGGAGGGACCCCCGGAGGGACCCCCGGAGGGACCCCCGGGACCCCCCCCATCCCCAGCGCTGCCGTGCGCCGGCCCGGCCGCCAGGTGGCGCTGTGCGACCGCGACGGGGGGACCCGGGGGGTCCCGGGATGGGGATGGAGCCCCGGGAACACCTCCGGGGATGGGGATGGAGCCCCGGGAACACCTCCGGGGATGGGGATGGAGCCCCGGGAACACCTCCGGGGATGGGGATGGAGCCCCGGGAACACCTCCCGGGATGGGGATGGAGCCCCGGGAACACCTCCCGGGATGGGGATGGAGCCCCGGGAGCACGTCCCGGGATGGGGATGGAGCCCCGGGAACACCTCCCGGGATGGGGATGGAGCCCGAGCCCCATGCACCGCGAGGAACAGAAGCATCTCCTGGGCTCGGGGATGGGATTTCAGCCCTGGCGGGAGAAGGGAACCCACCCCGGGGGGAACTCTGGGGGACAGCCGCTTTCCACCCCCTCCCGGGCATGCACTGTAGCTCTGCCTCGAGCACAGCCCCGGGCTGGAATGCTCTGAGCCAGCTCTGTGTCTGCACCTGGTCCCCGAGGTCTCTCCTCCCGCTGCTCTCCCTGCTGGCTCTGGGCCCATCGGGCTCTGACCATCAAGTTTTGGCGAGTGTGGGAAGGGACTAGCGGGGGTCAGGATTGAGAGACAGCCTTGGAGCGCAGAGCTGGAGTTCAGCACTAGGGCTGGAGGAGCTGGGGGTCTGATGGAGCCCGGGGAGTGTCTCAGCAGCAGCACTGTCAGAGCCCTGGAGGTTGTACCCACTCACTGTCTGCCTTCCCCAGTGCTAAATTTGCTCATGGGTTGAAAATGAAGACTCTCTCCGGAGGAAGCCCCGTGTGTGGTGATTCAGCCACACGCTGGCACCGCCCAGACGGGCTCCAGGCACGCCAGGTCAGGGATGCACTGGGACATCACTCAAGGTTGGGGCCTGGGCAAGCCCTGACTCAGCAGCAGCTCTGTTTACCTGGGTTGGTGCAGCCCCTTCTTGGGAGGGTGACCTCTTTGCTGTCTGGTTTGAGCTTCTTGCATGTGGGGGGCCCTGGGGAGCAGTCTGGCCAGTGCTCAAGGTGAGCAGAGAGACAAAAGGACAAGAGCAGGGCAGAAAACCCTGTTTCTTGCTCTCTGCAGCCATGCAACATCCCTGGAGGATGATGAGGGGTCCAAGACCCTTCTTTTCCCTGGCATCATCAGTCCCATTCCCTGGTGCTAAATACTCATGTCCTGCCCAGGGTCCGTGGTGCTTCCCAGGGCTCAGCATGAGACTCCTCAGCAGCCCATAGCCTGGGCTCCTCTTTCTGTTCCCTGTTGGGGTCTGAGACCTGCAGAGAAGGTCAGTCCTGCCTTGTGGCCACAGCCTGGTTCTGCTCTCCACTTGGGACCCTTCCTCTGCTGCTCAGTTAATCCTGGCATCGACCTCTCCATCTGAGCCCGTGGCTCTTCCTCAGTTTTCTTAGCTAATGGCTGTGTCTGCCTTCCATTGATCCTCAGCTGTAGAGCTCATTGATTAAGTACATTTCTTATTACACTTAATCGTATTTTACCCCTCTCTGTGCTCCCCTTGTGCCAGATGCTCACCCTGTGCCTGCTGGGAGGAGAATTCCTCTGTCCAGGGAAATGTCCCTCCTCTGTGCTGGCCCTGCTCTCCTACCCCCAAACCACCACACTGACTGCCCTTCCTCCTCTTCCCCTGCCTGCCTTTTCCTTCTGGCCCAAGGCAGTCCCTTTGCCTGCTGTCTCCCTGTGCTTTGCTCCCTAGTCCCTGCTCCCATGCAAGGCTGATTTTTCTCCCATGCAGGGAGCCGCAGTTCCTGTGAGTGGCACAGCCCTGCCAGGGTGAGAGGTACCAGCCAGGGCACTGTGTTCTCCCCATACCAACACCTCCATGCTCACCACACGCTCCTCACTCTGTGCCTCACCTCCTTTCAACTCTCTCACATGCATCATTCAAAAGCCATAACATTATTTGGCATAAAATATTTACTCAACTGAGCTTTTTGCAAATATTCCCCTCCATTATTTTCCCTCCTTTTGGGAGCAGACACTGCTTCTCCTGTGCTCTCAAATGGCTTCTCTTAAATAATACAACAAGAGCATATGAACACCCAGTAACCTTTTCCTTTCTCCTGAAATACCGATAAATATAACGGTGTCACCAATCCATTAGAGCCACACCAGGGCTGTGCTGGGGAACACCCAGCAGCACAGGCCCTGCCTGTGGAGCTGCCTCACTGCTGGGAGCAGGACAGGCAGGGAAGGTGCTTGGGGAGGAGCAGAAATACAGGAGAAGGTCTGACATGATGCAGAGTATTAATATTAATAAATGTTCCTTTCCGAAGGGACAGCTGAAGCTCTTCAGAGGCAGTGCAGGAACGGGCACTCCCAGTCTGATCCCTACTAGGATGCTGGGACAAATGCTCAAAACTAAATTCCTTCCAGCAGGGAAGTGGCCGGTTCTGGGGAGGCCAGGCTGGGGCACGAGGTGCCAAGGGCTGTGTCCCACCTGAGTGGGACATGGGGGGCCAGGGGCATGTCTTGCTGCTGGCATCAGGGTGGGCAATCCTTGCCATCTCCTAAAGAATAGGATATGGAATTTTAGGAGCTTGAGAAAGCCAGGGAGGGAAGGTGTTCTTAGAAGTAGATGTGTGTAAGGGTTGGCTGCTGAGTGTGTTCTGCCCACACATGAAGGCACATTCACAGCTGTTCCTGCCGTGCTGGTGCTTGGGTTCTGGGGGACTCTTCTCACAGAGCGTGCCAGGCTGGGTCTGTACCCCCTTAGGAGCTGTGGCTCCCATGAGTGTGGAGAATTTCACAGTGTCAGTGGCTGGGGGGCAAAATGGCAGGTGAAGGTTTCCAAATCCCAGTAGCACCGATGAGAACACACAGAGCCATGACACTGACCTTTAATTTCATATTCCTACTCGGGAAAAGTGACCTCCCAGCGCTGTGGGTAGTTCAGTGAAAATGCCATCTCTGAGCTTGTGTCAGTCAAATCAGGCAAATTGCTGGTTAGTTATTAGGGAAGGACCAAATGGAAGCGGGTGGCAGCATGTGCTGCCGTGCTCTGGGCTGTGCCACAGTGCCAGCCCTGCCTGGGTTTGGTGGCCCAGTAACAAACAGGGAGGGAGTTGAACCAAGAAAGTAAAGGGAAGGATGACAGGGCTGAACAAAGGCACAAGTAGCTTTGTGTGAGTAGGACATAGTAAACTGGGACTCTATTGGTTAAAAGAGGGAATAGAGATGATTGAGGATGGTGTTCTTTAAATTCAGGAGGGGTATAAAGCAATAGGAAATGGATTGTTACTACTTCTCATAAATAGGTGGCATCAAGTGAAACAATTGGGGAACAGGTTTAAAACCTAAATAAAAGAGGGATTTTCTTTGTTTCACGTGGAGCTGGGCACCCCGGGGCAGTTAGGGGCCCTGCTGCAGTTAGAGCAGCTCTTGGAGGATGGGTGTGTTAGCAGTGGTCAGGGAATGCCAGGCCTGGCACAGGGAGGGCCTGGGCAGAGTGGTGAGAGGAGCTCAGGCAGGTCCTGGGAGCCTGAGCTGGGCTGCCTTCACCTGCTGCCAGCTGGGCCTCCCATCCCTTGCTGGGTGGAAGGGGGGACACCAGGGTGGAGTGTGGCTCCACAGAGGGTGGGCAGGAGCTGGGCAGCAGGGATGGAGCCTGGGAGCTCTGACCTGCAGCTGGGCTGACACGGCTCAGCTCACCCAGAACTGCTGCTCTGTCCTTCCCTCTCCCCTAGGAATCAGCTGTGAGCATCCCTGGCCCTGCCTGGGGCTGGGCTGGCCGTGTTGTGGGCTCCCCTCCCCTCGGGACGTGCCTGTGTGTCACCAAGCCCCGTCTAAGCGTTTCCCTGTTCCAGGCAAGCGAGCAGCCCTTTCCCTGTAATGCCGGCAAATCCCTGCTCCTGCGGAGCCGTTAATTGATTTCCCTTGCCGGCGCTCCCGCCCGTGGCTGTGCTGACACCGCCTGCCCGCGCTCTCCCTGCCCGCGCTCCCGTCAGCGCCCGCGACAGCCAGATCCTGAAATTATTGATAAACACTCATTGGGGCTGGAGCCTGGGAAATTGCCAGCAACCCCAGCGGGTTTTTCTCTTGCCAGCATCATTTTTCTTGATGACAGCGTGTTCCGAACTTTGGCAGGGAGGGGGCAGAGCCTCCCGGTAACTTTTTTTTTTGGTTTTATGCATCGGTAGTTTTAAAAGATCCCTTCAAAAAGGAGCGGAGAGGCTGGGGAACGAGTGTCTGCGGTTATCTCTGCCCTCCAGCCTGGCCCCACAGAGACCTGTGCTGGGCTGGATTCTGCTCAGAGCTCTGCCCTCGCAGGTCAGCCCTGCCATGGCATCCACACAGGCAAGGACACTGGGCAGGGAAAGGAACTGGCATTGGCACAGCGGTGGGATCAGGATATCCCTCTCCAGAGCCAGGACAGTCCTCGTCACCATGGAACCTGGCTCTGTCTCTGCCCTCCTAGAGGGCAAAAATCACCTCTCACACCTCCTACAGCTGGTCTGATCCCAGCCAGGCTGTGGAATTCAGCCGGCACGGTGCTCTGTCCCAGCTCACACAGCACATCCAGATGCACACGGTGTGTTGGGTCTCTCCCTGTGGCTCGTTCTGCAGCTTCGGAGCATTTTTCTCTCTGCGAGCTCTGCTAATTAGTGGGAGGTTGTGGATCAGGAACAGAGGGAAATGTCCTTCTGTGGTTCTGGCACTAGAAATAATTGAGCCATTTTTCACCTATGGCCAATCTAATTCTGTCCACATCTTGATTTTTCTCTTAATAGCTTGGGGATGCTGTTGGCAGCCGTGGGATTCAC
Organism: Empidonax traillii; assembly: GCF_003031625.1. Lineage (NCBI taxonomy): Eukaryota > Metazoa > Chordata > Aves > Passeriformes > Tyrannidae > Empidonax > Empidonax traillii. Next base: position 616,851 of record NW_020955465.1, on the reverse strand, counting down.
AGCCATGTCCAGAGCTTTTCAGTAATCATCCGGATTTTGTGCTCTCTTGCTGACTGGTCACTTGTTTCTTCTTAGGTGGTGTTCCAGCTCCTCCAGGGATGGGAAGGAGCTTGTTTTAGTCAAGCTGCATTTGCCTCTGCACCAATATTCCCCATCCCCTTTCATGGAGCAGCAGTGCAGGACGGAGCACCTGGTGTGGCTCCTCCATGGGCACCCCTGGAACCATCACCAAGGTCTGGTCCATGTCCCCATCCCATCCTGCCCGAACTGCAGGCAGTGCTCCCGGCACCCTGGGCTCTCCACACGCTTCCCTCAGCACACAGAGCATGTCCTGTGGTGGGTGATAAAGGACAGACAGCAGCTTCCTGAGCTCCCACGGTGTGGGAAGCAGCAGCAGTGGGACACGGGTGCAGGGCCAGCAGAGACCCGGGCGTGGGCATCGCCGCTGGCTCAGGGTGGCTCCACCGGAGGGGCTGATCCAGCTCAGAGCCCAGAGAGCACTTTGTGACACAACCTGACACTCCCAAAGCAGCCAACACCCCATTCCAGCTGTCATGGAAATCAGGAAGTGGGGCTGCTGAGTCGCCTCGGTGCAGGTTCCCAGTGATCTGCACAGCAGAGTCAGGGCAGGAGCGGCTCTCAGGAGGTGGCCTGGGCTCTGGGGGTCCCCACTGTCCCCCCACACCGGTGCCGTGCTGGTGCCGTGCCAGTGCCATGGTTTGCAGTGTCAGCTGCCGGCCAACCCTGGAAAGTGAAGATGTTCACAGCAAACTGAAAGGTGTGATTTATCAGTGCTGGTCCCCAGAGGCTCAGGGCCTGTCAGGCACCAAAAAATCCCATCCATCACAGCGGGGGGCTGAGCTGCCTCTTTTTCTCTTGGTGGACTTTTCTGCCATTTGGTTTCTCCAGGAGTGCTGGAGCTGCGAGGGGCAGTGGTGGGGCAGGGGAAGGGCAGCAGCCTGAGATGAGAGCCAGCCTGGGGAGCTGAGGCTTGTGAGCTGTGGGGATGGGGGATGCTGCTCTCCTTCCTCTGCATTATGGAAACCTCTCTCCTCTGCCATGCACTGCAGGGGGCTGTGGCCTGTGTGAGGAGCTCTCCAGTCTCTCAATCAAGAAGGGGCTCAGTCATCCCCACCAGTGTCCCCCCCATTTGTCCCCGTCTGTCTGTACACGTGTGTGTGGATCTGTGTGCAGATCTGATTGTTTGCTTCTTTCTAACATTTTCCTTTCCCGATGTTTATGGGCCATGGGATTGGAAGTGAAGCATTACTTAATTGCTGTCAGGCAAGAAGATGGGTTATAAAGTTGCCAAGGGAAAAAATAGCTCACTCTGGGGTAGATGCGGGGGAGCAGGGCTGATGAGGAGAGGAGGGGGTGGGAAGAGAAGAGGGGGAGAAAGAACAAGAAGGGATGGGCAGGCAGAGAAGGAGCTGGCATGGGAAGGCAGCTGCTGGGGCAGCAGGAGCGAGGGATGTGCCGGACAAGGGTCAACCTCCCCTGGGGGTTCTGCTGTGTCCCCAGGATGGTGGCATTTGCCTCCTCATGCCACAAGTGGGGCTGCTGGAGCATTTTACAGAGGGAAAAGTGGGAGAAGGAATCCCTCCTTGTCCTCCCCGTGGTCCCCAGCCCCCCCATCCTCCCCGCTGCCAGAGCCTCCTGGCTGCCACCGCTCCAGTTCCAGGCTCTTTGCTCACAGCCCTCTTCATCTGCATCTCTTTCTTGTTTCCTTCATTATCTCCCCGGTCTAACCTGGCACCATGTCATCCTCATTGCACGGCTCCTCCCTCTCCCCAGTCGCCACATTACTGCAGCAAGGACTCCCTTCCCCGGCTTTGAGTCTCAGCGCTGCACATAAAAGCGCTCTGATGGCCATGGCGTGATAGCAAAGACAGAACTTAATTTCACAGCATTTTCATATAATACTCCATAAAACTGAACAAATTTGCTGGAGTCCAAATCCATCTCATTATGCAGAGTCATTGGAAGGGAGCTTTTCCGTTCGGGGCCTCGGCGCTCGGTGAGGGGATGGTACAGAAGAAGGGAAAAATAATTAATTAGGTGCTGCTCTAGATCTTTGATCCTGCGTCGCAAGGCACATTAAATAAACGCCTGGCTCATGAATAAATGGTGCAATAAGCCCCGTTGCCTGGCCCCACACTGAAAATTTTCAGTGAGGCTGAAGGTGTGTGTGGGGAGATCCTTGGCCTGAGTCTGTGCCCCAGGAGGAGGAGATGGAGCAGGGCAGGGAGGAGATAGATCATGGAATGCTCACCTGGGCAGGGGAGCAAGAAGCCTCAAGAAAACATAAAATGTGGCTTTATTCCCTGGCATCTCCCAGTGTCCTGGTGTGGGAAGGAGTGCTGGCCAGAGCTCCTGTGCCCTGATCTATGGTAGTGCTGCTGCCCAGGGCAGGACAGTGCAGGGCCAGGCAGGTGGATTAAAACTGCAGCAGCCAAGGGAGAGGAGAGAGCTTGCTTCACCTCATGCTGTTAATTAATCTCAGAGCCAATGAGGATGCTCTCATCTGGTCTTTAGTTAATCCATAACCCAGAAATCCTCAAATTATGTCATTTGTTCAATACAGATGAAATTAATTACTCTGGGAAATAGGCAACAAGTTGCATTTCTGATGCCCCTTATGGCATAATCAGATGTACAGTGAGCTCGGTGCAGCCGCAGTGGCAGCGGTGGGATCACCTGCAGCCAGCGTGAGACACTGAGCAGCGTGTGATATAAACCTGCCACAGCCTTGGGTCTCACTGGAGCCACGGGCTGGCTCTTCCCAGGAGCCTGGGAGGCTCTGCAGGATCGCTGGTGGTGCAGAGCCTGGGCACTGATGGAGATGCTGAGGAGCCTCCACCAAGGGCTTAATGCCCTGCCTCGGCCCCACTGCTCCATCCCCACTTATTGCCTCTTACTGGGGTCACAGACACAGCTTGCAGGGTTTCCTGGGGGACCCAGAGGGAGATCAAAGCCCACCCTGCAGTCATCCCAGAGCCTGTCCTTTTCCCTGGGGGTCTGTGTCTGCAGGATATGTCCCTCCACCCTGTGACTTTGAGGCAGTGAGGGGAAGGTCCTCATCAGGATGGATCAGAAGAGCTGGGCACGGAGTAACAGTGATTTACTCATTACTGGAGTTGCTGAGGGGAGGGAGCTCTGGGACGTGCGAGGCGAAGGCGATGGCTGTGGCTGCGTTAGCGCTGTGGGTGGGAGTGTGGGGCTGGCACTGCAGCCTGGGGGCTTCTGTGGACAGGTGGGTAGGGCAGGCATTGTCTTTCTGCCGGGAGAGTTGGTGTTATTACCCAGAGAAGTGAGGGCTGTACCCCTGTCCCCTCCATGGAGAGGGAGCTCACCCACATCCCCACGGTGGCACTGGCAGAGAAACAGCCCAGTACTGGGAGTGCCCTGTCAAGGGTGCAGCCCTGGCACAGCAGGAGCTTTTGCCGGTGCCAGCTGTCACTGGTGCCCCTGACACCTCCAAATTCCCCTCCTTAGCTGGGCTGCAGCCTGGAGATGAGCTTGCCCTCCTGGGAAAATGCTCAGGGGTGTTTGCTGGAGTCTGTTTGCAGGAGTTGTGCCCCAGCACAGCCATGGGGAGCACTGAAGGTGATTCCCAAAGGTGTTAGAGCCACATGCTCAGCCTGGGCGTGCTCTCTCCCCTTGGTGCTCTGATGTGCAAGTGGCTGGTGGCACCAAGCATCCCACAGCACATCCCAGAAAGGCTTTAATGACAGGCTGTGGCCAGGAACAGGGTCTGGTGGCAGGATGAACCACTGGGCTGGGCTGCCTGCACTGGGGGACCCCTCACCAACCCTCTCCCTGCTCAACTGGGGGTCTGTGGGGAGTCCTGACCCCTTCCTGGAGGGAAAGCTTTACTGTAAGTGGTTAAGGCGGGTACCAGCTCACACATCGCCAACGCAGCAAGAGATGTTTTAACAAAAAATCCATAGTGGTTGTTTGCTAAAATGGCTGTAATGAATTGAAAAATATGACAAGCTGATCAAGGCAGCTATTGGGAGGCATCGGGACCCCCAGCCCAGCCCTGCAGCTCACCCAGCTCACCCGACGCGGTGGAATCCTTTTGGAGATGAGAGAAACGTAATTTCTCTGTGCCCTATCCATTTCAATAAATTACCTATTAGATTAGCTGCACTTAAAATAAAGCAAGAAATCAATCCCCCTGCCTCGGCTGCTGTCAGAGCCTGGTTCACACCAGCCAACTGGTGATTGCCAGAGGAACCCATGCACGGAGAGCGGCCCGGGGCAAGGGGCTGGGGGGCTCAGGCTGTGCCCGGGGGCAGCAGCAGGGGCACAGCAGCAGAGGTACCCTTGAGATACCTCCCAGGTCAGCTCTCATGGGCACCCCAGCTCGTGTGGACAGCCCTGTGCCAGTCTGGCAGCAGTGCCGAGGTCAGGCTGGCCGTGGGATCTCCCCGCACATCCCTGGGGATCGTCACCTCAGAGCACTCCAAGCTCTGGAGCAGGGGGATGGTTTGATGTTGGATCCCACTGCTCCCACCACCCCCAGTTTGCCTCTCTGAGTGGGTGAGCAGAACCATAGCCCTGCCCGTCCGTCAGGCAGGGATGGAGGGATGGGGACAAGGGGCAGGAGAGATGGAGGCAGGAGGCAGGCAGGAGGCAGGGATGGGGACAAGGGGCAGGAGAGATGGAGGCAGGAGGCAGGCAGGAGGCAGGGATGGGGACAAGGGGCAGGAGAGATGGAGGCAGGAGGCAGGCAGGAGGCAGGGATGCAGGCAGTGGCAGATGCAGGAGGCAGGGATGTGGGCAGGGACCCCTGTGGGGAGCTGGGCAGGGCAGGATCCCAGGAAGTGGGGCAGGATCCTGGGAGGCAGGGCAGGATCCTGGGAGGCAGGGCAGGATCCTGGGAGGCAGGGCAGGATCCCTGGAAGGCAGGGCAGGATCCTGGGAGGCAGGGCAGGATCCTGGGAGGCAGGGCAGGTAGCAGCAGCAGCCTTTCAGACATGGCTGTTCCCTTTGTTTTTTTCCTGCTAAAACTGCCGCCTTGTGCAAAGCTGCTCGAGCTCCTCGGATAAATTAGCATCCAGGGGATTGTTTTCCTCTACATTTTGTGCAGTTGCATAAGAGGGAGGAACAGAGGAGCCCAAGGAGCAGATTGCTTTGTAGAAGCATGAAACAGCCGCAGCCAGAGCTGCTGCCTCTGCTGCTGCCAGAGCTCACGCCTCCAGCTGGATGAAGCTCTGGAGGGGGAGTGGGATGTACTGGGTTCTCTGGGTCAGTGTGAGCAGGACAGGGGAACCAGGGACTCTTCCCAGCATGGCTGGCCATCTCCCAGCTGTTCCTGGGTCTCCCAGTTGGCGGGAAGGCCATGCCCAGCAGCAGCAGTGCCTGCAGGCAGAGCAGCCCCTGGAGCAGGCTCCTGCCCACTGCTGCTGGTCTCTGTGTGGGAGCTGCTTCCCAGCAGGTGCCATTCCCAGCATGAGGAGGAGGAGGAAGGTATCAGTGTCCACTCAGCTGCCTCTCCCTGACCTGACCCCATTGACTGTGGGATGTGTGAAGCGATCAATGTGCGATCAATGCACCTCAGCCCCATGAGCGAGGCAGGGGATGAGGGTTCTGTTTAACCCTTCCCACCCCCTGCTGGGGGTCCTCATGTCCCCCAGGGCTCAAGGGCTCCTGCTCAGGTCGCACTGGCCGGGCTGGGTTATGTGTCCCACTGCTACCCACAGACAGAAGGGTGGCTCCTGAATTCCACTGTTCCCAGCTGAGCCTGGCCCTCTCCATCCTGCCCGGCCTCTGCCTTTGGGTGACCTCACAGGGGGATTTTCCTGTGTCTGGGCGGTGTGAGTGATGCCGATGGGCTCCTTGGGCAGCACTGCCATGCCGTGGCCTCCCAACCCTTCCCAGCTGGGTCCAGTTCAGTGCAGGCTTGGCACAACCTCCCTGAACACCCCAGCATTATCGCTTCCCCTTCCTGTAAAACCCCAGAGAGGAGCCGGGAATGAGCAGGGGGGGGAGGTGGAAAGAAAAGGAGGGGAGGGGGAAGACCCAAAGAGGGCTAGAACTTGCAGAAGGGTGAAGACCCTTGTGTGGGGGGGAGGGAAAAGGAGGGAAGGGGCTGCAGAGCTGCCGGGCAGTGTGGGGATGCTCTGGGAGAGCAGCCGGGGGGGCGGGAGCTGCAGAGAGCCAGGGGAGCGCTGCTGTAAGTGCTTTCATAACCCTCAACCAGAGTGATTTTCTGAGGCATAAGTGATGGAGGTAAATAGGATTATCTCACAAAAGGGACCAGCAAAATAATAAACATCCTCATCCAGCACGGCCTGGTAGATGAGTGGGGGTGTGGGGGCTCTGAGCGGAGCCGTGGGAGCGTCACCCACAGAGCCCGTTCTGGAGGGCAGGGCCGAACACGAGTCCTTGGCACGTGGGGAAGCTGCTTTTCGGGACCTGGCCCAACCATCCAGCTCCTTGTAAGTGCAACGTGGTGTGAGGGTGTATTTTGGGATGTGGAGAGTCGGTGTCCTGCGGGAGGGCTCCGTGGGGTGGGTGCTCAGCAGCCTGCAGGTGCCTGGAGGTGCCACTGCCAAGGTACCAGGGCAGGGGGGGCACAGGGACCGAACCCGTGGCACTCAGTGCAGCGAAGCAGCGCGTGCCCAGGTGAGGTGTTTGCAGGGAGAGGGAGCAGGTCCCCAGCCCGCCTCCCTCGAGAGGAGGTTGGGACCCAGCGGGCTGTGCCGTGCCCTGCCAGCCGCCACCGAGCTGTCTTTGCTGTGTCCTCCTCCATCCCAGAGCCCTGCACAGCCCCCATCAGCTGGGTCTGACAGAGCCCTGCACAGGACAGGGCAGCTGTGTGGGGAGGGGGAGCAGAGTGCTGGGAGACCCCTCCAACATGCAGGGGACAACAAAGTGGGTCTGACTGGGAAAGTGATGGCAGGGTGTGGGGGGTTGCAGTGGCCACTGGCAGGGGACACACTGCTGCTGTCTGGGGGCTGCCTGCACTCCACAGGGATCTCCTTGGGATGCTGCAGTTCTCAAGGCACAAAAGTCCTCTCTGACTTCATTAAGGTGACAGTCTCCTCAGGCAGGTAGAGGCCCTTCAGCTGCATTAACAGGCTGAGATCTGATGGGAAAGATGAAATAACTCAGTCTCCTCCCCATCACTCACCTGAGACTCTGACAGAATTGCCACAATTAGGAAAATCACCTCCAAGCTTTATCTGTAAAGGACCAAACCGTGAAGAAACGTTTGGCCCAGAGGGAAGCAGAGGAGGAATTTCAGCTCCCTCTCATCTTTCATCATTTGCCTTCTCCAGCTCCTATCTTGGCAGCCCCAGTATTTTGCTTTGTCTCCTTCAGGTGACTAATCATTAGACTAATTAGTTGCTAATCAATGTTTAATTAAAATGTAGCTGTTAATTACTGGAGGTGGTACTGCAGGTTGACTATGAAGTGTTATGGAAACAGGCAGTTCACAGGGAGCTGGCCCTCCTCCCTCGGCTCGGGGCTGTTCCAGGGTCCCTTCCCCTGGGAAGCTGCTCTGGGATTGGGGTGGGATCTGCAGGTGCAGCACACCTGGAGCCACCTCCTCCACCTGGGACCAGCCCGCGGTGTGGGTGGCTCTGGAGCATCCCTGGTGCTTCCCATGCAGCAGCCAGGGGTAGAGGTGCCTGGGCAGCTCTGGGCAGGGGGATGTCAGTGGCCTTAGATGGGAAGCAGCCAAAGCAGTACCCTGTGCCCTGCTCGGGGCTGTGAGCCCCTTGCTTTGGGAGCTGCATGAATATTTGGGTGAGCACTTGGCCAAAATCCCAGGGCAGGGGTGTAGCTCCCACCCCTGTTCTCCCTGCCCAGCCTCCGTCTGTTCCTGTGAACCCCTCTGAGATCTGAGGCCAGGAGAGATGGAGACAGAGACTTCATTACCTGCAAGAGCCAGGAGGGTCTTCGTGCCCAACCCGTTGGAAAGAGCCGCTAAATATTCCATCAGCAGTGGTATGTAGGTCACCCAGGTGTGTGCTGCCTCCAGGTATTGGCTCATCTCAGCCCTTGGTGGGGAGACTGTGTCTGCTCATTAACTCTGTGGCTGCTTATTCCTGCCTGTGTCCTTCAGAGTGGGGGCTGCTCATGGGTCTGGGGGCTTTGTGCAAACCTGGGGGGTTCTGCAGGGCTGGAGGTACCACATCTTGTTCAAGGGCTCTGAAAGTCTTGTGGCTCCATAGGGTGAGCAGGGACCTCTCCCTCCTGAGAGAGGGGCAGGGACCCCCATGGCTGCTGTGCACAAGAGCCGTGTCCCCATCTCGTGTCCCCTCCTTGGGCCTGTGCTGACCTGGGTGCTGTGCACGTGCCAACGCCACCATTTACATTCTCCCTCTTATATTCCTTATTTCACTTCACTTGTCATTTTATGGCTCATTTTAATTTCTTGAGAGCAGACCTGCAGGATAACAAGGCCTGGTGCTGCAGAGGGTCCTGCAGCAGACACGGTGTCTCCAGCCAGCCAGAGACACTGGAGCACAGCTAATGTGCCTGTGTCTGGGTCAGGCAGTGCCATGTCTGTCACCTGGGAAGGAGCAGGGAGGCATTTGTGAGGCAGAGAATTTGGGTGGCTGAATGGGGCTGATGCTCAGACTCATGGGAGAGCCAGCTCCTGATGTCTATGCTCAGTGTGTCCCTTCTCCCTCCCCTAAAGATGGGCCCCTCTTTGGGGGCTTTGCTGTGCCCAGTGGGGTCCCTGTCACCCAGACAGCCTTTGCTGCAGAGCTCAGAGCAGCCCCAGTGCTCTGGACCGAGGCACTGGAGAGTCTCATCCCTGGTCAGGGTGATGTCCCTGTCCCAGCTGTCCCTGGGTGAAGCCTGTGCCCCCCTCCAGCCGTGGTCAGACTCGTGTCACTCCCCAGCTGGGTGCTGCAGGGCTGGGGGAGGCAAGGGTTTGGGTGCATCTTGGTTTACTCGATGCCACTGGATGTGTTTTTTGGGGGAAAAACATTATCTTTTTTTCCCCTGCTAGTTAGAGGAAGATGCTGACAGCGGCCCAGGGGTTGGGTGGTTCTGATGGTGACAATGCAAGGGACGAGCTATGTTTAGAAATAATTGCTTTGTCTCTCACAGAGGTATTAGTGCCTCCGTGCTGGCAGCTACAGGAATTAGCTGGAAGTTTTGGTGACACAAATACAGAAGCAAAATTATTGCTACTTATCATCACTTTCATGTGTGTGAGGGGAAGAAGACGTTATCAGGGCAGAGAGAGGGAAACAGGGAGCCAGAGGGGCTGGAGCTGGGGGTGTCCAGCACAAGGCTGGCGTGTCCTTGGGGGAGCCCAGACTGGTGGCTCCTGCTCCACTGAAGACATGCTGGTTCTGCCAGGGCTCTGCACAGTCACAGGGGACCTGCAACGCTGAGGCTGAGGAATGGCACTTCCTGCAGCTGGTCTGGCCCAAGGGAAGGGGGATTGTGGGCAGTGGCTTGGCTGGATGGGATCTGGGGCATGTGGGGTCCCCTGCCCTGAAGAAAGGCTTGGGGGACCTGGAGAGACTTGGCCCCCATTGGCTGTTGTGGGGCTGGAGGAGCAGGAGGCCAGAACTTGGGTCCCATTGAGAAGTGATCCCTGGACTTTACTGAGCAGCAAGCAGGGTCTGACATTTGGGTTCTAGAAACTCACTGACAGTCGAGGGAAGGAGCTGTGTTGTAGGGAACAGAGTGGTTCTGGATGAGCGGCTGCAGCAGCGTGGCTGAGCTGCATCAGGGAAATTCGCTGTGCTGGGGACATCACTCCTGTGGCGTCCCACCCACTGCTCAGCAGGGACAGCAGCTCCCCCAAGCCTCCCTTTGGGTTGGGATCCCCACATACACAGGTAGGAAGGTGGCTGATGGCATCCCACCTCCAACCTGGCAGCCTGCATCCCTCTTGGCATTCCACATCCTGTCTCCCCTCTGGCACCCTGCTGCTTTAGGGACACAGGCCAGAGAGGGTGCAGAGGTGGCCACAAGCCCTCGGGACCAGGAGGGTCTTTGCAGCCAGGAGCAGCTGAGTAGCCGTGAGCATGGAGCACGGGAAAACTCAGAGCTGGGATCCTCCTGCAACGCAGAAGATGCTCAGGGCTGGTCTGTGTGAGCAGCACCCCAGGGACGCACAGCCAAGGTGAAGGCTCCCTGTGGCAAAGTTCTCCTTTCCCTGGATCCTGGTGTGGCCAATTCAGGCTCCTCTTTGGATGGAAGAGCAAACTGGGGGTGTTTCAGAAGTGGCACCTTTTGGGCTGTTCCCGTGGGACCGGCTGGCAGTGTAAGGTCACAAGCTGAAGGCCCCAGGGGATGCGGGTGCTCAGCAGAGCAGTGGCAGCTCTGTGTGGAAGCAGTGGTGGATGGTAATGGGAGGATCCTCCCGCAGAGGAGACAACAGAGCCCCTTGGGAGGCTGCTCTCCTTGGATCGTGGAGCTGCTGCTCCGTCGGGAGCACCCGAGGATGCGGCCGTGGCTCCACTGACGCTCCGCTCTCCCGCTGTTTGTTTCTCCCCGGCTCCGGAGCATGGTTCCCACTGGCAGCGTCCTCCCCCGTCCCTGCCTGTCCCTCGGTGGCTGGGCTGCCTCCGAAAAGTAAAGTTGAATGTTGGGAAGGAACAGATCTCTGATGAAACAAGGCCATTCATGCTTTCAGATATTAAATTCCATGCAGAATATTAAATAATTTCCTCTTCAATGATCCCGGTAAATTTAATTAGCTCTTGTTCCCCCGATAGAGTTGTCGCTGCCGTCCTGACATGCAGATGCAGAATGGAGTGAAGGGGAATGCTGCTGCCTTCCTGGGCCTCTCCAGTTCTCAGCACCACCTCCCTGCTCCAAGATAAGGCTCCTCCAGAGCGAGATCCCAGCTCCAGCTGCCGCGGTGGGCAGGAGGGAGCTGGGCGTGGAAGCCCTTTCCTCTCAGGTCCAGCTCCCAGTGTTTGCTTCGGGGATGATTTTGAAGGCAGGTTTAGGAGGTGGGGTCAGATCAGCTGTGCTCAGGAGATGCCATGAGCTGCTCTGCCCAAAGGGAGAAGGGGTTGGAGAGGAACCTGGGGAAGATCAGCACTGTTTTGGGTGATTATCCAGGGCCTTTTCTGTGGCCACTTGAGAGGCAGGTCCAAGAGGAAGGATGGGAATTACACAAGTGTTTGACTTTCAGCTGGTGGTGATTTTGGTGTTGCTGGTGATTTTTTTTTTTTTTTTTGTGATCTCTGGTTTGTTTTTTGAAGTCTTAGAATATTAGAGCAAAGAGGGAAAAGAAATTCTCTTTGCGATGGAAGCGACTAATAGTGGGTTATAAATGAGTCCCTGGCACGGTTCATTAACTGCCATGACATATTGAGGGCTGGGAGCAGTGTGATACCAGCAAATCAATTCTGAATTTCATCCGAGAAAGAATATGGGTAGGTTGGATCATGCAACATGTTACCAAACATTCCTTCTCAGCCGGAATGGAGCTGCTCCTCTCTCCCAGTGCTGCTCCTGCTGGGCTGCAGCGCAGAGCACGAAATAAATAAATAACCAAGGACCTCATTTACCAATGATTAATTTGCATAATTAGTGCTGTGTCAAATCACTTCACCGAGGTGCAAGGCACGCTCTGCTAAGGTGTTTACATGGACATCTTCCCAGGTTTCCCCAAGCTCACCTTACTTCCTGTGTCACAGACTCCTAAGGATGTCATGTTGGTGTTGATGGGATTTCATGGAGTTGAAGGGAATGTGAGAGCTGGAGGGGGGGTGCAGGGCCAAACCCCTGCCAGCCTTCCCATGCCCCATTCTGGTGTTGGAGCAATGTCCTTCCCTGGAAATATGTGTGGCAGTGGGCGGCTGTAGTTCCAGAGCCAGGGATGAGCTCAGCTCGAGCTCTGCTGTGGGCACAGACCTGCCAGCTCAGGCCAGTGCCAACTCCTTGGAAAGGGGCACCAAGGTGATGGCTGAATCCTGGCTGTTCCACATCCACTTGCTGCTCACTGTGACTGCTGCAGGGATGCTTTGGGAAGGGGCTCAGGGAGGGCAGCCAGGGGTGGCAGCAGAGGCAGCGATGGGGCCCGAGTTGGTGCCCAGGAGTGGGAAGCCAGTGTCCAAGTGCTGCCACGGGTCCCTCGCTTTTCCCAAGGCTTTGCCTCTTTGCAGGGTGGTTTCTGTCCCCCAGTGCTCCTGATGCTGCAGTGCCCATCGCTTGGAATGGGGGCAATCCCAGCAGTGGGGCTGGTGGTGCTTCCCCCATCTACCTCCTGCTCTGGGCAGGGAGCCGAGGTCCAAGCACAGGGGTGGCCTCAGGCTCACTCCTTCCACTGGAGCAGGGGAAGTGCCTGCAGGTGAAGCGTCCATCGACGCTGTAAATACATGGAATGCTCTAAGGCACGCAGAGCTGCAGGCAGCCCCGGTGACATCCCTGCTCCTGCTCCCTGTAATGGATATCAGATTGTTCTCTCGATCTTGGCATTGTTTCAGTAATTGACTGATGCAGCACAATGTTCACTGATTTAATAAGTTTGTTAGTGTAATAGGGGCTCAGGATTTTGCTGTTAATGTGCAATGACAATTGCATTGTAGATTTGCTCATTATGTTGCATAACTTAGCTATGAAATCTATCGGAAATTATATTTAAAAAAGCATTATTGCAGAGCCCATCAGCGTGGCTCTCCCTGCTCCCCCTGCGGTGCTTTGCAGGCTGAGTGTGTCCATTCAGCTCCTCGCTGGGATTGTACACTCCACTTTGGGTTTTTTGGGTCAGGGTATCTGATACTTCCCAAAAAAACAACCCTGGGTCCTGCCATGTCATCCCACCATCTCCATTGCAGCCAAGGGTGGTGCAGGTACCCGGTGTTCTGGCAGCTCTCAGGGGAAAGTTCCAGCTGGCACCGTGCCCCCAGGCCCTCCGCCTGCACCGGTGGAACAGGGTGGAACAGGCACCGGCACTGGCAGGTGAAGGAGGGCTGCCAATATCCCCTTTTCAGGCAGAGTCATGAAGAGGGGCTGGACATGTTTTGGGCACTTCACAATTAAGGGTCCCTGAGAACTGTAGAGGAGGATGCCAGGGGGCTGTCTCCTCCTTGTCTCCCTGGTACCGAGCAGCCCCTGTTGCCTCGTGGAGATTCCAAGACCAGCTGCTTGGCACTGCCCTGACAGGAACACGATGCTCAGCCCTGGGGAATGAGGGGATCCCCAGTGCTGGGGCTGGGCTGTTTCACGTTCCAGCAGCTGCGTTTAGGAAAAACCCCAGATGGAGCCACAGCAGGTCTTGTCATCTCTGTAGTCCAGCCATGGTTCTGAGGAGGAAAACCTCTTCTTCCTTAAAGATAAAAACAAATCAGCAACAGTAATTTAAACAACTCCAAATGCCTCCAAACAAAGGCCCTGATGGCAAATAGGCTGTGAAATCAGCTAAGCAAAAATGAAAAACGTATTTTTCCCAGAGTAATACTTGTTCCCCCGGTTCAAAAACAGCCTTGTGCTGTTTCCAGCGGCTGCTTTTCCCTCTGCTGCTGCTGCTCTCGCACATCCTCAGCCATTATCCCCCACCTGCTCCCCTCCTCCTCCTCTGCCATGGCCAGGTTCCCAGGCTTGCCCTCCTGGAGACGCCCAGGCAGGTTCCCCTGGTGGGTTCCTCTCTGGGTGGTTTCCCACTCAGGAGCCCCAGAGCGGATGCCTGGGCTCAGGCCTTCTCCAGCAGGTTGCCTAGCAATCCCAGCATCGCATAATCCCAGCATCCCGATGCCACATCGCCGCCTCTGCGCTGCTCCGCACGCACACCTCCCTCTCCCACGGCTGCACCTCCGGACTGGAGAGCAGTTTGCGTTTCTAGGAATGGATGTCAGCCAGGACCCGGCTCGGAGGCTCGAGATGCAGGGCAGATTCTGCAGAGCTGAGCTCTCCTGCATTCCCGGCTCCTGGTTCTCCAAATCTGCTGCCTAAAGCATCTTGGGCCCCAGTGAGGCGTGAGGAAGCGGCACAGCGGGGCAGAGCTGGGAGCAGGCCTGGCTGAGCGCTGCCTTTGTCGGCAGAACAAGGGCTGCCGCGCTCGGCACTGGGGCTGCCGCGGCCCCGAGGGCTAAAAATACACCCGTGGATCATACAAAATAGATGTGGGCATGGGGGAGGCGCAGGCCAGGCATTCATAGTCCTCACTCATGTTGTGGCTCCTTGAAACCCTGATGGTTTTCTCTGGAGTGTTCCTCAGAGCCCTCTGGAAGGAAGGGAAGTTGTGTGAGGGGAGGGAAAGCAGTGTCTGTTTTTGGGGCTATGGGTGGGCTCTGCAGGAGGCTGAGAACATCTCAGAGATGACCCTGTGCTAAGCTTGTAGCAAATAACTGCTGGCTGAAGCAGACTGAAGGTATTTCAGATATTTCTCAGGAAATAGAACTTGAGGACCTTCATCACAGTATTAACTAATGGGAACCACAAATAAATAATTTGAGCTGGAAAAAGCTGCTGAGGCCCATCCAGGAATGCTGTCAGGTCTGAGGGAAGCAGGTCACTGTCACTGCACTGTAACATCCTCTGGGCCGGGGGGGCTCAAGTGGACTCGGCCACCCAGTAGGAGGGACCCGCTGCCAGAACAGCCACCGCTCACGGCTTTTTCCGAAATGGGATCGCCTGGTAGTGAGCCCAGGAAAGGGCTGAGAAAGACCTCTGGCAGCTCAGGGTCTGCACAGCCCGATAGCGCAGATCTGCGCCACTCTGCCAGCTTCCCAGGGGAGGAGGTGAGCAGCAGGAAAACGGGAGAGAGCCGGGAAAGCCAGAGGTCTGTTCTTGCATAACACCCCAGGAAGCTTCCAGCTGCGGTGGGAATGCCCGGATCACTGCCCACAGATCCTTAAATGGCACTGAAAGAGAAGGGAGGATAAGGGGCTGAGACAACGCAGGGAGCTTTAGTGAGTCTGGAGGATGCTACAAACCTACATCCTGCGGGTTACCGGCATTGCCTTGGGTTTCCCAGTGTTGGCAGCGAGGAATGGAAATCCCCTTCTCTGCTGCTGTCCTGTCAGGGGCTGAAGTGAGCCTGGGCATCCCCCCCAGCGCCCAGGTGGATGCACAGTGATGAAATCAGTGTCCCGATCCGGCTGGTCCAGGGGTCTCTCTCCTGGCCGGCTGCGGGGCCGCAGTGCCTGGTGCTGCTGAGCGCAGGGAGAGATGGGGAGAGGGCCCCGGGGCAGCCCCTGCCCCTCCACCGGCAGCAGCACGCACAGCCACAGCTCCGCTGCCAGCCGGGGCCGCTGCCGGAGGCTCATTTTTTGGGGACAAACAGACACAGCGCGGCTCTTTCCTGGCGCGGCTCTTTTCTGGAGCGTGTGCGGAGCGATCCCCGGCGCGCTGCGGGGGGGACAGCGGGGCCCGACCCCCGCCTGTCGCTCGGGTGTCCCCGCAGAGGGAGGGGACCCCGGGCGGGGGGCGGCGGGCGCGGGGCGGGGCCGGGGGCGGGCGCGCGCGCCCTCGGCGGCTCCGGTGGCGCGGGCGCAGCCGCGTGCGAGGCGGCCCGGTGAGCCCGGCCCGGTGTGCTCAGCTCGGCCCGGTGAGCCCAGCCCGGCCCGGTGAGCCCGGCCCGGTGAGCCCAGCCCGGTGAGCCCGGCCCGGTGAGCCCGGCCCGGTGAGCCCGGCCCGGTGAGCCCAGCCCGGTGAGCGCAGCCCGGCCCGGTGAGCCCAGCCCGGTGAGCGCAGCCCGGCCCGGTGAGCCCAGCCCGGTGAGCCCAGCCCGGCCCGGTGTGCTCAGCCCGGCCCGGTGTGCTCAGCCCGGCCCGGTGTGCTCAGCCCGGCCCGGAGAGCCCGGCCCGGCCCGGTGTGCTCAGCTCGGCCCGGTGTGCTCAGCCCGGCCCGGTGTGCTCAGCCCGGCCCGGTGAGCTCAGCCCGGCCCGGAGAGCCCGGCCCGGCCCGCGGAGCCCAGCCCGGAGAGCCCGACCCGCCGCCGGGCCGCCCCGGTCGCCGCTGCTCGGGAGATGCCGCTGGGCGGGCGGGGACCCGCGGCCGCTCTGCGCCTCCGCCGGCGCGGCGGACACCTCTGAGCGCGTGAGTTACCGGGGGCGGCGGCACCGCGGAGGGGAGCGGGGAGGATCGGCGGACGGAGGCGGCGAAGTTCCGCCGGGGCGGGCCCGGGGGGAACGTCCACCGGGAGCCCCATCGGCAGTCACGTCGGCAGCCCCCGGGGGAGGCTGGCGGGGCGCGGGGGGGGCCGGGGCGGCAGCGCCCACCCCAGCGCCGGGCGGCACCCGCTGCTTCTCGGGAGCCCGAGAGCATCCGCTGGCTGAGCCGGCCCGGTCCAGCGGCAGCGGGGAACGTGCGAGGGGCCCCATTAAGTTTGTGTTAAAGATTCGTAAGGGATGTCTTAATTAGCAGGAACATGGCGCTAATTACCATCACAGACTCAGGATGAAGGTACGTTGTACGAAAAAGTTGGATGAGGTGGAGTCTGGATTAATGGGATGGATGAAAGAGGAGGAAGAAAGGGTCCTGCTTGTGCTGGGTGAGCTGCGAGGCAGAGCCAGGCGAGCGAGGCAGCTCTCCGTGGGTTTTTCCTCTCTTGAATTCCTGCCTGTCTCCAGGAATTTCATTGCAAGACAAGCTTGCTGTGCTGGCATGTGCAGGGCTTGTGCCCGGGGAGGGACGGGTGGATGGCGAAGGCCCTTGGGGGTCACCTGGGTTATGTTCTGCGTGTGGTGTGTGTGAATGCCTCGCGCCATTATCCATGTAGAAATGCCAAGTGCCGTTCTCCTGGTCCCCGGTGGTGTGCGTGCCAGGAGGCTGCACCGCGCACATCGCTCACGGCGTCGCCTCCAAACGCGCCGAGGCAGATCTGAGGTAAACAGCCACGGCGTGGGGGTCCCGGCCGAGGTGCGGGGCAGGTCCTGCACGGGCAGCAGGTGCCTGGAGCCAGGGGCACCGACCTGTCCCTCCGGCCAGAGCAGCCTGGCCAGGTGTTGGCAGTGCCCCTGCATGCGCAGATGGAGGGATGGGGGGAGCAGGCATTTCTCGGCTTCTCAGTCCGGTGAGCGTGACATGAACAACCCCGGCTATTTTCGTCCACCTTTGGTGAAGGTTTGGCGCTGGCTCACTGCCTCCAGAAACGCCTGGCGCTGGGGCAGGACAGCTCCAGCCCTGGGTTCTGTCCTGGGGGGCACAGCCCTGGGTGGGTGCAGGTTATCAAGTGCTGGAGGAGGCTGCAAGGTCAGGGAATACCTTTCCCTTCTAATTGTGCCCGTCATTCCCTGGGATGCTGGGGGCTCGTGGATCATCTCTCAGCGTTTTGGGGGTGTATCCTGCTGCCTGGTGGTGTTTGCATTCCCAGAGCCAGAGGCCGGGCTGTGCTGGGTTGCTGTGCTGGGTGCTGCACGGAGATGAAGGCACTTTGCTTCCCAGAGAGCTTCCTTCTTTCAGGCTAAAATGGTTGAGGCATGATAAAGCCTCACAAAGCAAGAAATTAAGGCTGCTTTTCTGGATAACAGATGGAGAAATAGCCTGGAGTTGATCACTTTCAGGGAGGGCTGATTGCAGTGGCTGGGGCTGGCAGGACCTGGCTGTTGGTGGGAGCTTGTTCCTGGCTCTGGGAAGTGGTACCGAGGCTCTGCTTGAAATTTCACGGAAAATACTGAAGGGGTTTTTTTCCCCTCTCCTTTAAAGTGATCTGTGGGATTGTTCAGCACCGCAGAGAGCCCTGGCACAGGGCACAACCACGGCTGCAGCAGCAGGTGAACTTCTGCTGGGCTTGTGGCGGTTGCTTTTGGGGATGGACAGACTGGGAAGCCCCTGGCCCAGCAGTGGCAGCTCTTGCTTCTTCCTGGCAGTTTGGGCACTATGTGGGGACACACATCACAGAACTGAGGTGCTGAAGGAGCTGTCACCAACACACAGCTCCCCAGGAGCCTGCTCGGCACAAGGCTGGCATCCCTCGTGGGCTTGGCTGCACGGCTGTGGCCATGCCTGTCCCATCCTGTCCTTCCCCGCTGCTCCCTGGGCCGAGCGGGATGTTTAGGATGTTTGAGGATACTGACCCTTGCTCTGTGTGACGCTGCCTTTGGAAAACTGTCGCCTCCAGCTTTCCTCTCCCAGACCCGTACACCCCCTACTCACACAGTCCTCCTGTGGCGAGGGCTGGGATTTTTCTCTTTGCCGGTTGCGCTATTTCTCCATCTCCCATCACTAGATTATGTCGTCCTGAATTACCAGGATGACATCCCGAGCACTGGGATGGCTGAGCAGCCTTTGCTGGTGGCAGAGCCCGTCCCTCCATGCAACTGCTGCCGCTTTGCCACCCTGCCCTGCACAGCAGGATTCCTCTTTCCCAGCGGGGATGGGATGGGATGATTTAGCTCCTTTGCCATGACATCTGGAGGGGAGTGTGGGAATGGGGGTCGAGCACACACTGGCTGGCTTTGGGCACTTGGGTCCCCATCAGTCCCAGTCTCGAGCAGTTCATCAGCACGGGCCCATTCGCTCCTTCGGTGCATCAGTAAAGGGTTTCAGTTGTGCAATTCCTGAATTAGTTTGTCGGCACAGTTCTCAGCTGCTCAGCTGACGGTGAATAAATCCCTCTGAAGGTTATTGAGATAATAAAAGGCATGAGGGAAGTTCTGTAATTTATTTGAGTTCTCTTTTAATTTACAGCCTTACGGGGTGAGAGCTCAGTGGATAATGAGTCCTTATGGCTGATCTGCTCTTTTCCAAGAGCTGTGGCAGAGGAAGAGGAGCTGTAGGGGAGGTTTGAGCCAGGGGGAGGTGAGGGGGTTGTGCTGGACATGCTGCAGCTGTAGAGCTGTGGCTGAAGCCATGTGGCGCTGGGAGCCTGGAGCTCCTCGGGCATCACCGCAGAGCTGCCGCCAGCCAGGAGCTCTTCCATCGAGATGTTCCACCCCTGGCTGGGCTGGGATGCTCAGTGCTACCGACAGCAGCTTCTCTTTCCTCTCTCCTCTTGCCATACAGGCAGCGGCTGCTGTTGGTGCCATTCCAGGGCTTTCTGCTGGAATCGTTTGAGGTATTTTGGGATGTACGTTCCTGCAAATTAATTGACAGGCTGAGATACCAGATGAGGAAGCAAAATCGTCTTCTCTGTTATTTCGTTAGTTATTGAGATTACAGTTGTTTTGAACCTCAACTAAAGCAGTTTGAAGGCAGCTCTCCCCTTGGCTCTGATCGCATGCAGATGCTCCAGGCATCCTTGTCTCTTCCCGACCAGACAAGATTGAATTTCTGACGGGTAGAAACGAGCACAGGAGTGCGGGATCCCTTTTCATGTTCCATTATCCACTGTGGATGTGCTCTCCCTCTTGCTGCCGGTCACGGCGTGTCCTGCTCAGAGACTGAACCTGGTTCTTCTCGTGGGAGCTTCCTGGGCACAGTGGCTCAGGAGCTCGGTCCCTTCTGCCCTCGTCACCTGGGGGGTCAGGGGCTGAGAGGCTGGATCCTGAGTGGGAGGAGGGGAGTTCAGAGGGTTTCCTGGATGGGAAAAGCTGTTTTCTCCCAGTGTTTGGCTGTTGGTTTTCCCAAGCATGGAAGGAAGCGGGTGCTCACGTGGGCCCTGCCAGGCTGCCCGCATTCCCCTTGGTAAAAAAAAAAAATAAAAGGCTCTTCTGGAATCTGGGCTGGTGCTGCTGTGGGGGTGTGAAATACTGCCCCAGGGATGGGCATGGTGACTGCTGAACCCCTGCTAGTTCTGTCCTCTCCAGGCTGTGCCACAGTGCCCAGTGTGCTGCCCTGTGCTCAGCTCTACCTGGGCAGGAGATGGGGAGGGAAATAGGATTTACATTTATAAGAGATCCTGGACTCGATGTAGTTTGAGTGGAACCACTGCTGCTCCCTCTGGGCAATCTGATGGATCCAGGTATTCTGAAACTGGGAATCTGGGCAGTGGCCTGAGAGCTGTAATCTGCCAAAATCATCCGGATGGATCTGTGAGCAGGGTGTGCATCCAGAGAAACAGGGCAACTGAAGCAGAGGAAGCCACCGCAACTGGAATTTATGGAAGTGATAAAACAACTTTTGACAACAGGCTCAGCTCCTGGCAGCTCCTCTGCAGCAAGAGAGAATATTTTCCTCCTGTTGGATCGATAAACAATTAATTCTAAAGCAGAAGCTGGAGCAAAAGGGAGGGTTTTCCAAGCTTCTAAACTCTTAATCAAGCTCTGGGTGAAACACAGATGTGAGAATCTGAGACCTGCTGATAAAATCTTGACCTTGATAACAGGTTCCTCAGTTCCTGGACCATGGATGATACTTCCTTGGCTGAATAAATCCTCTTGTAAATATAGAACTTGTTCCCAGATATTTATACTTCCAGAGTATTTAATGTAGCTTTACTTAATAATCTGCTTCAAAATGCTGAATTCCCCCCCACATTTTAATTGAATCCTAATTTCCATTCAGAATCAGCTTAAATTAAATGAGTTTAAAAACATAGTAAATAATACTTATAATTCACTAACTCTTACCATAAGCTGTGAAAAGAAAGACTCCAAATAACCCTTTAAAGCTGCTCGTGGTGCAGCCCTCTCTGTAGTGGAAAACCTGGCATCCTTTGGCTAAATGTGATGGTTTTGGGATTGGTGCCCAGCCGGGCTCAGGAGCTCCCAGTGCTGTGTTCTCTGGGGCTCAGGCTATACAGGGGCAGGAGAGGGGAGTTGGGGGGTCATGGCACTGCTGTCCCTTGTCTGCAGGTTTTTCTGGCCCAGGAACGGTGACCCCAAAGGATGGGGTGTCACTGCCCTGGTGCCTGAGTCCCTCTCTGGAGGGACTGGGGGCTCCATGTGCAGGCATTCAGCACATGTGGATGGTGCTGGGGAACATCACCCCGCACCAAGGGGTCCGCAGGCAGCCCAGGGCATCTGCTGCAGCCCCCTGGATCCAGTCCCAGGAGATGGGATGCTCCCTTGGGCAGTGCCATGGCGAGAGGCAGTGTGCTGCACGACATGGTGTGGCAGCAGCACTGGTGGGGCTCTCCCTGCGTGCAGTGTTTGGGGTGCAGCCACCAGGTGAGCCACGAGCAGGCAGGTGCTGCCCAGGAAGGCTCTCACCAGCAGATTCCTCTGGGAAGGTGCTTCATGGACTATGCAAATCCCAGCATGGAGAGGGGCTGAAATTGTTCCACACGTAGCCAGGGTTTTTTTAAATAAAGCTCTTTCCAGTATATTGCAGGAGTAATTAGGAATCCTGAGCTGGTTGGATCTCGATCTTTATAGCAACACAGCTGATAAAGCATGATTCAGGGACCTCGTTAGCTTTTTTTAAAGAAGTTTTTATTTAACTTCCGTGAAGTTGCCATGGTTACCCCTGTGCATGGCTTCCCTGCCTCTCCTGCCTTGAGTGCAGCTGCCAGTGCTGAGAATTAAACATCTACATTTGGAGCAGCCACGGCCTCCCCCTGCCATCATCCTGGGTTCCAGGAGCCTTGTCCCTTTGCCCACCCTGGAAAAGGCATTTTCAGCTCCTGTGCTTGAGCTGTTTGCCGTGCTAAAGCCCAGTCTGGGTTTTCCAAGAGCTTTCCTCCGATGCAGGCAGAGAAGAGGCTGCTCCGTTGGTGTCATTGGTGACAGTGAACTGGCTCACCAGCACGTGGGATTCTGTGATGTGCCGTGGTTGTGCTCTGCCGTGCACAGGCATGGCCTGCAGTGCTGCCACTGCATGACACAGAGCTCCTGTGGAGGGTCCTGGGCTGCCTGCCCAGCCCCAGTGGGATGGGAAGGGTGATGGGAGGCAGTGGGAGCAGGGACCAGCACCCCAAGTCCCATCTCACACTGTGGTTTGGCTCACAGGGCCTCCAGGAGCCAGTGAACCCAGAGGGGTTAATGAGTCCCAAACCAGTCCCCTGCTGATCCAGCACCTGGAGGCCATGGATGTGGGCACAGGGAGCCGAGGTGGGGTATGAGATCAGCCCATTTCCATTATGATGGCCGTGGCATAAGACACTGTCAGAGATAGTTTGTGATAATGTGCCTTGAGCCAGGCAAACCCCAGAGCCTGGGGAGCCAGGGAGGCAGCAGTGACCCCTCCAGCCCAGTGCTAGGTGCTGGAGAGATTCTGGAGCCTCCAGAAGGGACAGGGGACATTCAAGAAGCTATTGGATGGGAAGGTGGAGCTGTGCTGCCTCCCGCCAGTGCAGGGCTGTTATCTCTGCTGGCAGGAGCACCAGGGCTGCCAGTGCTTGGCACTGCTGCTGCGCTGCTCCCCGGTCCCGCTCCCCGACCCCGCGGTGCCGGACAGGTAACAGGGACCCTGTGCTGGGCTGGCAGTGGTGGCCATCTGTCCAGGCAGGGCTGGACTCTGTCCTCATTCTGTCAAAGTTTTGTCAAGTTTCCTCCCCCCGCCCCCCGCTCCTTTTGGCGTTTTCAGCGGCGGAGGGTGGGAGGGTGCGTGGGAAGTGAAGCCGCACCAGAAATAATCCTGCGCGTCCGGGTTGCGAGCGGCGCTGCGGGGAGGCTCCGCTCCCCCGGCCCTGCCCGCCGCCTGCTCACCGGGGTCAGAAAGTCCCTGGGATGAAGGGGGCTAGCTGCTTTAATTTGTTTGTCCCTCCTCTCTTCCTCCTCCTCCTCCATTCCTTTATTTCTCTTTTCCCTTCTCCATTTTCCTTCCCGATGAAAGATATTCTTGCAGTGTCAAGGCAATGTGACCTGGTTCTGTAATAAAGAGGAGGCTTATTAGAATTAAAGCCCAACAGTGTTAAAAAAGCAATCTTTGCAAGATTGAGGCCATGAGGGAATTGTAAATTCTCAGCAAAGACCTCATTTAAAGACTGGGATGAAAACACATGCGCACGCACACACTGAGGCTTGGCACTGCGAGGGCACGTTTGGTTTGAAGAGAATTTGGGGAAGGACGAGGGGTTGGAGCAGTTCTCAGGTTCTCGGGATCCTCCCGTTGGATAGGCGTGTTGGTGCCTGCGCTGGCTCAGTGAATATCCCTCGAGTTTAGGTTTGTTTTCCTTGTTCCTCTGGGGACACCCTCCGCATAGCCCCCCCTCTCCCGCATCCCCGCTCAGCCCCTCCCGGCGCGGCCGCCCACCCGCCGCGAGGTGGGAGCGATGGCAGCCGGTGAGTCAGGCTGCCCGGGCTCCCCGGTTCGGCACGGGGCTCCCCGGCTGCTCCCGGCAGAGCTTTCCCTCGGGGTGCGATGGCTGCTGGGTCGGTGCTGGTGCTGCTGGGGAGAGCTGGGATGGGGTGTCCCTCCCGGGGGCTCCGTGGATCCTCTGCTCCTGCTGTGGGGGAGTGTGCTGGGGGTGCCCCTGCACACACAGGCAGTGCTCGAAGCGGCTCCTGATGCCCCGTAGGGCAGATGGTGCCGTGGCATGGCTGTGGCTTTGGCCTCATCCTGCACAGAACGCTTTTTCCTCCCACCTGACCTCTCACTGGTGCCCAGGAGCAGCCTGGTGCTGCGGTGCTGGGTGGAAGGGCTGCAGTGGGCAGCAGGTGAAGGGACCCCACTCCCTTCTGTCCCTCCTGTTCCTCCAGTTTTCTGTGGGGCTGCATCCCCACGGCTGTGGGGAGGGAGTGCAGAGCGGCCGAGCTGTCGGCAGCCCTGGAGCCCCTGCTGTCAGTGGAGGAGCGGTCCCCGCCGGTCCCTGTGGTGGTCTGTTGTCATGATTTGCTGTTATCTGTGTAATTAGAGAGCCGGCTCTCCTGGCGGGGGCTCCGCGGCCGCTCCGGCTCCGAGTGCTGCGCACACCTGTGGTGCAGTGGAATGAGGAGATCTCAAGCAGCAGAGGGAGGGCTGACACGTGAGTGTTCAACAGCTCATGGCCTGAGGTCGGGCAGCGGGAGCCTGTGCTGTCCAGCCGAGGGGAGGGGGCTGCTGGTGGTTGGGAACACAAGGGGCTCCTGCTCAGCGATGCCCAAGGTCAGTGAGAGCTCTCGGTGATGCAGATGCTTAGAGCCAGTGGAGCCAACTGGCCTGAGCCTGGTGCTGCAGGGAAAGAGCTGCCACCTCCGTGGGTTTGTGTCCTGGTGCCTGTGGCGGAGACTCCCCCACTGCCTGGCCTGCCAGCTCACCAGTGAGCCCTTCTGCTGGGGCACCTCAGGCCCAGCTGTGCCCCAGGGACAAACACACGTGCCAGGATCCTGGCAACGGGACATCGAAGGGTGTTTTCTCCCAGGTCTCACTCAGGTGTGGGGACACAGACAGGGCAGGTCCGTGGGTGGCTGTGCTGTGCTCCTGGGGTGGATGGTGGCAGTTCAGCTATCACCTTTGCTGTCACTCCTGCTCCAGGATATTTATAGTGAGCCAGAGCTGTGCCCAGCTCCGCTGCCCTGTGCTCTGCTGCTCCTCAGTGCCTCTGCATCTTGCAGTGGGGTGTCTTAGAGGGTTCCTTCCTGAGGGGATCGGAGCAGATCCCTACCCTGCTGCCCGTGGTCCAAAGGCCAGGCAAGAGCTGATGCTGCCACCTCTCCCTAGCGCACTGTTAATTTAATGTCTCATCCAGGAGCCTTTCCTGCAGGATAAATGGCCTTTCCATCCAGAGCCTGCGTGAGTTACTCTGACGTTTTGCTCCTGAGTAGATGTGTGTAGAGGAGCTGGGTATTGGATTGGTGAGAGACAAGAGAAGCAATCTCTGGGAGGCCATCAATTTGGATTAGGCTTTGTGGACTGGGATGGAGGGTAATCACCATCCTTCATTTCGGAGAGGTAAGAAACAAGTCAGCTTCTTTATGGATCATTATAGCTGCAGCAAGAATTGCTTCCACCTTGGCCGTGGCACAGATCCCCACTGGGCACAGGGGTGGAGGAGGGTGTAAAGCTGAAGGAAGGAGCTGGCTGTGGCTTTGGAAGTATGAGCCAGACTCTGACCTTGTTATGGAGCTGGGTGCTGCCTCCATATTCCTTCCTGGATGAGATGGCTCTGCCAGGGGTGCAGTGGGAGTCGAAGGAGCAAATGCTCCCTGCTCCCCAGGAAATGGGGTTTGGATCTGCCTGGAGGTGAGATCACATCTGTTCTCCCTGTGGTGCCTCTGACCTCAGCTGGGCTTCCCCCAGTTGCGCCTGCTGGTGCAGATTCTTTGGCAGGTGTTGGAGTTGCTTGTTGACCAGACCTCAGTGTCGTCCCCTGGCACATCACCGTGGCAGGGGGACCGGCCGCTGCCCAGCTCCACTGGCACCACATTCCCCCATCCCAGCCCTGCTGCAAGGCCTGGCCACTGCCCGGCTCTGCTGGCACCACATCCCCCTGTCCCAGCTGTGGCAAGGGCACTGTTGGCACAGCACTGTGCCATCCTAGCTTGGGTGGGGGGCTCAGCCACTGCCCGGCTCTGGTGGTGCCGCATCCCCGTCCCAGCCCGCCGTGGCAGGAGTTGCAGCGCGTTCCCCGCTGACAGCAGCGCTCCCAGGCATCCTCCTCCCGCCGCCCGCGCACGCCCACGCGCAGCGATGAAAGGCTCAGTCCGTAAACAGGGGAGAGGAGGAGGGATGGGATGGGATGGGATGGGATGGGATGGGATGGGATGGGATGGGATGGGATGGGATGGGATGGGATGGGATGGGATGGGATGGGATGGAAATGGGGCAGCGGCCGAGGTGGGGAGCGCGGGTGTGCGGCTGAACCAGCAGAGCTGGTGGGGCTGGTGCTGCTGCTGCCGGCTGCGGCAGGAGCTGCTCGAGGCCAGCAGGGAGGAGAGATCCACTTTGGCCTCACCGAGTGGAGGCCTCCCCTCCCTCCCTTTTGTTTGTACTTTTCTTTTCTTTTTTTTCTTTTTTATATCTGAGTGCTTCATTTTCCAGAAGCTGTCATTTTACATAAACCTCTCAGCGAGGTACATCCATTCCCACTGCCAAAATCTCCATATCAAACACTTGTAACACACCGCTGAACTGACAGCCCTGCCTGTACGCGCTCTGTGCCTTTACAAAGGGATGCTGCGTCGGGGAAGGATATAAATACACGCGTTGGAATGACACGCAGCGCGCTCGCTCGCCAGCTCGCCCTGCCCTGCTCTCTTGCTGCCCGGTTAAAATCCATCTGCAGCCTCGACACGGGCACCTGCAGCCCTCCCGGTGGCACCACGGCACCCAGAGCCCTCCTGGCAGCAGGGTGGTTGGGGGGATGCAGGTGGGCAGCTGTCGTGCTGATGGCGTGCTGCTGCTGCGGCAGGTGCAGGGCTCGGGTGTTGCGTGCA
Organism: Empidonax traillii; assembly: GCF_003031625.1. Lineage (NCBI taxonomy): Eukaryota > Metazoa > Chordata > Aves > Passeriformes > Tyrannidae > Empidonax > Empidonax traillii. The sequence continues at coordinate 590,794 of NW_020955465.1, read as the reverse complement.
TTGAGCTGTGGGTTTGGGGGGGCAGGAGCCCCCTGGCAGCAATTCCTGCAGCTCCTGTGCGTGGGAAGCCTTTGCTGGAGCCTTGGAGCTGAGTGCTGGCTGCAGTGGGTTTGCTGCTGCCCAGGTGCAGGCAGAATGGTGCTGCCTGTCAGGTGAGGGGCTGAGGAGCCGGTGGAGCACAGGGGCACCAGTGGGCCCCAGCATAACCTACACACTGTGATGCAGCAGGAGTGGAACTGCTTGGCCTGAAACTCTCTCTTTGCCTTAAATCCCATTTCAGTGGGAATAGGGACAGAACACGTTAAGCAATCCAACTGCTTCCTTTTCAAAGGAAATTATTTTCTTCTGGATGAAATTCGAATCCATCCCCAAATCCCTGTTTCTTTGTAAAGGAGAAAGAAGGAAATGCAAAACACACTCCCCACCCCCCAAGTCTATCAGTTTTGCATCTGATGAGCAGAATGATTGCTGCTCATCCTGGGATTCCCTCCCTCCTCCTTGCAAAGACGTCGCTGTCGTCGCTGATGGCGTTGTAGCCGCGTGCTGCCGCGCTGGCTGTGAGCATCGGCTGTTCCCCAGGATGGGATGGGGTTATCCAGGGAGGCAGTGGGATGCTGCAGCAAGTCACAGGGGAGGGGGCTCTTCTTGAGCACTGAGAGCTCCAGTGGTCTCTCACTGCTATGGGACCACCACGGTCCTGGTCCTGCCGGGGTGTGCTGGCTGGTGTCGTGGCTGTCGCTGGCAGGGCTGTACCTGTCACCTGTAATGCTGCACTTGGCTATTTCTGTTGCTCTTCCAGATGGGGACCACAATGTGGGAAAGATGAGAGTTATTTTTTTTTATGCAATACCATCAAAATGGTTTTTAATTGAGTTCATTTTGGCAAGTTTGACGGTAAATTTTTCAGCACTTCAGCTGGGAGAGACAGGTCTGTGCTTGGCTCCTTCACTTCCTGCACCAGGGACATTCCAGGACCTGAGGTGTTTATGGGCTGTGGCTGTTTCCATCCTCAGGAATCCTCTGACATCTCTGTCCCTAGCTAAGGTGATGGTGACATACATGTGGGGGAGTGTTTTGTGTGTGTCCCCAGAGCTCCTGTTCCCCCAGCTCTGCTGCCCAGGCTGGTGCTGGGGGATGCAGTGATGCTCTGGGTGAGATCTCTGGAGACCCCAGCCCGGCCAGGGCCGTTGGAGGAGGGTTTGCTGTGACTCCCGAGTGGGGAAGGTGCATGGGGGCTGATGTGATGTGATGTGATGTGGTCCTGTTGCCCCAGCTGTGTGTGGGAAGGGCACAGTTGCAGCCAGACATGTCACAGTGTCCAGGTAGAGCAGTGGGTGGGTGGGCAGCCTCTGCCCTGCCCTGTGCTCTGGCTCCTTCCAGATGGGATGAATCAGCCTTTCCCAAGGACCTGTGAGCAATCTGCCACCACCGTGGTCTTGGGTCCCTGGGGAGACACAGCCCTCCACGGGCAGGGAGCCACGAGGTGAGGGCAGCGGCAGTGCCAGCTGTGATGGCATCTGCTGTTCTCGCTGGCAGAGGCCACAGACCTCAACGTTTGTGTCCCCAAAGTGCTCTTCATGGCAGAAAGAAGTGCACCGGGCTGGTGATGCTCCTGGCAGCACCACTGTGCAGCTGGCAGCTGGCAGGGGCTGCACCATCCCCAAGGGGCTGCTGCACTCGTGGGGAGGGGGCTGAGGCTGGGCAGGGGGCTGGTTGGGCTGTGAGCAGCAGAGGGAAGTTGGGCTCCACCAGCAAAGTTTCCCCCCGCTGATGGCGGGCAAAGGGAAGTTTGGGTATGCGCTGATTAACTGCCTCCTCCCGAAGTGCCACAGCGAGATAAAATATGAGCGACTGCATTCTTTGACTTAAAACTTAATTAAAACTATATATCAAAAACGTGAGACCCCAGGCTTAATAAAACCTGATAAAATTATACTAATACACTTCAATTTCAATCCAAGCCTTCCTGATGGAAGAGCGTGAGAGGCTGAGCCCGTAACTAGATTAGAAACACCTCCTATGCAATATTTATGGTGCTGTCCTGCTTGAGATGCATGGCTGCTGAGGAAGGCTCTGACACTGTGATGAAGAGGAGTTGTCAGCCCAGCTTATGTGTAAATAGGAGAGAGGACGAGACTGTACAGGCTTTGCCTGGTGGGGGGAGAGCGACTTGGGTGGAGGGTGAGCTCATGGAGAGAGGGAGGGAAGGAGAGAGGGAGGGAGGGAGGGATACTGCTCCCCCATGCTGCTGTGCCCTGGGGATGCCCCCATATCGTGAGGATGTCTCTGTACCCCAGCACTGCCAGGAGTGCTGTCTGTGGCACTGGTGACCCAGCAGTCGTGAGCCAGGGGGAAGGGAGAAGTGACCTCTGTCCATGGGCTCCTGACAGCTACCGGTGGCTGTGACCACTTCACCTTTCCAGGTGATTTATTGAGTGAGAGGCAGCATGGTGTATCAGAGGCTCAGAACCAGTGCCCGATAACTGGGAAAACAAGCTGATTTGTTCTGTGTGCCAGCAGGGAGGGCAGGTGCCAAGCTGCTGAGGGGATCTATGGTGGGCTGCCTCTGCTCTATGCAGAAATCAGCTTGAGCACCCTGTCCCCCGCACAGTTACCCCAGGCAGGTTCCCTCTGGCACAATTTGGAGCATCCTCACTGCTGGAGCTGCCTGCTCAGCCTTTCCCTGCTGGCCCACATCCCCAGAATTTCACTTCTGGGTGGAAATGCCCAGGGTTTGTGTCTGTGGAGGGATTAGTGCCCAGGGAAGTGGCACCCCATGCTGTTTGGTGGTGTGTGGGGTCTCCAGAGGGGCTTGGTGTGGCACAGCGAGCTGCGGTGCCACCTCGCCCCAGTGACACTGGAAGCGGCTCGGGCAGACTGCTAATGCAGAGCATAAATCCTGCTGGAGACAGGGGAGGTCAGAGCAGGGAGGCAGGAGCAGTAAAGCATTGCGGACAGAGCGGGTCCGTCCTCAGAGGAGAGCTCAGGGGCTCGTCAGGGAGCACAGGGAAGATGGGTGGCAGCAGCTGCAGGGATGGGAATTACAGAGCAAAGGGAAGATGGGCGTTGACAGGTGACAGGGATGGGGGCCTGTGGGGTGTCACAGCGGGTTTTGGGGGCCAAGCCCCAGTGATGTGTGTGCAGCCTGGAGCCGTGGCCCTCAGAGTCTGTGGTGATGCAACCAGCGGGGCAGGGACCTTTCTGCTGCCTTCGATGCCTTGGGTCGTGCCTAAACCCCTCAGGACTGCATGGTTCCACCTCAGATGAGGCCAGGATGCAGCCTTGTTTGGACAGGATGCTGAGCATGGAGAGGCCAGAGCTGCTGGGGCTGGGGGTGCAGCTGAGTGCTGGGGGGCTGCTGGGCCCCAGCAGTGCCTCAGGGCCCCATGCCCACCTCCTGCAGCCACCCCCGCTGTTCCCCCCTCTCCTCTCCCTTCCAGGTGAGCGGGCACGCGTCCCCCTGGAGCGCTGACGTGTGCTGGTGCTTCTCCAAGGCTGTAGCAGCAATTCCAGCAGCCAGCGGCCTGGCATGACCCCGGGAGCTGGGAGAAGGGGGGTGAGGTAGGCACTGAGCTGGCAGGAAGCCCCTTGCTGGGCAGGAGGGGACTCAGCGGGCAGCAGTGACAGCTCTGCTAGCCACAAGCTCCCCGTCCCCTTGCCCTCTCCCTGGGGACCTGGAAGTAAGGGCAGAGGAAAAGGCAAAGGGATGGGGTTTGTGCTCTGGTGCCCATCCATGCCCCTTCCCTGCATTCTTCCTTGCCCGGGCTGTGCCCGGCTTCGCCCTCCCTGCCGCTCTCCCGGCCCTGCAGGGCTGTGCTGCTCCCTGCTCCCTGCTCCCTGCTCCCTGCTCCCTGCTCCACGGAGCAGTATTTTCAGAGACTGTGGGGGATGTCGTGTGTGTAAATTTAGCGCTGCCTTGTTAGTGCTTCTCAGGCTAATTCGGAGTGAAATGCTTTAGCAGCGGTGGGCTGATTCTATCAGGAGAACAAGAACTAATTAAATTCACTCTGACCATCAAGCAGTAAATTATTTATACCCAGACAGATGCAATCTGGTCTGTAGCGTCCTGCCCCACTGAACCTGCAGCCTCCTTGATTCGGGGTGAGGAGCAGATTAGGGGGTAGAGGGAGGCTGAGGGTGCAGAGCAGGAATAGCCAGGGAAAGCAAATTTGTTTTCCCTTCTGGTGCCAGTGCTGCAGTGGGACCTCTCTACCAGCACCATGGCCCCTGGTCCTGCCTGGGGAGCTCCAGGGCATGGGGGCCTGCAGGCCCAGCACCCAGCTCAGCTCAGAGCAGGTACAAACCGTTATCATCTCTGCAGGGATTTATTTTTTGGTGATCTGACCCCGTGCCTGATTAGATCATTCCTGCTGCGCAGTGGAACGGGAGCTTTCACTGCTTACAAGCTGCAGTTCACTCTAATTGCAATTGAGCCGAGATCCCTCTTCTCTCCAATCGAAAGGGAAGAGTGAAAAATCATTTGCTGATCCTTTGGGGGTTGTAAAGGATTCTGGCAGCCTGGGAAACAGCTCTGCTTGGGGCTGGGAAAATGGTGTGATAAAAATGATCTGGCTGTTATTTATGTTAGAGGGACAGAAGGAAGGAATTCCGGAGCAGCCAGGGCAGAGCATCACGGGGACGGTTCTTGTCGCCTTGGGAACAGAGATCCTCCATCCCGTCCTTGGGCGGGCACAGTGTTGGGAGGGCTGGTTTGACCGGAAAGATCTTGGGTCCATTCAGGGCAAGGGCCTCTGGAAGTGTGTTGGGGTCACTGATGGGTACCGTGGGGCTGGGCATGATGGGCAGTGCTGGGTTTGGGTGTCCCCCGTGGGCAGGAGCATCCAGGTAGGATGCCTGGGAGCTGCCCCACAGGGAGCGGGATAGCTCCTTGGAGCTGGGTTTGGGCTCTTGCTGCATTTATCAAGGTGTTTAAGGGTGAATCAGCTGTAATCAGTCTGTGCCCATGCAGGCTGAGCTCCTCTGGGCTGGAGCAGAGCTGGGGCTGCCCTATAATTCCTCCCAGGAGGAGGCAGCACGGGCAGGCTCCAGGACCGTGTTTGTGTGGAGCACTCGGGAGCTTGGAACTGATCTTTTCCACAGCACATTTATTTTTCTGTAATAGCAGAGGTAAAGGCTCTGGTGTCAGATGTTGGGAAGACCCAGCAGTGGCACAGGGGAGCTGGCAGTGTGCTCAGCTCCACTCTGCTCTGCTCCAGCTGCGCCGCGGTTTGGGGACGGTTGAGCCCAACTGGTGTTTGCATTTGCACCGGTGATTAATCTCTGTAGCAGGGGAGGGAACTCCTGTTATGAATCAGACTCATAACTCCCAGCACACATATTTCCAAAGCCCCGCTGAACTATTAATCCTGCCGGCTCCCTGGGGTAGGGAGGATGGAGGGGGAAATGTCACCTTGTGGCAGAGCTGTGATAGGCAGCCAAGCCAGCAGCTCTGTCTTGGAGATGGCTTATGGTCTCCAGATCCCTCTGATGGACCATGTGGCCTCACAATTGATTTAAAAAGGAGAAAAAAAAAAAAAGGCAACTGCTTCACTCTGGCTTTGCTGCTGCTGAGAGGACAGATTTGCCTGCTGGCAGCGGTGCCATTAACTGGATGAGCTATTCAAGTGTGGGTTATGGATTTGGGATCAGCCTCACTGTGCTGGAGAAGACACACGGTGCTGAGCCCAGATGGATGTGTGGGCCAGGATGGGGCCCGGAGGGAGCTGACACGCTCTTTCTGGGAGTGGCAGAAGGTGGGATGGAGGAACCTTCACCAGGAGCAGATAACCTTGGAAGGGCAAGAAGCTCCTCCAACGTCCAGCTGGGCCCCTTTAGCTGTGTGAGGGCAGTGCACTGTGGGGGACACGTGCTGCAGTCCCCAGCAGCACAAGGGCTGCAAGTGCCGCACGGGAAGGGAGGTGGGAATTGGGTACCAGGAGGTGCCTTCTTCTGGGAGGGAGGAATCAGGAATTTCCCAGCAGCTCTGGGAGAGGAGCCATGCTTGGCTTGAAGCTTTCTGAGTCTGGGAACAACTTCCAGGCTGCAAATATCCCTTTTCAGCCCCAAAGTTGCCACAGGAATCCTTGCTGCTCCCGCGGGCAGCCAGCACACGTGGCCCTGGCAGCCGTGGAGATGCTGTGGCAGCGCGGGAGTGAGCTGGACCCACCGGCAGCTGGTGAGGAGAGGAACTGGGTTTTTGGTTTGGGCTTCCAAGGATCACTTGGACGTTGAGCACCAGCAGATGAAGCAGTCAGGAGTTGTTCCTGGCAGGGTGGGATGCTCTTGCTCAGAGCCCAGGATGTGCCCGCGGTCCCAGCGCCGCTGTCTCTCGCCTCCCCAGCAGGTCTGGCCCAGCAGCGCCAGCGTGGTGCAGGAAACACAAGCATTTTGGTATTTTTTATTTTTATTTTCCGTTTTTTGCCATGGTTCCGCAGCCCCTTCGTTGCACTCCTTGTTAAGCTGTTAAATCACTCCATTTATTTAGCACGAGCATTGCTGAGAGCTCATTTTTATCTTGGTGAAAACCAGACTTGCTCATGGGCACATAATGAAATTGTATAAATATACCCTTAGCTGGGAATCTAATTTATTTTTCCTGTTCATTATGGGGTAGAAGGCCATTATGAGATGTAGAACTTTTTTTTTCCTAGTGCTGGAATTGAAGGGCTGTTGCGGGCGCTTTTTATACTGATGATTTCGCCCTGATTCAATTTGAAGCTGGTTAGACCTCAAATACTGGAGCATAATTGACAGAGATCGGTGTGAGTTGCCATGCTAATGTCCTGGCTGCGGCTCTGTGGCAGCACCAGACCGAGGTTGGTTGGAATCCGTGTCCAACTGAGCAGGGCCGGGCCGCAGCATGTCCGAGATGGGTGCAGGAGTGAGGCTGAGCCACCCGGGATCCCCCTGAGCTGGGATCAGCAGGGAGCCCCAGCCCCAGGGCAGCAGGGCACGAGTCCATCCCTTTGTCCATCAGCAGGATTGATTTTCGACGGTATTGATACTGCTATAAAGTCCTGTTTATGGAGCTATAATTAAGCGGGGGCCATTTAGCCGGCAGTGTTAAGTGCTGAGCAGATTTATGGCACGGCACAGCCTTCGGCGGGGTTATATTTCAGCACGAGGCACACCAGGTTTTTATGTGTTGTGCGATTGTGTTCGTGTGACAGTGATTAGTATAATGGGGGTTTCCGGGGTCGTGTTGCCAAGCTGAGGAAACAGCAATTACAGACCGCTGCAGTATCAACTTAATTGCATCCATTTGCAAGCGCCACGGGCCGGGTGAGCGGGAGCAGCTGGCAGGGCGAGCCCTGGCATCCCGTGTCCACTGGCCCCAGCCTGCCCCCAGCACCCTGGTGGGTGGGATCCGTGGGTCCATCGCCGTGCAGGACGAAGGGCGTCTCCTGTCCAGGCACCAGGACACACTCAGCTCAAGCAAAACCAGCACTGCCAGGATGCTGGTGGGTTCAGGGTGCCTGGTGCCTGGGGGTTGAGGTGGGAGAGTCCATGGGAATGTGCTTCTCCAGGAGCTGGTGGTGCTTCTCTGGCATCGCCAGGGACTGGGTGATCTCCCTGTGTTTCAGCCTTGCTTGTGTGTGTCTCGTGCTGCAGGTGAGCAGTGGTGTGGCCACCCAGCTGCTGATGCCCTGGATGCTCCCATGGCTCGTCCCCATGTCTGGGGGATGAGCAGGCCATACTCTGCAGCAGAGGGGAGCAGGGGCTGAAGCGATCCGAGGGAAGAAGTGCCAGTGGTAGATTTGCAGCGGTGCAATTAGAGTTCACCTTGGCGTGCACTTGGCAGCCTTTCCTTTGAACTCCTTCCCCCAACGGCTTTCCTGAGGTCTGGAGATTTACTGGCTCAGCCCTTCACTGTCCTGATAAGGCACTGGGAGGTTTTGCAGAGTGGTTATAGCTACCCAGGGAAGGTTGGGAGCAAGTCTCTCCTGAGCATCAGGAACTCCTGTGCCCTCCCCTGGGCAGGCCCCGTCCTTTAGCAGGGCTTGGAGATGTGGGGATGGTGCAGGCACTGTGCTGCCAGCACCCCTGCAGCAGCTGGAGGGATGCATCTCTGTGGGAACCAGGCAGGGTGCAGGTGCATGTCCTGCTGCAGAACACTGGTCCCTTGGCTGCTGATCTGGAAACAGTGGAGCATCATCTGAGGCCACAGATGCATTGCCACAAGTGCATCAAGGATCACAAGGTCCCGTCTCTCTTCCAAGCGTAGCTGGGGCTGGGAGAGGGCATCTTCCTTGCTCTTGCCCTTGCTGTGTGCACTTTCCCAATTCGCTGCGGGAATCAGATGGGCTTTTGCCGACTAAGAGGTGTTAAACAGCTCTAAATACTCTTCACGCTGCAATATCTCCACCACAGCGTTTAATCGAGTGCCACAGAAATGCCTATAAATAAATGGAATGCGCCTGTGCCAGTTCCCTCCCACGGCATCTCGGAGCTCGCAAGAAAGTCAGCAAGAGGCTTGTGCTTGGGCTGCAGCTCCTGCCCTCCCTTCCCTGTTCCTACCCTTTTCTTTTTTCCCCTGTTTTAGAGTGAGTGGATCCAGCCCTGAAGCCCGGGGACACTGAGCTGCTCGGCAGTGATACCATCCTGCTGGGATGCAGCTGCAGGAGTGAGGATGGAGCAGCAGCCCAGTCCAGGGCTGCAGGGCCCATGGAGACGGGACTGGGAAGCTCCTCGCAGTTGTGCCCCAGTTGTCCCCGTGGGTCACATCCCGTGGCAGGTGCTCAGGCCAGGCCCTGCACCTGTCAGCACCCCAGCGTCAGCCAGCAGAGCCAGGAGCAAACACAGGTGTAGGGAACGAGCAGCAGGAAGGGTACGGAGCGTTTCGAGGCTGTTGATGCTGCTTCTGCATCTGTATGTGAGTCCAGATTCCTTTGTGATTGGAGATCTGCATACACCAAACCAGATGGATTTCCCACCAGGCTGCCTTAAATCTCCAGCATCTCAGCCTTGAGTCCAAGCAGACAAAATGTGTGTGTGGGGCTTTAGCTGTTGCAAAAGGCACTTTATCTCTTACTTTTGAGCACGACACTGCCTCCTGGGAAACAGTGTGAAATTTGTTCCATGTTCCCTTCCCAGAGCCTTTATTAGAGAGAATAAACAAGCTTAAGGAGAGGGAGGAGCAGGCAGCAGGGGCTCCTTGGTCGTGCTGGTCCTTCTGGGCTGGGCCAGGTGCTCCTCGATGTCCCTGTGGCCGCAGGGCAGGGGAGAGAGCTGGCAGCGTGCAGGGACTGTCCCCTTTGGCCCCCTCTGGACAGGATGCTCTGTGTGCCCGGGCAGGCGCCAGAGAGGCTGTGGGGTCCCTGGGACACCCCTGTGCCAGCACCCTCTCTCCAATGGAGCCTTGGGGCCTCGCTGAGGATCCTCAGCCAAGCGAGATCCCTAAATAGGCTCCTCAGCCTGTCAGTTGACTGCCTCTTCAGCGCTGATGAGCCACTCTTGTGTTACTATTTAAAATCCTAATTGCTTTAATCAGCTCGCCTTTAGCCACCGCAGCCAGCGAGTCCAGGGGCTGAGAGCGCTCCTGCTCCCGCTCCCCTTCCGCCTGCAGCCCCCGCGCTCTCCAGCGCAGCTGGGGCCGGGCACCACCCGGGCACCCAGCATTCGATCCCGCGGGCACCCAGCATCCCCTCGCGGCTCTGCGCTGGCACATGCCGGTGGCAGGGCTGGTGGGACAGCGCTGGGGCGACTGCAGAGCTGAGCACAGGTCCCCTGGGCAGGGAGAGGACAAGGACTTTAACGGATGAGAAGAGGAGCTGCTGTAACTGCTGAAAATGCCAGCACTTTAATGAGCTGGGAATTCCCGCGTCCTCTCCCCGCACTCGCCTTTATCGCCATGAATTCCCTTCCTGGGTAAAAGCAGCCCCCTCCTGGGTTCGGTGCCTGCCAGCCCCCTCCTGCCTCCAGCTTGACTCCTCCAAGCATGGCCTCGGGGTGTTCCTCCATCCCGAGCGGGTGCGGGGGCGCGGGGCAGAGCTCTCCTGGGGCTGCACTCGCAGCCAGCCTCGCTGGGATGGTGGGAGATGCCGGATTAAAATAGCGCAGCGCTTCCCTGGCAAAGGAGGCTTGCGGCAAAGACACCCAAGCGGCTGCGGCGGCGAGGAGGAGGAGGAGGATGAGGAGGATGAGGATGCTGATCGGCGCCTGACACCGGCTGCGCTGGGCAGGGCAGAAGATACAGAGACCCAAATTTGTGAGTGCAGCGCTGCCGCTGAGGGCCCCCTCCCTATGTCATTGCCCCTCTCTGGTTCCCCTTGGAGGTGTGCAGCACCGGGGGATCCCCAGGGCCGCTTCGTTTCCTTGCTATCAGGCTTTGTGTGGGCAGCAAGCCTGGCTGGGCCGGAGGGACCTGGCAGAGGAGGGCCAGGGATGCCGGGGTGCTGAGCGTTGGCAGGGGCTGCAGCCCAGGAGGAAATGAGCAGGAACGTGCCCCCTGCGGCCAGCGGTGCCCACCTCCCCGCCGGGGCTGGCGGGCTCACTGCTGCGGCTCCTCTCCTGCTGCCAAGCCTGGCAGCAGGGAAGGCGTTTGCCAGGGGCCGGTGCTGGCACCCCGGCTGTGAGTGCCAGCTCTCGTGGGCCGGCTGCCCCTTGCCTTCTGTCGCGCCGTAACTCAGCTTCTGTGGGGCACCACGACCCACCTGCAGCCCCTCTGCTGGTGCCAAATGAGCCCCGGTCCCTGTCCCGCTGCACGCCTGGCTGCTCCACCTCCTGGCCTCCCGCTTCTCCCTGTGCTGGACTGGGGTGCAGAGCAGTGTCCCTGGCTGTCTCTCAGGGCCCGGTGCCCCCCTCACCCATCTGTGTGCCGCGGCAGCCTGCCCGCCACTGGCATTCCCAGTGATGGATGGGTGACACGCGGCAGCAGCCCCGGGGCTGTATTGTCCCAGAATATCCCTGGATGAGCAGAAAACCTCATACAGGGGATTGTTCAACTCACAGCAGCCTTCCTGGGGAGTGAGGACATCTCTGCATTTATTCAAGGACATCCCTTCTCAATTAAATCCCGGCATGGGCTAAACAAACGGGCTGCTGAGATCAAAGGGGTTTTTTTTCCACTCTTTCTTTTTTTTCCAAATCTTTGAAAGGATGCAGTGGAAGCAGCACGGTGTGTTTGGCTTCCACGTGCCGGGTGGAGAGGAGAAACTGCCATTAAATTTCCATAAAGGCACTTCCCTGCACTAATGTGGGACTGGAGGAGTTTATAAGTGGTGACCATGGGGTGATGGCACCGGGTGGCTGTGGTGGTCGTGGGCTAGCCCAGAGGAGTGGGATTACCCATTGGTGTGGAATTGCCCATTGGAGTGGGAGTGCCTGTTGTGTGATTGCCCAGTGGCACAGGATTGCCTGAGGTTTGGTGTTGGATTGCCCATCACAGAATATTCAGAGTTGAAAGGGACACAAGGGAGGTGGAAGCATCATCAAGTCCAGCTCTTAAATGAATGGCCCATGCAGGGGTCAAAGCCAAAACCTTGGTGTCATGCACACCGTGTTCTGATCAGCTGAGCTAATCTCTGAGTCTGAATTGCCCATGGGTGCAGGTTGTCCACCCAGGGCTGTGTGGCCATTGCCATTCTGCCACAGCCTCAGTCCTGGGGTGCAGCACCCACTGGCACCTGGGGGGCTCAGCCCCTGCCTGGCCACGTGCTGGGGCTGAACCCGCATCCCCCGGGTGTGCCTCGGGCTCCTCAGGGATTGATGGTGTCGTTAAAGCTGCAAACTGGCCCCGGGGCCGGTCCTGTTGCTGGCTGGGATTTATGGGGGAATCTGCCTCCGTGAAGGTTTTATGGCCACTGTTAAAGAGCCCAGCGTGTGCCAGGGGGTGGCAGCACCGGGGGGAACCAGGCAGGGAGGGTCTGCTCTCCTGATCATTGCTAGTGATGGGGGTCACCTTCCTGGGGACCCTCAGATGGGGCAGTGCCACGGGGCATGTGATGGGATGCTGCAGCTGTGGACAGCCATCCCTGTGCCTGTGCCAGCAGCAGCGTGGCACCGTGCTCTGTGGGAACCCCATGGGGTCAGTCTTCCCTGCAGTGGCATGTGGGCTGTTGGATGGCCTTTTTGGGGCTGCAGTGCCATTCAGCCATGCACAGCCCCAGGGCCTGGCTTTGTCCCCCAGAGCTGTCCCAGTCTGCACCGCTGCCCACCGTGGGTCTGACCTCCTCCTGCTCCCTCTGCCATGGATCCGTCATTTAAGAAATCGATCCCTTTGCCACCAGCTCTGTCTCCTTTTTCCTTTTAAATGGTGTCACTCTGCTATTTCCTGGCCTCTCTAATAGATTTTTATATAATCACTACAGTGCACTTTTAAAGACCGATAGATCACGTTCATTGCTTTTCCCCGTGATTAATTTCCCATAATAGTCCTCTGTAACACCAAGGCAAAGAGAGGAGAGCAAAGAAAACCCCCACATTATCCACTTTGTGCTCCGAGTATAAATGAATTAGATTTAATTTTTGTTTAATTGTTTCCATAGCTCAGCCTCTGCTAACTTTGCAGGATAATTTATTTTGCAGTCTTGGGGAAAAGAAGTGAAGAAGGTTCCTGTGCTGTGCTCTGCCCACGGCAGCCGTTAATTACAGCTGATTGCCTTCCCTGCCTGGGATGATGGAGCCACGGTGGGCTCTGGCTGGAGGGTCCTGTCACACCCTGGGACCGTGGCAGGTGGGCAGCACAGGGTCTGGAGCCACGGGTGAGCTGGGAAGGGCCGAGCTGGGCATGTGGGATGTTCTCGTGTGTCTTCACATCTAAACAGTGCAAGGTTTGAGTGGTGTGCTCCTCTCCCTCCACAGGGGCCTCGGCTTCTGGGAACAGTGTCCTATGTTCCCTGCCTGGTGCGTGGACAGTGGGGAGAGGAGGCTCTCGAAATCACCTCCTGGCATCCAGCATCCTCCCCACTGCCAGCCCCCGGCCACTGAAGCCGGGTCCATCCTGCCCCAGCAGGTCGTGGGCAGAGCAGCAGGGACAGGGACGGAGGCACCGTGTCCTCGTTCAGTTCACCCATTAATCACTGCCTGCAGGGGCATCGGGCCCTGCTTAAAATGCACCGGCAGTGCCGAGGTGAGAGGAGCAGCTTGAGAGAGCCACGGCTAATCTGCTCCCTCAGAGACGGGCTACCTTCGGCCTGTTAATCAGTTCAGTAATTACAATCCAACTTTACATGTGGAATGTTAATTAAAGGACGGGACGCAGGGACCTGCAGCCTGGCAGTGAGGGGTGTGCCTGGCGGTGACGGGTCAGGGGGGCTGGGGGTCATGGGGCAGCCCTGTGCCCCCGGCTCATCTGCTGCTCCCTGCAGCCGGGGCTGGGGCTGAGCGTGGAGATGGGGCAGGGGCTGAGGTGATGTCAGGCAGGAGACCAGCAGGCAGTTGGCACTGTCTCTGCTTTATGGTTCCTGGACGGTGGCTGCTGCTTGCCTCTAAAATTACTTTGCTGATATGCATGGACAGATGGATTTGTTGGGAAGCAGGATATTGCAGCTGGAGCTCCACTGCCCTCCCTGCTGCCTGCCCTGGCCCTGATCCCCCCGTAACCCCCCACCCCCGGTGTCCCTGAGCCTCCCTTTCTCTGGGCTGATTACCCATCTCCCTCCCACTGTATCTCTGTCCCGTGCTCCAACCTCCAACCATCACTGTGGCCTTCTGCTGGACTCCACTATATGAGTCCCACCTACACTGGGGGGCCCAGAGCTGGACACTGGGTCTGGACGTGGCCTTGTGGGGGGCGATAGCAGGGCTGGACAGAGTCATTCTGCTGGCCTGTCCCCCAGTCCTGGTGATGTATTCCTGCCTGGCTGCCCATGGGCAGCTCAGCTCTGGGCACAGGGCTCGGTCCCTGTTGTACCCGTCCTCCTCACCGGGGATCAGCCCCTCGCTCCATCCCTCACAGGGTGCTGGTGCCAGAAGCTGCCAGGTGCTGGCATGGAGCAGCTGGAGCCTGGAGTGCTGCCTGGATCCTGCAGGCAGAGCCCCAATACCTGTCGAGTCCCTGCCTGGTCCCTGCCCTGTCCCTGCCTGTGCAGAGCCCTGTGCCGAGGCGCTTTGAGCAGCACTGTGTGACCGACACCGAGCCGCAGTTGTCCCTTCCCTGTCCCCAAGGAACGTGCGCTGTGCAGTCAGCCTGCAGCCCCTCCGGCTGCTGCATCGGTGTCCTTGGCTGCACTCGCCTTGCCTGGGGGGCAGGGGAGCCCTGGGGGGCAGGGGAGCCCTGGGGGGCCGGGGCTGCTGAGCAGATCTGTGGGTCCCCGTGGTGGCTGAGAGCCTGGTGCAAGGTGTGAGCAGATGCCGGCTGAGCCCCCGCTAAGCTGGGGGTGGTAGGTGCTCCTCGCCCGTCCCTGCGGAGGGTGCAGGTGTTTTTGGAGGAGGGGTGGTGGGGAGAGCCTGCCTGGCAGCCGGTGGAGGTGGGGACCGGCCCTGGCGCAGCTGGGGGAGTCATTAAAACCCCGGTCAGCAGTGTGGAGCGGCGCTGAGCAATCTGCCGGGGCGTCAGTGCCCTGGATTATTGCTTCGAGCAGCTGAAGGAGAGCAGAGAAGAGGCGTGAGCTGAGAGGAATGACAAAGAGGGGAAGGAGAGGAAGAAGCCCTGGAGGAGGAGGAGGGGGAGGCTGGATCAGTGCCGCAGGCAGTGCAGGGTGCTCCAGCAGTGATGCTCTGCTGTCCCAGCAGCCGCCTGGTCCCTGTGTGTGGTGTCTCAGTGCGTGTCCCGTTGGTCCTGGGACACAGATCATCCCTTGGCAGCCCCCTTCCTGCAGTCCCTGGGGCTACCAGGCTCCTTTCTTGTCCCTTTCGTTTTCCCCATGGAGAGGTGGAGTTCCTGGGTCACTCAGATTCCACTGTCACTTTCCCATGGGGTTTAAAACCAGGTTCACTAAAGCTCTTCTTTCTCTTTGGCCCTGCTGGCCGTAAATCTGGGGATGTTTCGCCGGGCGCTGGGCTGCTGCCAGTCTTCAGATGATCGGGCTTCTTGGAATAAGGAATGCTTCTCCTGGCATTTCTAACTCCCTCCCGTCACCGGCGGCGTTGGAAAGGGCAGGGGGGAGGACGTGTGTGCTGCGGCAGCCGGCTCTGAAGGCGGCACCGGGAGCTGTGTGGTGTGGCCGGGAGGGCTGGTGGGGTGCAGAGCCCAGCACGTGCTGGTTCTGGTGCTTGGGTGGGTCCTGGAGGTGCTGTCGTCCTGCCCACCCATCCTGGAGCCTTCGCTGCTGAGGAGCCTTGGCAGCGTGAATGGTGCACCAAGGTAGGGGAACAAGGGGCTGACTTCCCAGAGTGGAGCACCGTGCCGGGCTGGCCTCCCACCACCACGGCAGAGGTTTGAGATCCTTGAGGAGAGGAAGAGCGGTATGGATCTGATGGACACATCCACATGTGGCACCTTGAGAGCCCACTGTGCGTGTGCAGGCAGGGACAGGGCAGGGGTGCAGGCAGGGCTTCGTGGTGGGCAGGTTGCTGAAATCAGGAACGATGGCAGGGACGTTGTGTGGCTGTGCTAGTTTTGGCCTTTCCCTGCCATGCCAGGGCACAATGCAGGGCCAGCCATCAGTGTAGGAGCTGGGGAGTCTGCAGAACAAGGCAAAGCAGGGGGCTTGCTGCCAGGCAGGACAGATCTCCTCTCTCTTGCCTCTTGGGTCCTCTGTGTGGTAGCATTTTGGCCCTTTGGTACTGTCTGCCGTGTCCCCTGGCACAAAACGTGTCCCTGCGTGTCCCCACTCACTGCGTGTGCTCTGCAGTGCCCTGAGCAGCCCCTGCTCCAGGCTCCAGAGATGGTGCTTCATGGTGGGCTCCATATTTCTGCTCTGTTTTCTCAAGGTGTCCCATGTATGCTTGGGAGGTCTGGACCATAAAAGGACAGAAGCATCAAGTTTGTCTTTCCAGTTCATCCAACTTTCTTTGCATTTCAGAGAGCTGCTCCCAGGGAACTGCCCAGAGCAGGGGCTGCTGGCAGGGAGGCCTGGAATAGTCAGAAAGAGCCGACTGTGGGTCCACTGCTGTCCCCTTACACTGTGTGGATCTGCTGTTGCCCCTGGTTGACCCTCACCAGCTCTTTTCTTCCCGTCTTGTTGCTCCTTGGATCTGATCTGTAGTCTCTCTCCCACTTGGTCCTCAGGTACTGTTTACAGCCACATTTTGGTCACACAGGAGGTGGCTCCTGGAGGCCGTAGTGCTGGTCCCAGAGCTTCTGCCGACACAGATCCCACCTCAGGATACCTTCATCCCTCCTTCTGTGCTAGAAAGTGCTGGCGTTTCTCCATGCAGGCACTTCCTCCTGGCAGAGCCCCAGCTGGATCACTGGGAGAGACACACCGAGGCTCTCTCCGTGCTTCCTCCGTGTGCTCCCTGGCTGGTGGCAGGGTCCCTCCTTTGGGAGGTGAAGCCTCCTGCCACTTCCCTTGGAACCTGTCCCCCATCCTGACAGGCTGTGTGTCGGGATCCTGCACCTCCTCTCTGCGCTGGAGATGGAGCCAGGAACCCGCAGCAGCTCAGGAGGGGAGAGGCAGTCAGATGTGTCCAGCTCAGGGCTTTGGAGCTGTGGCATGTGGGACTGGCACCACTGTGGTCTCCCCTCCCTGGGTGCTGTGGATGTGGTGTGACTCTCCCACCCGTGGGCTGGTGCTGGGAGATGGCTGATGTGGCAGCTCCAGCAGTGTTACACAGCAGAGCACGACCCCACATCCTGGGCAGCCCCTTCCTGCAGCAGTACCAGATGCTTTCCTTGCAGTTCGAGTTTTCCCATCTCATTCATTTTAGGGATTAATTAAAGTGTTTCCCCTCCCTCCCTCCCTCTCCCCCGTTCCATACAGCTGCACATGGATTTTAGGGTCGTGCTTGTTTACATCAGTTATATTTAAATTAATGGGTGTTTGTTTTAGGAAAACCAGCAGAAATGCTGTAAAATCCAATGTTTTCTGTGTCCCACAACCAGCCCCGCAGCCCTGCTGGAATGGGGATTCCTGAGGTGGGTGCCCTAGGCAGCCTTAGCCCCACACCCCTTCCAGCAGGTCCATACGGAGAGCTCTGCTGTGGGCATGCAGCATCTTTTGGGTACCACTGTGAGGTGACCTCCAGTGCTTACAAGGTGGTTGGGTGGGTTTTGCCCCCCTGGTCCCATACCCAGCAGTGGCAGCCAGGCCAGCTCATGTGTTTGCCAGGGATGATCCCCCCTCCTGGCGCAGGGATGCTGCTAAACCACCTCTGCTGGGGCGGGCGGCGGCTTCGTTCTTTCATCGGGAGGTTGGACGGGGGAGAGCGTTAAGAAGAAGAAAGAGAAAGGGGAGGAGGAAGGATAATTATTTTTTCCAATGGCTCTGAGCCGCTGGATGCCTTTAAAGTTCCCTTTGTGTTGCCGCGGGTCAGGCCGGGCCTGGCCCGGAGCGGAGTGGCGCGGCCGCCTTTGTCACCGGGGCTGCGGTCTCGGTGATTAGCCGGGATACAGAGCCCCAGAACCTCAGATCTTCCGTGTGGCTGGTGGGAGAAACGAGCGGAGCTGCCTTATCACGCTCATTTAACTGGTTAATACATCTTCAGAGCAAATAATGCGGGCTAGGGGTGAACTGCTTAACCAACCTCATTACTATTGTGCATTTAGCAGCTTGGAGGAAGATAATACCTTTCAGGTTTGACCCAATTTTAGTTTTTGTTGTCATAACCATGGAAAATCGACCTTCAGAGACCCTCAGCAGTGAGCCTGAATAGGAAGTGATTTGCAGCAAAAGTGCCGTGTGGAATGCCTAATGTGCTTGTGCAGGAAAACAGAGTGCGACTGCCTCCTGGCATCCCTGTGCCCACAGCATGGCTGGCCTGGCCCCTGGCATCCCTGTGCCCACAGCATGGCTGGCCTGGCCCCTGGCATCCCTGTGCCCACAGCGTGGCTGGCCTGGCCCCTGGCATCCCTGTGCCCACAGCGTGGCTGGCCTGGCCCCTGGCATCCCTGTCCCCATATCAGGGGCTGCCCACGCTGCAGGGGCTCTGGGGCATATGCTGCCCATGCACAGTGCTTGTGGGATGGGGTCTGAGGTGGCACGGCTGTGCCAGGGCTGTACTTCCCTCCCCGTGGTGCTCCTCGGGTCAGCTGGAGCGGGGCTGGCCTGGGCACCCCCTTCCCTGGGCACCATCGCTGCCAGGGCTGGAGCTGCTCGCTGTGGTGGTGCAGGAGGGACCCTGTGGTCAGCATGGGACCCCACGAGCACCGTGCCCCCCGTGGTCAGCGTGGGACCCCACGAGCACCGTGCCCCCCGTGGTCAGTGTGGGACCCCACGAGCACCGTGCCCCCCGTGGTCAGCGTGCACCCCACAACCACTGTGTGCCCTGTGAGCACCTCTTGGCACAGCTGTGGTCAGCCTGGCCAAGCGTGCTGGAGTCCAGCCCGACACACTGACCTTGGCCTTGGCCAGCAACCTGTGGCTTTTCTGCCCGTGCCCTTTGTCACCCAGTTTGTGCCGTGGGAGCAGTGACAGCCCTGACGCCACGGTGACAGCCCTGATGCTGCACCAGCAGCGTTCCCTCGGGTGAGATGTCACCTGTGCCCAGCGGGGGTGGTTCCCATCGCTTCAGTTTTGTCTGTGGCAGGCAGAGACTTTCCCAGTCCTCAGCAGCCAGGGGTGCGTGGGACCTTCCTTTCACTCAGATAGGGAGGAGGGTGGCAGGGAGGTGACAAGCCTTCCTCCCCTTTCCCTGAGGCAGCTGTGAGCGTGGCTGCACCACCCAAGCCTGGCTTTGTGCCGCTGCTGCTGCTGCTGCTGTGATGTGTGGGTGGTCCCTGTGGCACGGGATGCAGTTGACAGCAGTGCCCAGGGCTGGAGAAGCGCTGGGAGCGGGTGATGCCCACGGGGAGTGGATGATGCCCATGGGGTGTAACTGATGCCCATGGGATGCAGGTGATGCCCATGGGGTGTAAGTGATGCCCATGGGGTGTAAGTGATGCCCATGGGATGCAGGTGATGCCCATGGGGTGCAGGTGATGCCCATGGGGTGCAGGCTCCCCCAGCACATCCCCAGGGGGATCAGCTGGGCTGCAGCAGTGGGACCATGCTCTCCTCCCTCCTCTTCCCTCGGCTGTGCTGGGATGGGGGCACGTTGCGGGCAGCTAATATTAGATCACTGAAATTCTGCTGTTTTGCAGCTAAAGGAGAAGCTGCTCCCTCAGCTCAAGAGTTGAAACTCTTTAGCCTTCCTCTGTGTCACCTCCATGGCCATGGATACCTCCAGGTGTGACGTAAGTGAGACCCAGGGAAAAAACATCTTCTGTTTAGCATCAAAATCCTATTACCGAGCGCCGTGTTCTGCTGCACAGATATCAGCGGCAGCAGAGATAAGTGGGAAATAGCTCCTGGTTGGGCTGGAGCAGGAGCTGTATCTCAGGCTGCACAGGCGCCAAGTGCTGCTTCAGTGAGTTTGCTGCTGAAAGAAAATTCCTCTCCCCCCTCCTCTGCAATCCAGGGAAAACCACTGTGGGCACCAGGCCCCCACTGCACCCCCAGCCCTGCCCCGCTGAGGGCCATTTCTGTGCCACCCCATTGCCATGGTGGGGTCTGGCAGAATGTGCTGGGCTGGGACCAGGGACCAGCGTCCTCATGGGACGCTGCAGTGGCAGGAGCTCAGGAGCTCAGCCTCCCGAAAATGAGCAGGTACAGCCTCGGTCCTGCCCCCCCCGCATCAGCCGCCGGGCTGGCCTTGGGATTGCAGATGCTGCGGGCAGCTGCATCATCTTTCCATCTCCTCCCTGGGGTGCTGCTGGCTTTGATAAAACCTCTCAGCCTTCCAGGGGTTGGCTTGTCGATCTAATCGCTGTGGTTTAGTGTGTAGTAAAAGCCCGGTGGCTCCTGGGGGAGATGCCCCATGGGGATCTGCAATCTACTTTCCCATCCCTCCTGGGGCTGGATCGCTTTCCCAGCAGGGGGGTGCTGCAGGGATGCTGCCAATGGTAAGGGATGCTGTTGGCAGGTGAGGGATGTTGCTGGGCCCCCAACACCAGTGGGGAACACGCCATCCCCATCCTCAGCACACACGTAGGCTTGCTTTTGAAAATAGAAGGTGCTGAAAAAAATCCTGCTGTGCTCAGCTTGTTTCAGGGATGCTGTTGGATTTTCCCAGTGTTTATCATGTCCTGCGCTCACTGCACATGCATGGGTGGTTCAGTCTTGGGCAAACCCCACAGTGGCATCCCCACTGAACCTCTGGCTCAGCTGCGGTTTCTGGTCACACACAAACCATCCAGGGCAGAGCAAGAGAGGCTGGTGGTGGTGCCTGCTCGAGGGGACAGCCAAGGGGGCATTAGGGGGGCAACCAATAGGGGTGTTGGGGACACCAAGGGGGCCTTAGGGGACCGGCTGTGACAGAGCAGCATTAAAGGGGCTGGGATGGAGGGGCATGATGCTGCACTGAGCTCTAACTCTGCCTGCTGATCAGGAGCAGAGCCTCATGAGCAGGACTAATGGAACAGGAGGGGAATTCCAGCAGGTTTGGGGAGGCTGGGGAGTGCCTGTGATGTTCACTACGTCTCTGTGGGTTTTCTCTGGTCTATCCCCAAACTGGTTATGGCCCCCATCGTGGGGATGGTGCCCAGTCCCAGCAGTGGGCTTGCCATGCTGGGTGACTGCTGGTGCTGATCCCAGTGTGTGCAGCTCCAGCTGGTCCTGGGGCCAGCATCTGAGCAGCTTTGTGGGTTGCCTTTGGCTCCCTACTGGTTCTCTGCTCCTGCACAGCTGGGAAGAATATCCTTGTCCAGGCCCTGTGCTGCTGTGGTTATTGGGATGTGCTGGGGTGGTGTTTGGGGGACGCTGGTGGCTTCGCAGGGTCCGGGTCAGTAGGCTGCCCCGGGGATTGCTGCAGAGATGGCTTGGGGGTCCTAACTCCTTTCCCACCTCCCTCTTGGCCATGGTTGGTTTGGCAGCAGGAGGGGGATTTGCAGCCACACCACTGCGGGTAGATTTTTCCTTCCTCTCCTCCTCGGTTTTTAATGAGCCAACCTTGGAGGACCTTGAGCGCCGCTCCCGCAGCTCTGCTGCAGACCTCTGCCCCTGTTGTGCTGAGGGGATAAATCTCAGCTCCCGGTGCTCCCAGCCCATCCCTGCACGGTGCAGGCGTCATAACTCACGGCGGGCAGGGGGGCTGCCTGGCTGAAGTCACCACTCCGTGCCATGAAGGATGGGCTGCCCGGGGGAACGGGGAAAAAGTCCCATTAAAACAGGGGACAAGCTGTTAAATTATTTCCTGTTCAGCCTGGGTTGGGGAAAAGTAAATGTGGGGCTGTGGGCAGCCTTTGGCGGAACAGGTGTTTTTTCCCGTAGGAAGTTTTTGCCTTTCCTTGTCTCCATCCCAGGTGCTCACCTGAGGCTAGGGCTGGTGCTTTTGGGGAGGCAGGACCAGCCTCAGCGTGCTGTGTCAGTGCAGAGACCGGGATGTGCCGAGCCGGGGATCCTGAGCTGGGGACTTCCCGTGCACCCTGTGCAGCCAAACCCCATTGTCTGGGGCCACGCTTCCCCCTCTTGGGGAGCTTTCCAGTGGGCAGGGTCCTGCCTCTGCACATGTAAGGGGCTGCTCCAGAGCTGCCCCCCAGCCATGAGATAATTGTGCCGTTTGAAGGAGTGGGCCAAGTGTGTGTGAGTCCCCGGAGCCGTGGTGTTCTGAGGCGCCGAGCTCTGCCACGTCCTCCTCCGTTATTAGTGGTGGTGCCTACATAGGGATGGGACTGGAGCCTCTCCCTCTCTCTTTCAGGTTGAGAAGCTGCTGCTGTGAGACCCCAGTGGCTCTTCCTGACAGCTCCGAGGGGCGAACACGAGTGTGAGCTCCTGCCTGCCACTGCGCCTGAGGCACCTGCTCTTCGTCTTCAGGTATGTTGTTCCCACCCAGCAGTCCATGTAGGGGAGGGCATGGAAATATTTTTTAGATGAGGATGAAGCTGCTGCTTCCTACGGCTGTGCCTGGGGCAACAGCCCACGGTCAGCCCACCAGGTGCTTTGCATCGGCACTGGGTACAGATCCTGCGGGTCCAGACTCTTGTGGGATGACCTGGCAAAGGGGAGCATCACAAGGAGAAGCCGTGCCTGCTTTGGTCCTCATGGGATGTGGGGTGGAGGGGTCTGGTGCTGCTTAGGGATCAGTGCCAGCCATCTCCTTCCTGCTCACTGCAGGAGCATGGAGGTCCCAGAGCGTGTGAGACCTTGGTGGTGCCCTGGCACGGCCAGGGGAGCGTGTGCCCACGCAGGGGAGCGTGTGCCCACGCAGGGGAGCGTGTGCCCACAGTGCACGCACAGCCCTGCACGTCGCAGCCCGGCTGGACCCGCCGAGAACCGGCTGCTGGCACCGACCGTGCTGCAAACCCCCCTCAGGGCTGCGTGCGCCGCTCCGCGTGGTCTGGGCTGAACCCGTCCCCGTCAGTTCACGTTACACGGACTGGAACCCCCCTCATGCTGACACCAGCCTGCGCTGGGAGCTCTCACCAGCTTGAGGAGGAGTTCAAATTTAAACTTCTCAAAGGCAGTGGGATTCTCTCCTCCAGATGAGGCATCATCCCCATCTCTTCCCAGCGCTGCGAGTACCCACGGGCACAGCGGGCGCTCAGAGGGGTTGCAGCAGCGCTGTGGCAGCCGTGATGACCAGGGACTGGGCTCTGCTTGGGGCTTTTTCTGCCACTGCATGTGTCTTCCAGTGCCCTCCCCACCAACTGCTGCACTGAGGGGACCCGCAGAACTGGGACTGCTCTTCTCCCACCGGCGTGAGCCGAGGGGAGTGTCTGGGCAGGTGTGAGTGCCCGTGGAGCTGTGCATCACTGTCTGGCTCCCAGCGGTGGGGGCTCGTGAGTGCATCCCTTGCAGTGCCGCTCTCCACACACTGGCTCCTCCACTGTGTCCCAGCCCCAAGTGTCTGCTCTGGAATCATGAAATGGGAGCGAGAGTTTGAGGCTCTCATCACTCTCTAGGGCACAGGTCGTCCCAAGCAGGGGATTAGAAGGGCTGTGCAGATGGATTCCCCAGCTGCATTCATCAGTTCAGAGGCAGCAAAGGCAGCTGAGCTCTGTGCATCACCTTGAAGCTCTTTTTTTGTCTTTTAGAAAACTTTGGGTGGATGTTATTGCTCATGAAAGCAAGGGGCTGATCATGCTGGGAAGGAGCAGGCGTAGTGTGGGCTGGCACTATTATGCAAGCTTCCCACATGCAGCTCTGCCAGTGCACTCCGTTCCAGAACAACAGCACGCGCCCGTGTGCCAGCCCTGAGCCCACCCCCGGGTCTGCCAGAGCACCACGGTGCCACTCTGCCCACGTTGCCCTCACCGTGGGCCCTGCCCGCGCCACCCGCACCACGCTCCTGCATCCTGCCACCTGCTCCTGCCCAGAGCCAGCACCCCGTGGTGGGTAGGTTTGGGGTGAGGAGGTGCACGGTCCTACCCAGAGCTGGCCATGGTCAGCGCTCTGGCTGAGCACTGGCAGTTCCTCCCAGGACTTTGTGCTGTTCTGGGGCATGTCTGGCTCTTGGGGCTGGGGCTGTGCTGTTTTTTGGGGGGTTGTCACCCCATCCATGATGCATGTTTTGCTCCTGCATTGGGAGGGATGTGCCCATCCTGGGGGATGTGCCTCATCTACGGGGCTGCTGGAGCCACTGCTACCAGGACCTGCTCTGGGCTCACTCGAGCTCAGGCCACCAAGTCTCTTCCCCATCCAGGTTTTCTCCCTGCTGCTTTCCCCCTCTCTCCCCAGAGCCATCCCCCTCGCTGGCCTCTATGAGTGCTGCTGGCCGTGGACTGTGTGGGTGCTGGTGCCGAGCTCGGGACTCACTGGGCTGGTGGGGAGCAGGGAGGAACATGCCAGTGCACAGCCCCTGCAGCGACTTTCCCCATCATTCCCAAACCTGCCAGAGCACCCCCCAGGAGGAGAGTGCTCCTTCAAGGAAGACTTGGAGATGAGCAATGGAAAACATCTGACAGGGGAGCCCTTGAGGCGCTTTTGTTCTAGAGAGTGGGAGTGTGAGATCCGCTCAGACATGAAAGGCTGCAGAGCTCCGTCCCCAAAGTCACGGTGAGGAGGAGGACGGGGGTGTGCGGCTGCACTGGGAGGTCATCCCGGGAACGACTGGCACCGGGATCCCCGCTCCCTCCCTCCCCTTCCAGCAACTAAATTAGGTCACACTTGAAAGTCAGTTTCTTGGCTGTGGATTTAATTTAGCTTTTCCAGGCTAGTTATCATATAATAAATTCCAGGAGATTTATAGAAAACATGCCCAGGGAGGCTTAGCCAGTGTGTAACAAGATTTGTGCCTCTTTCCCACTGTCGAGCGGCTCTGGCGAGCACGGCGCTGCCAGCAGATGTGCAGGCAGGGCTGGCAGCCCCGTGGGAGCTCCCAGGGGGACTGGGCAGCCCTAGCAGTGGGAGGGCTGTCACCCCCGTCTCTCAGGGGCACGGGAGGGTCCCCAATGCAGCTGTTTTGTGCCCCAGCTCCCATAAATCAGCTGGGGCAGGTGTGTTCCCGTGGCTGTTCATCACTCGTCTTCTCGCCTGGGTTCAGTGTGGGCAGTGCCAAGCACAAGCCCATCCTGGCAGTGCCCATATGTGACCAGAGGCAGCACGGTGGCAGGAGGACTCAGCAGCCCCGAGCAGTGCCAGTGATGGGGAGCAGTGGGGCGTTGGGCTCACCTGGTGCCTTTCTGATCGAGGGGTGACAGTGTGTGGGCCATCCCTGCTGGGTGGGGGGGCCTCGTGCCCTCCCTCCATCGGCTCCTGGGGCACAGGGACCACGAAACAGAGCTAAAAGTGGTGGCATTTCATGCTCCCTGCTGCTGGGGCGGGTTTCCCACTGCACCCAGAAGGCCGAGCAGGGAAAGGCACTGGGGTTTGTGGGGATTTCTGGCACTGGCAGCGCAACACTGGGAGCTGGTGGCTCAGCATGGAGGGCACTGCCAGCGAGCTCCTGCTCCGCTCACTGCTAACACTGCCCAATTAGTGTCTTATTAGTCACTCTGCATGTTAAGGCATTAGGAACAATTAAGGGTGAGAAGAGTTTCCAGATGTAGCGGCTGGAGCTGGGAGCTGGCAGTTCCGCTGGCTGCTCCCGTATGGAAGGGATCTTGTGCCCAGCAGGACTCACTGCAGGGCCACGGGGCCAGCCTGGCTGAGGGTCCTGGGGCCACTGGGGTGCAGGGAACCCCACTGCGGGGCAGCCCTGGGGGCAGTGCCCGCCTCTGCCCTCAGCACCACAGCTGGGGGCCCCGCAGAGGTGGGATGGAGCCACGGCAGGTTGGTGAATGTGGGAAGTAGCTGCTGGGATGCCCACGGATGAGGGGCACAGCCGGGCACTGCCCCTGCCCCAAGCAGAGGGATGTTCCACCAAGCCCTGGGCATGCTCTGTGGGGTTGGGTTTGTAAATGAGCTCCAATGAAATTTTTCCTGTTGGGGCTGGGTGTGATTCCCCCCGTGCTCCCAGCCCTGTGCCACGCTGTGCTGTCCTGGCTGCGAGCAGTGACACAGGAGCATCTGGGACACGGTGTGTGGGGCCAACCACCTCGACAGAGATAGCACTGTTTTGTGACACTTGGAGGTGCAGAAGTAGCACAAGCAGAGACGAACGTGACTTCAGAGCCCAAGTGCAGGTGACTTCAGCTCACCAGAAATAGTCCCCAGGCGGTGCTGGGGGAGGGGACCTGGCACTGGCAATTTCTGGGGGTGTTGGGGTGCTCCCATGGCTTGTTGCCCCCATGCAAGGTAGACTACACCCCCACTATTGCTCCCAGCACTGCACCCTCATTGCCCAACCCCCCCAGCACTGGAGAGGCTGCCAGCCAGGGCTCAGGGAGTTGGCAGTGGCTCTGGCCAGCACAGATGATCTCTCCTCAACACCAGACACATCACCCCATGACAATCACTCGGATGGTTCCCCATCACCTCCTGGAGCCTTGGGTGCCCTCGTGGTGTGGAGGGTGTGGGGGGCTGCCCCAGCCTTTGTGGTGTCCCCGCAGACACCGATGCTGTGGTTTGCCCCTCACTGAGCCAAGGCTGAGTGAGCACCACGAGGTGCTGACGCAGTGGGGCAGCGGAGAGGGGGATGATGGCCTTCAGCACACTGGAATATTTTCTCTGCCGCTCTCCTCAGGGCGAGGAGTGGTGCTTGGACAGATGGTGTTTTTGAGTGACCTTGCAGCTCTGAGCGGTTCCCTCGGCTGCTGAGTAACGGTGGGAGCCGCGGGAAGCGGCAGCGGTGCCGCAACCTGCTCGGGCTGGCGGGAGCTGTCAGGGAGCCAGGGCTGGGAGGAATGTGGGGTAAGCCAGGGGATGGAGCCAGAGCCCAACAGCCCTGATGTGATGGCTGCAGGGAAGTTCAATGTGCACCACGATCCCTGGCTCCCCTTGGCTGTGCTAAGAGTGTGATGTGTCCAGTGAGGCTGCTCTGAGCCTCCCGGCAGCTCCTCCAGCCTGTGCCCCTGGCTCTTGGCTTCGGCAGTAGGATCACTCCTTCTCTCTCCTTGTGCTCTTCTTTGGGAAGAGCCTGAGTTTTCTCCAGGAGCCAAGGCAGCAGTGCCTGCAGTCAGCACAGCGGGGACAAGTGTGGCAATGTGCCATTGCCATGGTGTGTGGGGACACACTAGAGGTCCAGGTCATGTCCATTAGGGCAGCGGGTAGAACATCTTTTGCCATGTGAACTTTCTCTTGGAGCTGTGATCCAGGACTGTGGTTCTGAGGGTACAGACCCAGGTGAGGAGAAAATGGCACTGCAACATGCAGCTTTGCCATTGAAGAGTCACCCTGGCCAGGCTCATCTCCTCTTGCACCCTTGCAGCCTCCTGCCAGCTCCTGAGGGCTGCAGCACCAAGAGGTGTCCTAAATTGGGGAAGGAACAAGGAGCTCTTGGTACTCTCCAGGAGCATCATTTGCATTCAGGTGCAGCTCCCTGCTTTGAGGGAGGCAGGGGCTGGCAGCGAGGGCTGAGGGGCTGAACACCAGCCCGGTTGTGGGGGACAGCTGCGGAAAGGGCTGGGGCTCGGGGATCACCGTGCTCCAGGTTTCTTGTTTTTGATCTTCTCTGCCTCAACTTTGTGTCCGAGTTTGCTGTCCAGGATTTGTACCTTTGCTTTTTCTGGACAGGAGTTGCCATCTCAGTGTGGGGCCAATGCCCTGTGATGTGATCCGATGAACCACGGTGGGGTTGGTTGTGATCCCGCCTGTTCTGTGCTCTCTGGGGATGGAGAGGGTCTCGTTTACATTGCATAGACCACAAGACCAGCTGGGGCCAGGCAGTTCCCAGCCAGACTCAGGTGGTCTGTGGTGAATTTCTGTGGGGGAGGGATGTTGGCCCCTTCCTAAGGGCTGCTCCGAGCTGGGACGTGACGTGTGGCAGGGCAAAGGGAGCAGCGGAGCGTGTGGGAGTCTTGTGGGTCTCTGAGCGCAGCAGGACAGGGTGCAGGACCCCAAACTGCTCTGGAGTCACCAGAGGGAGCAAGCTGGGGGGCAAAGGGCTCCCGCTGTGTCTGGCAAGTCCTGGTGAGGCGGGAGTGTTGTGCAGAGGGCAGGATGGTGACAGGGCACTGCCCTCCCGGGCTGCCCCGCGCTGGTGGCAGTGCTCCCGGGCAGGAGATGGGGGTGGGAGCAGACAGGGGATTCTTCCTCAGGGATGGAGCAGGGTGGGACGAGCCCCAGGGGACTGTGCCCCTTGTGCCACCGGGGGGCCAGGCACTGCTGGGCGCTCAGCTGTGGCGCGTCACCCGCCGTGCCGGTGCCAGGCTGCCGCGCGGCATCTGAGCAGCTCCGGTTACTTAACATGCAGCAAGTGTTGTACTTGGAGAAATTTAGACGTAATTTTTTTGTGCTCGCATGTAAATGTGGGTAGGTGCTGTCCTGATTGATGGCAATTAGCATTTTCTAACGGTAACAGATGTTCGGATTGCCAGGAGGCTGGTACCTAACGCCCACGCTGCCATCTGTTCCGCTGGGCACTGCCTGGGGAAGCGGCACCAGCGCCACGGACCTGCAGGGCCGTGCTGGGGTGTGTTTAACAGCAGTGTGCAGGGGGGGTTTATTATGGTTTTTCTTTCTGGGGGAAAATAATAATAATAAAGACGTTTTCAGGTTTATAAATAGTACGCT
Organism: Empidonax traillii; assembly: GCF_003031625.1. NCBI lineage: Eukaryota > Metazoa > Chordata > Aves > Passeriformes > Tyrannidae > Empidonax > Empidonax traillii. The sequence continues at coordinate 562,724 of NW_020955465.1, read as the reverse complement.
CTGTTTATTATGGGATGGAGGCTTTCCATCTGATCAGCAGCCTGGATTGCTGCACAGAGTTAGGGAAGCAGTCTGGACAGAGCAGGGAGCAGCAGCACTTGATTTTCTAGGGATGCAGTGGGAAGAGGCTCCAGCGTAGTGGCCAGCAGGTGTCCATGGGCCAATCCCCCGTCCTCTGCCTGCTCCCTGCAGTGGGTGGTCACTGCTCATGGGGACAAGGGCTGCGCTGCTTTGGGCATCACTTTTTAGTTTCAGATTGGAAGCAGTGAAACATCTGTGTGGTGTTTAAAAGTGTGTTTTAGGAAGAGACCTGGAGCCCCAAGCCTTGTCCCACTGTCCAGGCAGTCTCACAGCAGCCCCTTTCCTCACCTGGTGCCTGTCCTTCCCTGTTTCCTCCTGCCTCCCTTTATCTGAGCCTTTTATACGCATTTATTCTTGTGCCAACATCATCCTTTAACCTGACCAGCTCCTCCCAGTGCCCATTCCCTGTGTATTTATAGAGAAGTCTTTGTTGGGCCTGGACCAGCTCCTCTGTTCTGTTCTTCCACTGGCTCCTAAAGCAGCTCCCCATCCCCTGGCAGCTCTCCCTGCTCCCCCAGCTTGACCTTCCCAGACAGGGTCATCCCACAGCACAGATCCAAGCCAAGCACGGCACGGTGACACAGGCACAGACACCTCTCCCTGGAGCTCCCAGTGCCAGGCAGCCTGGGAGCACACTCACACTCACACTGGCACGCTCACTCTCACTCTCCTCCCAGATGCCGGAGCTGGTGACTCAGAGTCAGCCCATGGCTGAGTAATGCGCCAAGAAGTGTCTCCATGTGGTTCCCAGGCTGGAGCAGATGCTCCCACGTGGTCCTGGTGTTCAGTGTTTTGGACTTCGTGCTGCTTGGTGTCTCTGGTCTCAGAGTCTGCCAACCCTCTCTGGGCTGAGCCCTCCTCGTGCCCCCACCCCTGTCCTGCTGGGATGCTGCTGCCAGCCCAGCCCCTTGCATTCCCAACTTACTGCTGCATGAGCTGCATTAGTATGGGCAGATCTTACCTGTTTGTCATGCATTTCCACCTTGGTTTTCGCTGAGCTCCTGTTTTGCATGATGGGGTTTCTGGGGGGGAATCTCTCCCTACTCCAACTCCTCTGGTCTCTGTGCTGTACTTCCCAGCTCTGTGGCCCATCACAGACTGACACAATGTGTTGGGCCAGTTCTGGGGGGTTTCTGGGATGGAGGTTTCCTTGTTCCTCTGGTTTGAACTCACAGGATGTTTTGAGTTTTGCTCCTGCTGTGGAGTCTGTAGCTTCACTTCCTGTTCCTCTGCTCTGTCCCACAGCCTGGACACCTGGGAGTTACCATCCCTCATTCTTCATCCCTTGGCCCTCTTCCCTCTTTCCTCATCCCTGCTCCTTTATCCCTCTCCTCTCATCCCTCCCATGCACTGAAGCAAATTTCTCTGTCAGTTTTCAGGCAACACCCAGGTTGATTTTATTCCCCCTCATCCATGTCGTGGAGCAGCCTCGGGAGTGCTCAGTGGTTTCCCTGGCCTTGGGAGCAGCCTCTCTGTGCCTCAGCACTCGCCATGTCCCCCCGGTGGCAGATGTTGCTCTCACCTGGGTCTGATGGGGCCAGAGGGGTCAGCTGCTGGCACCAGGAGCAGTCCTGGGAGCGGCAGGTGCCAAACCCGTGCGTGGGGCCATTGATGGGCACTGGCAGCTGAGCCCTGGTCCTGCCCTCACTGCTGCCATCGGCACTGTGACCGTGACATGAGATCAGCTCTTCCCTGACCATCGCTAACATTGCCTGGAAGGACCCTGGCACTCCGCCAGCTGCTCCCTGAGCTGCTGCAGGGGGAACCAGCTCCTTGCAGGTAGAAGTCTTCCAGTGCAGCTCAGCACCCAGGACAGGACCTGGCTCATGGCAGGACCAAGTGTGCCCCAGGCCCACCGTGGATTTCCCAGCACTCAGCCTTTGCCCAGCTGTGGAAGCCAGAGAGGTGGTGATTGAATGGCAGGAGGTGAGTTAGATGGAAAGTGCTTTCCTGCTTTTGGGAGAGCTCCCACGTGTTCCTCTTTCCCTCCCCTCTTCCCAGTTTTCCTTTTAAGAACATGAGTCAGTGGTGGTGCACACAAAAGCAGTACTGGGATCCTGGGCTGGCTTCTGGGCTGCTGAGCCCTGCAGGGACAAATCCTGCCCTTGGCAGCTCCAGCTCAGGGAGACTGAGCTGGATTTGAGCTGAACCCCCAGCCCTACTGAGCCCTGGGCCCCCTGTCCTGGGCAGCCTTGGGGGGGATGGTGATGCTCGGCCACAGCTCTGCTGCAGCTCTGGAGACCTGAGGCACTTCCCTCTGCCCTTCACAGAAGGTGCTGGCCCTGTCCAGAGCCGGGCACAGTGCATGGCAGGGTAGGGGCACAGGAGTCACCACATTGTGCAGGGGAACCATTGGGTAGATTCGGGCTTAGCCAAAGCCTCACCCTCATGTGAGAGCTGCAGCACTGGCCCCAGGGCACCTGGTGATGCCTGGGAGGTGTGTGTGGGCTGGGGACAGGCATTTGGGCTGGGGATGGGGCAGGGGACTTGAGTGCAGACAGGCTTCTGCCCTGTGCTTTCTTTCTGGTTGGAAAACAAGCCTGCTTCATCTTTGTCGTTCTTCCCCTCACTTGCTTTTCAAATTCATCTGGGAAAACTTCCCCGGGTGCTCACAGAGGTGTCACCAGCCCAACAGCTTGTGCTGCTCTAATAAAATGGCTTCGTAGCAGAGGGTTTGATCTATTTTTAAAGCAAGCTCCACGCTGTCTCCTCCCGCCCTCCCACCGGCAGCGAAGCAGAGCCCGCAGGCTCCTGGGAGCGCGGCAGCGGCGCGGGGCGGCCGGAGAGCCAGGAGCTCACAGCCGTGCCAACGGCAGCGGTCACAGCCGGGGTGGCTGTCCCCATCCCTGTCCTCTGTGGCCGGGAAATGCTCTGGGGAGCAGGACAGGGCTCCCTTTGCTGCGCCGTCAGGGAGAGGAGCTCTCTGCGTGGTTTTTATTCCTCCGAGCGGTGACTGTGCTGTATAAATTAACATACGGAAACTTCGCTCCGCTTGGAAGTTTGGTATTTTCTGCTCGTTTGATGCCCTGTTATTAAAACTCAATTTTCTGCGAATAAAGTCCTTTAAATAGAATTCGTCTTCCAGCGATGACTCATCGCAGAGCAGCAGCTCCTCGCAGGAGAAGGCAGCACGAGGGCAGGTCTGGCACTCGCAGCCTTGGGAATCCCCAGATCGGCTCCTGGGGCTTTGCCGAGTGCAGGGGAAGCCACCCCAGATGTCTCTGCTGCCCATCCCACTGGCTCCACCTGCTCCAGCTGCTGCCAATGCCCATGGGCTCGGCGTGGGGATCAGATCCCTGGCTCGGTCTGGGGTGTCCCTGGAGCCTGCAGAGCGGGAGTGGCAGAAGGGACTGTGCTGTCCCCGCTGCCCACCCGCCTGTGCTGCAGTGCAGCCCATGGTGGCACTGTGATGGTGTCACCACTGTGATGGTGTCACCGTGCCGCTGCCTCCTGCCCGTGCCACCCCTTAGCCCTGGCGGTGACAGACAGGAGGTGAGCTCCCAGGGCAGGGCAGCGAGGATGTGATGGATCACAGCATAGGCCACCTGTGTCCAGCCTTGCCAGACCATGGCCAGAGGAATCCAGCAGCAGGATGTGGGGCACGATAACATCTGCCTACATCTGTGTCTGTTCTGCTGGAGCTGGCTCTGCCTGCACTGGTTCCAGTGATGAAACTTCTTAGAGAGGTGTCAGGGACAGGAAGAGGTGCAGGAATTGTGTCAGGGGAGGAGGTAGATTTTAGGTGCTCACTGGGTGGGTGGTCAGTGCAGCAGGCAGGAGTCTGGATGGAGTCCAGATGGAGTCTGGATGGAGGTAGGATGGATGGGCTGGGGCTGAGGGGCTCCTCTCCAGAGTTTTACCAGCATGGCAGCAGATCTGCACAGAGCAGGTTTCCTCAAGGAAGGAAGAGGAGGGCACTAGTGACTCTCCCAGCCTGAGCAGCATCAGGCTGGGGCAGCTCTGAGTGGACCTGAGCTCCTGCAAAAATGGATTTTGTGCCCATTCTTGCCCTCCCCCTGGGATGCTGCTCACTCTGGTTCAAGGGTTCCTGCCAGGATTATTATTCTTTCAGGTCTGGCATCTGTTAAGGTGACAGCAGCTGGGGAAGGGATTGCAACAAATTTCTCATAAAAAGTAGCTAAGTTGATGTAACCTTTCAGGTGCCTGCATCTGGCACTCCATCATCGTGACACACCAGGGAGAGGGACAGGCACCACCTACACTGAGCTTTCCCTGGGAGAGCAGGGCCAGCCCTCTGTCCCCCAGATCCCTGTCCCTGTGTGGTCACACCCCTCCCGGTCTGTCCCCCAGATCCCTGTCCCGTGTGGTCACAGCCCTCCTGGTCTGTCCCCTGTCCATCCTGCAGCCTGGGTTTTTAATTGGCTTTCAGGCTGTGGTGTGGGCACCATGGAGGCTGCAGGTCCACGAGGGCCAGGACATCCCCCTGGGGGTCAGACTGTGCCATGAGGCTGCTGGTGGCTGGGTGCTCCCTCCTGAGGGACCGTGGCCACTCCAGGCTCCCTTGGCCATGCCATGGGCTGTGTGGTCCATGCCACTGGAGCGGGATGCATCCCTCCTCCATGCCCCCTGTGATGAGCATGGCACCCAGGGACTGCTGTGAGACTCCAGGAGCTGCAGGCAGGGCTGGGGCTCACTCAGCCGGGGGTGCTGTTTGCCACCAAGGTCGTGGGTATCGCCAGGCAGGACGGATCACCTGTGGTTCTCAGGCGCGGCATCTGCCCGGCTAAACATGGTGAGACTCTGCTTGCCCACCTTGGCCCATGTCCATCCGGGCTCCCTGGGTTTGAAATCGTGCCAGTGTCTTGTTCTGCAGAGGTGTTGCTCCAGGAACCGTGGAGAGCTGAGAGGACTCCAGAAAAGGCAGCTTATCTCTAGACCAGGTCTCAGAAATTGTTTTAATCCCTTTTCCACCCCCACAGCCTCCTTCATTCTTGGCTAGAAGTGGTCACCCCTGTTAAGTGCTCGCTCCTGAGCTGGTGAAGGAGGCGCTGGGATGTGGAAGGAAAACCCTTTTTCCTGGAGGCGTTGAGCGATTCCTTACCGTGACCTAGATGTCAGTTTAATGCTCCGGCGAGTCCCAAGACTCGCATGTGAAGTTGCCCAGGGGAAGAGGATATTTCAGGAACACAGAAGCTGCTCAGCAGTGGTAAAGTGCATGAGCTTTCCCTGGCAGGAGCCGTGCTGAGCCTCCGTCTGCTCGCGCCTGCCATGCCAGCCGTGGAGCAGTGCCCCCTCTCCTCGGGGTGGGAGCGGGGTGGGAGGGTCAGTGACGCTCTGGCACACCATGGCAGTGCCGTGCAGAGCCCAGGGTGCTCCAGGGCTGGGGGGGAGCGTGTCTGGGAGCTGCTGGTGCTGCCTGCCTGGTGCCTGGCCATCCTGCCCAGAGCAGGAACATTCCCAGCTCCATCCCACAGCAGAGGCTGGGCGTGGGCTGCCAGGAGGAACGTGGCGCAGGTGGAGGACGCACATGCCGTGCTGGGTAAATCCAGGTTTGCAGTCTGCCATTGCTGTGGCCTCAGGTCCGTCTCCCCTGTGGGTTCTGGCCTGGAGATGCGTGCAGCCCTCACCTTGTTCTTGCTGCTCTCCTCTTCCAGTCCATGTTAAACCAATTATTTTAGTGGAGGGCTGTGTCCCCCAGTCCCCCCAGCCTGAGCCCTGCTCACACACAGGTCTGAAGTGTCTTAGCAGATGCTCCACTGATTGGGTCTGACACACTGGGGAGCCAGGTGAGGGACACTGAATCTGTCCCCCTGGGTCCTGGTTTTGGAGCTCCTGAGGGGTCACAGAGCTCTGCACCAGAAGAAAATCTTGATCTGGGAGCTTGTGAGGTTGGGAGGGGCTGAGAAATGGTGGGAGATGATTGTGCCCAGCGTGGGAAGGTGGTGGCACTGCAGGACCGCACAGGGCTGGATTGCACAGGTTGGCTTTGACACATCGCTTTGAAAAATGAGGCAATTTCATTCTGGTGTTGTTATTTATCTTTATTCTGCCATGGCAGCTGCAGGTGGGGAGAGGAGCAGGGACTCCCCACAACACAGCTTGAGGTCATGCCAAGCCCACCTGGGTCCCTGCACATCCTTGCAGGGGACAGGCTTGGGAGCCTTTGGCTCCATTATTTGCCACCTCCAGAGGGGCTTAGGACCCCAGGAGGGCCCCTGGCAGTGCTGACAGGTGCTGGTACTCAGCACCTGTACTCAGCTGGTACTCATGAGCTGGTGCCTCATTCTCTGCCCAGGACTTTCTCCCTCATCAGGCACATCTGCAGGCGGTGGAAGGAACGAGGGCTTGGGGAGGGTGGGGGCAGTGCTTGTGCCCTATAAAAGCCCCCCAAGGAGGGGGTTGACTGTTTGCAGGAGGGGACTCTGCAGCTCTGTTTTCATCCTGTGAGTGCAGTAGCGTGGAGAGGAGATGGAACTGGTAAGTGGGGTCATGGAGGGAATTTTGTGCTTGTTTTGGACTCTTGATAGCGTTTTTGTTTTTCCTTTGCTGCTGCCTGCCTCAGTTTACCTGCCTGTTAAACAGAGCATGTGGTGTAGCTGGTGTTTGCTGTTGGGTGTCCTGGCAAGGCTGGAGCTTGTCCCTGGCCTTGAGGCTCCTCCATCAGCGATCCCCAGTGCTTGCTGGAGACCAGATGTTCTTCTCTGCCCTTCCTGGCTGGTTTTGTCCCGTCTTCCTCTCTGTTTCTCAGTGCTTCTGTGTGCCTGCTGGACTTGGGTGCATTCCCTGGGCTCTGCCAGGGCTGGTCCTGTAGGTCCCCCCTACTCTCCTGCAGCCATTGCAGCCTTTGTGGCACAAAGCACAACCAAAAAGTTGATGCTTCCATCTCGTGTTCCCCTGCACCTGTGAGTTCCCCTGTGGATGATTTAGAGCTGAAAGCCTGTGCTCTGGCACTGGGAGAGGGTTCCCAAGATAAAATAATCTCTGCCAGCAGCTGAAGTGACAGAAGCCCCATTAACAGCAGCATATGCCTGGGAACACCCGTGCTGTGCGGGAGGACGGTGCCGAGTGGGGGGAGCGCAGGAGCAGCAGCCCACAGGAAGGGGGATGTGGGAGCTGGTAATTACTCTGCTGCCATTGGGATGCTCCTTGCTAATTTACAGCATTAGTGGAATTGGGATGTGATTCTTCCTCCTGAGCCTGGGCAGGGCTGTCCCCTGGTGCAGGCAGACGTAATTATCCACATTTAACTGAGGGCTTGTAAAATGTATTTGTCTTGCAGAATGTGAGTGCGATTGCTGTGAATTAAATACGGATGCAGTTGTGGCTGGAGCAGGACATTGCCTGACAGGGAGCACACAGAGCTGGGGCTCCCCAGGCTGTTCCTTGGCCCCCCCTGCCAGCAGGGAGGGTCCCCCCGTGCTGCTGGTTTGGAGCTGGGGAGGATTTTGGGGGTTTCTGGGCATTGCCCTGGCGCAGACCTTGCTTCCCTCGCTCTGCTGACTGGTCTGACTGGATGTTTGTGCTGACTGGGTGGATGTACTGGCAGGAGAGAGCCAAGCAGCCTGTGAGTATTCCCGGGGATCCGCCGGTTTATCTTCTCTCCGTGTCGGTCCCGGGGGCTGCCTGGGTTTGTTAGCTCGGTGTGTGCGTTTGCAGATGCTGCTGCTGGTGTGCTGGGCCATTCCTGGGGTGCAGGGCTCATGGTGAGGGTTCTGCCCCGGTATCCTGCTATCCTGCCTGTTCCCAGCTGCAGCCCCATGGCAAGGGGCCCATCCCAGTGTGCCTGGGGGGGCTTGGGTGCCGTGGAGCGCCCTGGCAGGGTGGGGAGCAGAGCCTGGGCACAGCTTGGTGACCATTACAGTGGGGGACACCAGGTGGCTCAGAGTGCTCAGTAGGTTACCTGCCCTGGGTCTCCCCAGTTCTGGTTGCTGCCTCCCCTTGCCTAAGACAAACTCCCAGGGGAATTTTAAGGAATTTTGGATCTTTGCTCTCTGAGGAGCCGTTTCCTTGCCCGGAGTGGTGGTGACGAACCTGTGACTTGGACCCGCTGAGCCTGGAGGAAGCGGTGCAGGGGTGACAATTGTGCCAGCTGTCCCTTTGGCCTGAGTGCAGCTTGCTGGCTGTCACAGAGGTTTGGGGACCATCCTGCTAGGAGGGGAGGGGGGACAGCCAGCCACTCTCCCCCCTGCACAGGGGCAGGATGCTGAATGTCCCCCTCCTGCATTAGGGTGACTGTGGCTGTACCCCACTAATAGCTGGGGTGAAAGGCTGCCAGGGGGTGAGGAAGGGAGCCTGTGTCGTGGGAGTGCCAGCAGTGTCACTGGGATGCTGGGACCATGCTTGGGGTCTGTGCTGGAAAAACACTGGTGGCATGGGAAATGTGCAGGAAAGCACTACAGAAATGGTTCATGGGCTGGAAAATCTGCTCTGCTGTGGGAGACAGAGCCTAAGTAGGTTGAACTTTTCATACAAGAGAAGTTTAAGAGGTGGCTTTGCAACGTGGGTTGTTTTAGGCTGTGATCAAGAGATCTCTATGGGTACAGAGCGCTCTAATTTAGCAGGGAAAAGACATAACAAGATCCAGGCTCTGAAAGCTCCAGCAAGACAAATTCTGACTGGAAACAAAGGGCATATTTTTATCAGGGAAGGTAATTAACCACAGGAAGAGCTTAAGCCTGTAGGGGATTCTCTGTTGCTTGACATCTCTGGATCAAACCTGGATATCTGTCTGGGAGGGAGGCACTGAATGGATGAACACAGGATTGGAGCCTTTAGCCCGTGTCCCAGGGCTGCACTTGCTGGGTCTAAGTGCCCTTCCAGCCCTGGGCTGTAATATTCAGTGTCAGTACTTTGTGATAGGCTGAAATTCGGGTTACACAGGAGACATGGAGCACCAAAGCACTTAAAATGGGAATTGGGAGAGCTTGTCTCTGTGGAGAAAGGCTCTTGTTTTCCCTGGGGATTTTTAGAAGGAGGTGGCAAGGTGCCAAAGTTGCCTTCAAGACCCGTGCCCTTTCCCCTCAGCTCAGTTCTGTCCCTGTCCCTATTTGGTATCTGCAGGAAAGCAGTGAAAACTTTCTCTTCTTAACTGTGAAAATCTGAACTCCAAATCCAGGCCTGTTTGGGGTTTTCCAGCCTGTTTTTTGTGCCCACGCAGTAACGCCTTTGGCCAGACCTGCTGCTCAGTGTTGGTTACCCACACTGTGTGATGGGGCAGCAGAAACTTTCCAAAAGCCAAAGCAAGTCGTGTTCCTCTCAGATCAGAGACCTGGCCACTCCAGGGGGGATGAAAGGAGACGGGGATGTCCATGACACCTTCAAGGGGGATGAAAGGAGATGGGGATGTCCATGACACCTTCAAGGGGGATGAAAGGAGACGAGGGTGTCCATGACACACCAGCGTTGGCTTGTGCAGCTCTGTGTCTTGAGCTGGGTCACTGTGGATGGACAGTTCGTCTGTCCTGCAGCCCTGGGTGCTTTGGGCTCGGCCCTGGGGCTGGCAGGGGGTCTGACCCCGGCCATGGGCACGGGCAGCACGCTGTCAGGACGTGGGCTCAGCGTGTGCTGGAGGGTTCCCAGGCTCGTCCATCTGCTCCTCAGCGGCCGCGGGAAGTTTGTGCGGAGCCAGCGAGGCGCTGGCCGTGGGCTGGGGCCAGCCTGCTCGCTGGGGGCCGTGGGCAGGGGCCAGCCTGCTCGCTGGGGGCCGTGGGCCGTGGGCAGGGGCCAGCCTGCTCGCTGGGGGCCATGGGCAGGCGCTGCCTGTGCCACGCTGCTGCTGCCAGGCCCACGGCTGGCACCCGGCGGGGCGCTGGTGGCCAACAGCGCGCCCGGGGCAGGAGCATCCTCTCCCGTGGACGAGGGCTGAAAATAGCCCCTGAGTCAGACTCTGGAATGGGACCATCTTCCCGGGTACCGCCGTTTTCCAAATAATTCTGAACGTTTCCTCTGCTCAGGGAGTGAATCCTGTGGCAGGGGGCAGCCCCGCAGGACAGGGGTTTGAGTGGGATTTCTGTCACTGCTTGGTGAGGTGGGGGCTCATTGTGCTCTGTCCCAGGGGGCAGCCTGTCCCTGTATCTCTGCTCCCAGTGCTCCCAGTGCTCCCCCAGCACTTGTGGGCTCCACACCCGGGCTGAGGCAGCACAGGTTGTGCTGATCTCGGTGTTTCTGGGCATGGAGAACTGTTGTGGGAAGGCAGAGCTGGTCCCTGCCGGGGAGCAGCTCTGTCACATGGTGCGTGAGGGCTGTGGGCAACACGCCAGTGGCTCTGACCAGCGCAGCAGGGCTGGCAGGGCACCACTGTGCCCAGCTGGCTGAGGTGTTACCCTACATCTGCCCTTCCCCTTCATCCTGGATCCAGCTGCCTATGGGATTGTGGGCACTGGCCTTCCTGGCTGGGGAAAGGGGAGAAAATGGGGAACGTGGCATGAGAAGGGTTAAGGCAGAATGATTTCTGCCCTGTGGCGTAAACACCACCAAATGCATGTTTGCCTTCATTTGCATATCGAAACATATCCTAAAGGCCCCCGTTTGGAAAGTTCTGTTTTTTACTCCATCTTCCTATAGAAGGGAGGAAATTATTCATAATTAAAAAGTAATAATAATGCGGAATGAAGGAACCCAGCTGTATAATACCCGGCACAAAAGGGGGAGCATGGGGAATCTATTTTTAATGGTTTCCACAGCAACTGCTATTTTGTTTACAGTGATTTTCCTCCTGTGCTGAGAGGCTGTTCCCAATTTACATTTATAAGGAGCTCTTGCATGGGAAGCCCATCACTGGAGGGTGCTCTGGCACTCGGGGAGGAGTGCTGAGAAGAGAGGATGCGGTTGTGGAGAGGCTGGCTGGCACTTCTGGGATGGGGGTGTGATGAGCAGGACCCCTGGAGCCGGGCACCTGCCTGGGCATGGTGCCCTGGCCGCTGGTACCCCACCAAGCAGGCTCTGGGGGCCGCGGGCACAGACAGCTGGTGAAGCCCAGCCGGAGACACTCAGACGTGCAGCTGCCCCCAGGAGCTGGATGGGGATGCTGTTGGCTGGTCGGGGACACCGCCTGCCTCTGGGCTTGGCCAGCAGCACAGTTCCCCTGGGACAGCTGTGGCCATGCTGTGCTGGGGGAGCTGGGAGTTGAGCCCCCATGGAGTGGGGGGATGCCTGGGCTGTGCCTGGGAAGGCTGTGCCGGGTGTGGGGGTCCCTCGTGTCTGCTGAGCTGAGCTGTTTGCTCTGAAAAACGCGGGGTGTTGGTTCTCCTGCTGCTCAGGGATATCAGTGCTGGGGAGAGGAGGATGGTGCTCTCTGCACCACCTGCACTGCCTTTACCTGCCTGGCCGGGCTGTGGAGCAGCCCTGTACGGTGCTGGGGCTGCAGCAGGGTCTTCCTCGGGGCCGTGGGCTCTGGAGCAAGCCCAGGTATCACTGCTGCATGTGAGTGATGGAGCAGAGGGGAGGCTGGTACTGGAGAGCTCTTCCCTCTGGCACAAGATCCAGGAGCTGGAAACTGAACCTCATCTGAGAGGGGCTGGTTTTTAATGAGGGCTAATGGAGCAATTTGCTGGGAGCTCAGTGCATTCCCTGGCACTGGATATCTCCCTCTGGGGCTCCGGAAAGCAGACGTGAAGGAGTTCCAAAGCGAGTGCTCTGATTCCTCTGGGAGTAGCCCAGTTCCCAGGTGGAGAGTGAAGGGAGTTTGTCTGTGACCCCTCCTGGAGTCTGCAGAGGATGCTCTTCCTCTGGGAGCATGAGGAGGAAGATAAGGGCTTTCCCTTCCTCTTCTTCCTCCAGGAGTGGCTGTGAACATTCTTCCCCTTTCCTTGTGCTCATTTCTCTGTGTGTGCGTCCCTAGGGATTGTGTCCCAACTCTCCTTCAAGATGGTGACAACACACCAGTCCTGGGGACCCCGGGCCAGTACTGGCTTTGGCTCTACTCTCACCCTGTGCATCAGGGTGTCCTGCTGCCCCTCAGGATTAGAGCTCTGCCCCCTTTGCTGAGTCCCCCCAGCAGCTGGTGAGGGTTTGCTTTAATTACAGACTCATTTTCATCAGTAGAAGAACATGGTTGGCTCTTGGTGCCAAGGTCTGAGGTGGGGAGTCTGGGCTTGAGTGCCCAAGGGAAGGTGAACCTGAAACTGCTGGTGTTTTAGGGCTCACTGGGATCCAGGGGGATCCCAGCTGGGTTGCCCAAAGGGTGCTGGCCCCTTCCAGCTGCGTGGTGGGGAGCTGCTGCCTGGAGATCAGCTACTTTCATGAACCAATAAAAGAAGGATTTTATCACCTGTTCCAGCTAATTTTCTGTGGTTTGTAATGGCTTTGGGAAGCAGGTAATTGCAGCGATTGCATTCCATGTGTAGCATTAAAGGGAATTGAGGGGACTGTTTGTTAATTAGCTGTACTTGTGTGGAACCTGAAACATATTAACCTTCACAGAATCCCAAACTATTAGGGATGAAGAAGGGATTTAATGATGGGAGAAGCAGAAAAACAAAAAGCAATTAGGGTTCTTTTTCCTAGCGTTGTGGGTGTGTTGGAGGGGGGTGACTGGCAGAGCAGCCCAGCAGGCTCAGGCTTGGGGGGAGGTGGGAGAGACCCCCAGGTGGTGAGATGGGATGAGTGTGACCAAGAGCTGTGCACGGGAGCAAACTCCTTAGGCAGCAAGAGGATTTGCAGGGAGACCAGACACTCACTTAACCTCCTGATACCGCTGTGCTCCCCCATTTTTAGCTTTGTATCATCTAAGCTGGGATTCAGATGCTCCTTCCCTTTAAAATCCCTGGAGGTGCTCTGGGATGCAGCTGGGGAACAGCCTCGTGGTGCCACTGCTGGCTCAGCACCCTGAGGCCACCGTGGAGGGGCTCCAGCCCCTGGAGGCTGAACTTGGAGGGAGGGGGTGATGGAGAGCCTGGCTGGGCAGTGGGGCCGAGCAGTGGCTGTACTGGGAGAGCAGTGGCTGTACTGGGAGAGCAGTGGCTGTACTGGGAGAGCCGGCTCTGGAGCTGCAGGAAAGTATAAATGGTGTTTCCATGGCAACCGTTCAACATAAACTCTTTCTTCCCTGATTGTCGAGCTTGGGATCAGCCCTGGCTGCTCCCCCCGGTGGCAAAACCCTTCAGGTGTTGGTTATTTTCCACACCTCTGTGCAGGAGCTGGCAGTGGTGGCACCGTGTGCCAGGGCTGGAGCGGGGCTGGCAGAGCTGTCTGTGGTGGCTTCCCTTGTGTCTGGGAGGCACTGGCTCCTCCAGGGATGTTGACTGCCCCTGCTCTGGCTGCACAGGAATGGGACAGGCTTCCTGCTCGCTGCCCTGCCCGGTGGGTGCTGGGGGCTCAGTAACTGGGTGTCCTGTGGCCCTCGAGGGATGCAGAGCCTGGAAGGACGTGGAGAGCCCCAGTGCTGCACACCTGTTTGGCAGCCTGTGAACAGCATCTCCTCTGCTCAGCACCTGGGCAGTGGGGCAGCCCTGGTCCTCCCTGTCCATCAGTGCCTCTCCCAGGGCACAGCCCTGGTTTCCCCATCCTGGAGCAGTGAGTAGCATGTGCAGTGGCATCTCCTGCCCAAAACTGTTAAAGCCTGTCCCAGTGCAAGGAGCTCCAGAGACAGCGCCAGTTTCCTGCTGGGAGCCCTGTGCCTTTCCCAGTGATTGTTAGTACCCATCAGCACCATGCAAACAAACTCCCTGCTCCACCTATTCCACCTAGCTCCCGATTTAATTAGGTTTTCCAGTTTTCTACTTGTCCTGGGCCGATCACTCCTAAAAACAGTGGAGAATTAATTTGCACCTGCTGTCAGAAAGTGTTTCTCCCCAGTTAGAAAAATAATTAAGCCATCATCACACATCGGGGGTAATGAATCACTGTGCTCAGTTCCCTTCACAGGTCGTTTGTTTCCTTCCATACTGGCAAAGAAGGTGCAAACTAAATGTGAGCAGCTGCCAAGTTATCCCCTTCCCTTGCTGCCCAGTTTCGTTTGGGCTCCATGGATTTTCCAGCTAAGCTGGGCCACAGCTCTTTGGAAAGGTCCTGAGCAGACAGGTCAGTGGTTTCCCAAGGATGAGAGAACTTGTGTTCGCTCCTTCCCCCTGCCTTGGGGGGTCCATGGCCAGTTGGAGTGACCGTGGAAGGGAAGGGAAGTGATGTGGCACGAGCTGGGCCGGGGGCACCCCCAGCCCACGGGTCTTGCAGTGGCTGTGTGGGGTCAGCACTGTGGAGCTCAGGTTTGATGAAAGTGTTTTAGTGGTTGAGTCTAGACACACTGTAATACTAGGGAGGAAGTGAGCTGACAGGTGAGAAAGTAGAACTGCCTTGTATTCGCATGATGTGACAGAATTAGTGGCTTGGATGTAGATGTGCCCCTGGATTTGGGCTCAGGAAGAGTTTTCCTCTTAATCAGCTTGGCTGGGGGTTGCTGGAGGCTTTGTCCTTTCATCCAGTGCAGGTGGATTCTGTTCACAGTGATCAGATGAGGACTTCAGTGACCTTTCTCCAGGGCCTCTGGCCCTGTCTCCCTTCCTGGGCCATTTCCCCCTCAGTCCCTGGCAGGGGCTCACGTGCCGGGTGCGTGGGGGTGCCATGGTCAGGTGTCCTCTATGGCTTGTGACAGAGGCAGTGAAGACACCCCACCTGCTTGGAGAGATCCCAGATCTCTGCAGATGTCTGGAGCAGCAGCCAGGCTGCCTTTGCCTCCTCTCTTTGACGGGCACGTGTTCATCTTCCCTTGGGGTTCCCGTGCACACCGGGAGCCACTGGGCATGGGGAGCTGCCTCGCCTTGGGGTAGGGCAGAGATTTCAGAGGACGCAGCACAGGCAGCACCTTTCCTCTTGTCCCTTTTTCCCAGTGCCAGGCTGGCACGTCCCGTCTGTGCAGTGAATCGATCTGTCACTTTGCATATGGGAAGTCTTTGGGGGAGCGAGGGTGGGACGGTCTCATCCAGGTGGGAGCGGGCTGGGTGAGCTCCAGCAGCCACTCTGAGTGACGCTGCCACGTTCCCAGGGACGGCTCCTCCTGCCCTTGTCCTCTGCACAGCTCGGCCGTGGCTCAGCAGCACTCCAGGTCTACAGGGATGGGGATGAACGTGCCTGCCAGCAGGGCCAGCAGATTCCTTACTGGTAACCAATGGCCCATCTGCTCTGTGTCACCTGCCATGAATTTTCCTCCATGCTGCAGTTCCCAAATGCTGGGGCTACTCGAGGAGCTTTCCCAAGGGAGGAGCTCCTCTGTAGCTCGAGGCTGGTGAGTGTTGTGCCTTTGTTGATTGATGGTGAGGTGCCTTTGTTGATGGTGAGGTGCCGGTGGCCACACAGCGCCGTGAGGTCCCGTTCTCGGCGTGGTGGCTGGAGGTGACTCTTTCCTCTGCCGGCCGGTGCTCACACCTGCTCCCGTGAACGCCCGGTGCCCACTTCAGTGCCAGCTGATTAAATTAAAGTCCTAGTGAGTTTGAATAATTTTCCCTGTGAAACGTGGCAGATGGCCTCCATTAGGCGTCTGCTCCCAGCATCTGCCAGGATGTGATCAACCCCTCTTTGGAAAATGCACAAAAGGGATTGGAAGTGGAGAGACCTGGGAATGGGAGCAGATCCCTTTATCCGTGAAGAGGGAGTCAGATATTCGTTTGGAAGCAGTGTTTGGGAGGAGTAGCACACACACATTCCTCCAAGCCCCTCTGCCTGCCGTAGCCCAGGGCTGGAGGAGTGAGTGGGGGCTGCTGTTCCCATCCCACCAGGCCAGGTAACCCTGGGGGTATGTGGAGCCCTGAAACTCCGTGGTGGTGGCCTGGCTGGGGCTGCAACGTCCTCTGTGCTGCAGGGTGGGGTTGGCTTGCAGGTGCTGCTTCATCTCCTCAGCTGGGCAGTCAGAGCAGCTCTCTGGGGACCCTGGGGTGTTTGCACTATTCCAGGCTGGGCTCTGGGACCCCTGCTCAGCCCTCCCATGTGTGCTGGGAGCTCCCTGTGCACTCCCATCCGTGTGTGCTTGTCCAACATGTGCCAGTCCCTGCCCTGGGACCTTGTCGTGGGGTAGAGGGCAGGCCAGGCTGTGGCAGGGGGTCTCATCTTCGGGGAGCTGGAGGGGCCAGGGGGTCTGGGGGCTGCGGAGCCTGCGGCGGGGCCGGGCGGCCGGTAGGGGGCAGTGCCCGCCCGCCTGTGGGGGGACCCCCGTGGGCTGGACCCCCCGTGTGCGGGACCCCTGTGGGGCTGCGGGGGGACTCCCCCCGTGATCGGTAGTGCGGTGTGGACTCCACAGGGACCCCCTGGCAGGAGGGAGGAGGGGGCTGTGCTGGTTGCTGCCAGCTCCAGGGGGGCAGGGGCACCGCTCCACCCGAGATCAGTAGGGATGAAGAAGGTTTCCCCTACAAACAGCTTAATAAGGAGGAAACGGCACCACAGCCGTGCTGGAGCCACTGTAGGACGTGCTGGGATGGGCCAGGGATGTGCTGTAGAGGGCATCCTGCTGTCCCCTGCCTGGGGGGTGGGTGATGTCCCTGGCTCATGGGGGGAAGACCAAGCTCAGGTCCAGTTCAAATGCAGCAGAAGGTACCAGTAAAGACCAGTTTCCTGACCCCAAAGACCCTGCAGGGGGATGAGATGCCGTAGCCTGTGTTAGGGAACAGGAACCAAGGTGAGGAGGAGATGATGCTGCTGCCTGTGCCATCTGGGATCAGCTGCAAGTTGGCAAATAATCCAGAGAAGAGCCAGGGTGCTTGGCTGGGTGTGCTGAGCACCCACAGTAGGATGGAGAGGTGAGAGGATCCCTAGAACTCTGTCCTGGTGCAGGAGGGAGCCTGGAGCTCAGCCTGTGCCTCCACCGTGGGTTCCTGCTGCATCCCCCTGTATGTGTGCCCTGGTTACAGAGGTGTTCTCCTTCCTTGCTCATTTAGCCATTTTAGTGTTCTTTTAATTAAATTAGCATCTTTTAATATATTTTGTCCTGCCATCAGAGCTTAATGTCTCTGCAGCTGCAGGGAGCTCAGAGCAGCTCCAGGGCCAATGGTGGGGTGTGCAGCCCCACCGAGATGAGCTGGCATTGCCCAGTGCCAACCGTTCTGGGTCCTGTCTGACCGTTCTGGGGAGGCAGGCGGTGCTGGGTGCGGCTGGAAAGGCGGTGGGTGCTTATGTCTGGAGTTTCCCCCTGAGGAAGGTGCTGGCTGGACTCCCTGGGGTCCCCTCTCCCTGCTGCAGCTGTGGGGGCACGGTGTGGTGGGACTGGCCTCACTGCTGGCTGTCCCCACATCTCTGGGCTCCTGGTTTGGGCTGGTGGGGGGGGTTTTACAGCAGTGCTGCTGTGGATGAGCTGGTCCCATCAGCACCCCAGTGAGGAGAGGAGCTGCTCTGTCCCCAGCTGTGCTGCAGCAAGGGGTGCCACTGTCACTTTGCTCTGTGTGTTTGCTGCAGTTGTCTCCTGGCTCAGCTCGAGGGGCCCCTGCGGTCACCCTGCCTCGCTGAAGTGCGGCAAACACCTCAATTGTCAGTCGGGGCTTGTCAGCTGCATCGCAGGAGCGGCGGATAAAGTGTTCCAGCGAAGAAGATAATTGAAAATCAAAAAAGACTTTGTTAATTTGATTAGACAGAGCCATAGTTGAATTGTTCTTCATCAAAAGAGATTTAATTTTGACATGCAATTAAATCCTTCTGCTGTGCCGGTGCCCTGTGCGTTCCCAGCAATAGGATGGCTTGGGCAGGGGGTCTGCAGGACAGCACAGGGCTGAGCCAGGGGGCAGCAGGGAAGGGAACAAAGGAGTTTGGGTGCCTGACAGGTGTGATGGGAGTGCTGGGGTAAGGAGGGTCTGACGTGGCCAAGGCTTCTCATTTAGCGCTGCTCATTTGACTTGGGTGTTGTCATTTAACTGCTATAACTCAATTGCATCAGTGCAGAGGCACCTCTGTGTCCTCTGCCTCCCTGGGGCTGTCCCCTTGCCCTGCTAGCCCTGATCTCCCAGGGATAAAATCCCAATGTGCAGGGCTGCAGTGGTGGGTAAAGGGTCTTTGCTGACCGCTGGATTTGGTGCAGCAGGAGAGCAGCTCTGCCACAGGATCAGCAGCTCTGGCCAGGTAGGAACTCCCTCCCAACCAAGCACCACTGGCATTGGGATCCCTGTGAGCTCCAGTGTCCTCCCTGCCAGCTCCCCGCTGCTCTGATAAGGCAGAGGATTATCGGTGCTGCCGAGCTGAGGTGCCATAATCCATCCCTGCTCTCACTGGCGGAGGCGGTGGCTGGCTGGAAATCCCACAGTCAAGGTTGTGGATTTAGAGCTGGTGGTGAGAGTTGGAGCTCAGTGGGATGTGACAGAGCTTTAAAACCTGTGAAAAAATGTCTGTGTGGCTCCTCGGGTGGGTGCAGAGAGGGACCTCGTGGTGAGAAGGAGCTTTAGGAGGCTCACAGGGGGTCTGTGTGCCGCAGCCGCGGCACCGTGTGACGTTCTGCCCTGGCAGCGGGGACCCAGCAGCGGTGCTGGTGTGGGCGAGGACTCCAGGGCTCATCAGTGCTGCACCTCCCCAGGACTGGGCTCTGTCCAAGGCCATTCTGCCTTTGTAGTGCTGGTGGCAGGGCTGGGTCCCAGCTCTGCTCGGAGCCGTGGGCTGGTTCAGTGTGGGGCACCCCCCGAGCTGAGCCCTGACCTTTCCTTCCCTGCATTCCCAGCAGCCTTGCCGGGATCGTGCCGGGCTTGGCCCAGCCCTTGGCAGGGAAGGTGGCCGAGGCCGTGGTGTTCACCCGTCCCACGGTGCCACGAGCTGCCTGCACGCCCTGCCCGTGCCTGTCCCAGGCTCAGCGCTGGGGGCCAGGCTGGGAGCTCTGGGCTCCAGGGGATTTGGGCTGCGCTGATCTAATGCTGCTTAGACTGGATGGAGCCACGGGGAGATTTTCTATTATAGCCTTGCTCCTCCACTTGCCAGCCCAGGGAACACAGCTCAGAGACGTCAGACTTGGCCATGGTTTTACTCCCTGTGCTGATGGCCTGTTGGAGGTGCCTGACACGAACTCTGAGCTGGCAGTGGCTCTTTGCTGGTTGCTCCTGGGCAGTGAAGGTCTCAGGCCCTGTGGGAGGGCTGTTAGAGATGGCGTTGCCTCGAGGAGATGGGCTGAGGATGAGGCACAGGGCTGGTATAAATCAGGTTTCCCACTCTGGAGTGCGAGGTGACCAGTCTCATGCACGACCCCTCTCCTCACTGCTTGTTGCCATCCCTTTTGCCTTCTTTTGTCTCCGTCCCAACTCCTCCATTGCCATCTGCCTGGCTCCCCTGACCTGCTGGAGCTTCTGCTACATGTGCTCGTATTTCCAGATGTTTTCCATGTTGACTGGCCCAGCTCCATGCAGTTCAGCATGCACTGAGCTCTTCTGACCAGTCATCTCTCTCTTCTGCTTGCCCTTCTTGGGAGAGGGAGTTTTGCTTTGGATTCCTCCAAATGGCAGTGGGAAGACAGGGACCTGCTGGGGGCTGCTTGGTGTCAGCTGTGGGAGGTGGCAGGGCTGAGCCCTGCTCCAGCAGCTCCAGGGTGCTGAGGGCAGAGCAGGAGGTTGGGGGGGTCCCTGGTCACTCCTTGGTGCCTTCCTGATGGGTCTGGGTACTTGGCCAGCTTGCACTGCTGCAGCCTGAGCAATCCTCGTCTGCTGGTGAGGCTGCAGGATGTTTCTGGCTGCAGACCATGCACCCAGCCTGTCTCCCCAGGGCTGCACGAGAGAATTGGGTATTGATCTGCCCTCTCACTCGGCTCCTCGGGGCTCTCTGCCAGCCCCTGTGCCGAGGTGGGCGCTTGTGCAGCAGCAGCTGTGACAGCACGACCCTCCTGCGCTGCCGTAGCTGACAACTCTTGGGCTGCTCTAATTGCCTTTGAAAGTGCGAACCGAGAGCCAGAGGCACCACATGAGGGCCAGAACTCCCCACTGCCTGCAGCAGTCAGGGAGCCTCTGCCCGCTGGAGATGTCGGGAGGATCAGAGCAATCCGCCTGCTCTGGGGGGACGTGCTGAGCCTGCCAGGGGGGTGGCCCCGAGGAGACCCGGGGCACTGGCAATGCCAGAGGACTTGGGCACGTGGGAGCACAGGGCTGTGTGCACCACGCTAAAAACAGCACTGGCAGCTCGTGCACAAACAGCACTTGGGTGTTTCTGGGAGGGACAGCAGCAAAAACCTGTGCCTCGTTTGCACGGGCCTGCACCCCTGTTGCCATGAGTGGTTCAGCAAGGGGCAGGTCTCGGAGCTGATGCCACATCTGGGTGATGTACTGTGGCGTCATCTTTGCCTGGAGCTGGGGGTCCCACGGTGGGTGCAGTACCTGCTCATCCCCACAGCATCGGGGCAAGAGGATGAAGAGGAGCAGGGTGGGCCAGGAGCAGGCTTGGAGCGCCCGTGGCTGCCCACAGGGCGGGTGCAGGAGCCCCGTGTGCTCGGCGCAGTGTTTACCGCTTCCATCTTGGCTTGGTGCCTTATTTGTTCTCCTCTAATTGAGCAAATGTGCTGTCGGCAGCACAGCTCGGCCGGCATCGACTTGATTAGGGGAAGGCATCGATACTGGGCTGCGTGGCAGGAGGCTCAGGCTGACACTGTCAGAATACCCGAGTCTTAAAGTTGCACTTTATTCATGATGTTTTGATTTCTCTTGCTCTGGGGACTCACACTTTGATAGATTATGATGCGGTACCAGAACAACCTGATCCACCGAAGCAGCTTCCTTCCAAAACAGGCATTTGCCACCAGAGCCCAGCATTTCCTTGATTTTTTTTTTTTTTTTTTTTTTTTTTTTTGGGGAGTGAAAAATGACAGCATAAAGAAATTTTGAGTTTTGTGCAGCTCAGTTGTCCAGAATTAGCAACCAGAAAGTTGTTTTTCCTGCTGATGGGGGCTGTTAGAGGCAGTTCGTGCAGAGCTGATTCCTGGGTGCATTTTGCTGCTGCGGCAGCACTGGCAGGAGCTGTTTGTCCTCCACAAGTTGGAATTTCGGGCTACCAGTTCCCAAATTCTTCTTTTCCAAGTGGGCACCCATTCCAGTGCTGTGTTGTGCCTCTTCATGCCCCCCTGCTCTCCCAGTTCTCCTCATGCTTGGGAATTTTGCAGGTAGAAGTGCAGGTGTAGACCCCTCGCTGATCCCTGTCAGGGTGCCAGAGAGCCACCGGTCCCTCTGAGTC
The DNA here is from genome assembly GCF_003031625.1 of Empidonax traillii. Classification (NCBI taxonomy): domain Eukaryota; kingdom Metazoa; phylum Chordata; class Aves; order Passeriformes; family Tyrannidae; genus Empidonax; species Empidonax traillii. The sequence goes on along the minus strand of NW_020955465.1, from coordinate 541,580 downwards.
TGGTTCCTGAGGCTGCACTGCCCAACATGTCAGTGATACCTGTCACAGGGTGTATTTGCTGTTACACATCCCTCCTGTGTGACTGTGAGGGGGTTGCTGGGTGCTCACTGGCTCAGCACTAAGTACAACCCATTTGTCTGTCTCTCCTGTGGGGGCTGCTGTCAGAGCTCCCCTGGAATTAGGTATGAATTAAATGTGCCATTAAAATGAAGTGTTATTGCAGCCATTTAATAAATTGGAGTCTCAAACAGCTTCACTTTGGCGTGTGGGATGGGCAGGCCCTTTCTTGTTCCAGGTGAGTCTTGTAGGTTCCTATTGCCCTGTATTACTGAACACAAGGACCGTGTCCTGGCCTGTCCACACGACCCAGCTTTGGGTAAAAGTGGATCAGGAGGGATGCCTGGGTGATGGGCTGCCCTGCTGCAGGGTCAGGCTGGGCTGTGTCTCACTGCCTTGTCCAGGGACTTGGTTGGTGCTTTGTAGCTTCAACCTTTTCTTGGCTTTTTCCTGAACTCCACAGGGAAAGGGAGAAGTGCTGGACACTGCATGTGACTGCCAGGGTGGGCTGGGGCTCAGTGGCTGCTTGCTGGCCACAGGAGCTGTGGCGCCTCCTGAGCATCAGGACTGTAGAACTTTTTTTTTTTTAATGTGTCAGAACAGCATTTTTCCCCCGTCTCGTTCTCGGAAGTGTTTGAACTGCTTTTGCTAAAACTTCCCTCAAAATTTCAGCCCGAGGCAGATGCTCGAGATGGGAAACATCAGAGCCAAGAGCCATGTGCTGCACAGAGACAGAGGCAGGGGATGGCGGGGCTGTGGGAGTGGTGGGGAATTGCTGAGCAGTGGCACCACCAGCCAGAAACCCTTGCAGCAGCCTGAGGATGAGGAGGATGCATCACAGCATCTTTCCTGGCATTGGCAGAGTTCCCATGGGTGGATGTGGCCCTTGGACGCTGACCTCCCGTGTCACACCATCACTGGCTGCAAATCCCCCTCCCCCCTTGCTGGGTGACCCCGTGGGGCGGTGTTGGCCTCAGCAGAGCTCGCTCCTGGCCTGATCTGACACCCCCAGCATGTGCCAGCAGCGGTCTCCTGGATCCCCTGGCTGAGACCACGCTGCTGCTGCTGACACCAGGGGTCCTGCAGGTTGGACAGGGGTGTGTGGGCTTGGGAGTCTCTCTGAGCAGCCGGTTCTGCCCTGTTGTGCAGGGCTTGGAGTTCTGGGTGGGGGCAGCGGAGGAGAGGCTGGTTTGGAGGAGGTGCCGTGGCCACCGTCGTTGCTGGGCTCCAGGAGCTGGTGGATCCTGCACTGGGCCTGCAGCGCAGGGCGGGCTGGGCAGCCACAGCATTTACAGAGAGCGCGAGGAGTCTCTGAGGAGAGTCAGCACTGCTCGCATATTAAACCAGAAATTGCGTTTACCAACAAAAAAGGGCGTTTTTATAACAGTTTTATTGGAGTCTTAATGAACAAATAAAGAAGCAGAAAAATCTGCACATGCATTTGTGAGATATAAAACTGACTGAATCGAGATGAAGCAGCAAGAAGTCTTGGCTGCTCTCCTTTCTGCTGGATAGGAAAACAAAACTGCAAAGAAGGGAAAGGAGGGGGAGAGGAGAGCAGGAAAAGCACTGGAATGCATGATCCAGGAACGGGGAGGCCCCTGTAGCTGGTTCCTGTGACCCCACTTAGAGGTGGGAGGCAGCTCAGCAGAGCTGTCTGTCGTCCTCTCTCTGCACTGCACTGCACATTGGAAAACAAATTGGAAGCTGGGCAAAAGTAGAAAAGCATTGCTTTGGCCCCAGAATTCCTACAGACAGGGGGTGCTGCACAGGGGCCTCTGGGCATCAACCAATGCATTTGGGCACCAAGCACTGGCTTTGTGTCACATCGAGCCCCAGGATCCCACGTGTACAGCTTGGGGTTGCTGAGGGGACAGGTGGGGTCTGGAAGGCCGGTGGGGCGTCCCCAAATATTATGGGCTAAGAAACGTGTGCGTTAAGAGCGTCTTCTCTGGCACTGAGGGCGGTGAGGCGATCAGTCAGTGTCGGAGGGGTGCACTGACAGGGCAGGCAGCGCGTGGATGCGGCGTGTGCCGGGTGCTGATGGTGGAGCACAGCGGTGCGGGAGAGCCGTGCCTGGGACCGGCTGGGAGGTGGGAGCCGCAGGCAGTGCCACGAGGGATGGATGGAGCTGCTGTGCTTGTCCCGTCCCTGCTCCCGGGCTGCCCAGGGAGCAGAAAGCTGCAAAGCTTTGCAAACCGCTCCTCAGTCTCTCTGTGTCTCAGGGGCATCGTGTGCCACCGGTCCCCTCTGCTCCCTGCTGAGATTCCTCTCTTCCTTGTCAGCACAAGCGGCTCCAGTGGGGCTCCTGCCAGACACTTCCTGGGATGATGTATGATGCTCCTTCGGCTCACTTGAAACTCTAGCTTCTCCTTCCCTTCAGTAGAATTTAACTTGTTTGCCTGGAATATTAATAATTAAACATCAAGGAGTTGCATCCCAAGCAGCCTCCTCAGATGCATGTTTGTGATTGTTTTCAAGCGCCCAGCACTGAGTTGGGGCAACTCTTTGATGGGATTTTGCTGCTTTCAAACCGCTGACACCAGTAACCCCATAAATTAGCAGCTGATGGAGGGAAATCTCCTGGCTGCGGCTGTAGGTTTTTATGGTTTGATTTGTTAATAGGAGTTTTGGGTCATGGCCAGGAATTCCTTACCCGGCTCAGGGCAGGGTTTGCCCCACTGTGCGTGACGCTGTGTGGGGCTGTGTGGGTGGGAGCTGGTTCTGGCCTCCAGGAGCAGCTGCTGTCAGTGCTGTCAGCGTGCAGGGCTGTGGGTGCCCACCACCGTGTCTGTGGGTCCCTGCACTGCACCTGGGATTGGGTACAGGGGTTGGGCAATGGGACAAGGCTCCACCATAGCGTTGGTGGGAGTTCCCGCAGGTAGGGGGATGCCTGGTGGTGGCAGAGGCTGCAGCCTGTGGCTGGTGTTTGCTGGGAAGGGTTTTGTGATGGTCTCTGCTGCAGAAGGGGATTCTGCCTCCCTTCGCTTCCTTCTCTTGTTGCTGGTGTGAGAGAGCAGCTTCTGGGGTGTCCTTATCCTGCTCCTTACCTGCAGAGCTGTCAGCACAGAGTGGGCATTGTGGAAGGACCCAGCCCTGCTCCATCCTGCCAGGACATGCAGCATCAAGAGCTCAAGGCATCGCCCGAGCGTGGGGAGGTCGTGGTGGCTGGTGGGGAGGGGTTTACCTGCTCCACAGGTGCATGCCTGTGGTGCCTGCTCACAGCAGGGGATCATTCCCATCCAGGGAATCATCTTCTCAAATGGCAAACCCGTTTTTCTGAACACATGACCAAGGCAGGAGCCTTTCCCTGCGTGTCCTGCCTGGGCTCTGGCAGCACCAGGGACGTGGAGCTCCTGCCTGGTGGGTGCTGGTGTCTGGAGAGCCCTGGGAGGGCAGAGAGCCCCTGGAGGGAGGGAGGCCGAGGGGGATCCCTGCGAGGAGAGGGAATGTGTGCTTCCAGGCTCCAGGACAGAGATGCTGCTGCAGTAAAGGAGCTGATGGTGCTGTTTGATGTTTGTTTGCACTGAGCCTGGGCAGCACCGAGCGCTGGGTGCAGAGCTCTGGGGAGGAGGGTCCCCCAAGGAGGGAAGTCCTGTGTGCAGAGGTGCCATAGGGAAGGGATCTGGGGTCCAAACGGGGGACTGTCCCCATGGCAGGGGCAGTGCTAAGAGCCAAACTGGCTGCTGCTTCAGCCTTGCCCAGCCTGTCCCGCTCTCCCCCCCGGGGGACGGCTGCTGGAGGTGTCCTGGAGAGGCCTCGTGCTCTGGGGTGCTGCTCCCGTGCTGTCCCCAGGGCCAAGGGTCTGTACCTGATCGTCCCACTCCCACCCCTCGCTGTGGAGCTGAAGCCTCATTTATTCTGAAGGGAAAAGAATTCACATCTCACCGACCAACGGGAACCCAAATACAAATAAATTTCTCTCAAAGTGCAGTCGTTGGAGAAAACTAAAGACCGTTAGTCAGGCTGACATCAGAGGAGCCGCATTCCCTCTGACAACCCGCACAGCCTTATGTTTTATTCACCAGGCCTGAAAAATACCTTCCCGAAGAGGGGGCCCATAAATAAACCAGCGTGATGAATATTACACGGGATAAAAACTGATAAAGCCAGGCCCCAACCAGGAGCTGCACAACGAGGTTAGAAAAGCGCAGGGGCTCATCGCATCAGATCCGGCGGGATGGGCTGGGAAGGGCAAGCACCTGTGGGGATGCTTCTGCTTCTTGGGAGAGAGGGGAGGTGGGATGGGCCAAGCTGGCCCTGCTCCCGGCCACACATCCCATGGGAGAGGCAGTGCAGGCAGACTTGGAGCATCTCAGTGCTGGGGCTGTCGTGGCAGGCCCTGCCTCGGGCAGAGGGAAGGGGTCAGGGGCTGCTGGAAGCCCCAGGCCCTGCCTGGGCCACCTTCAGACCAGGAGCCTGGCTGTCATGGTCTGTGCTTGGAGTGCATTTCCCGGCCGTGAGGTGGCCATGGGTATTTGGCATGTCCCCTGCAGGGTTGCTAGAGTCTCTGGCCCTGAAAGGCTGGGGTTATTTTGCAGTTCCTCAGATGCTGAGGCTCGGTGCTGAGCTGGGTGTTACTGCGGGCAAGTCCCTCATGTGCCCTGTGTTTCCTCACCATCCTTTCTCTGGCTGTGGGTTGCCAGGAGTTCACCACTGGTGCCAGCGGCAGAGTGACCAAGTTGTCCTCGTGACCGTGGCCTGAGGGCCTGGAAAGCAGAGGTGGGCTGAGCCCTGCAGCCCTGGCCATGCTGGGGGCTCTGGGGAAGTGCAGGCATGCAGAGAGGAACTGTGGGTGCCCCTGGCGCCAGAGGAACATCTCCCGCTGTTGTGTTTCTCAGCACGAAACACCTCTTAAATATATTGGTTTTGAGAACAGGAGACAAATTAGGAAGCTGTGATAGGAAAGTGTCTTCTCCTTTGAAAAGTTCCTCCACTCTTCCTTGGAAACCCTAGGCTGGACTCTGTGGGGAGCAGAGCAGCCCCCTGCCCCAATCCTCCCTGCTGCGTGGGAGGCAGGAACCTTGAAATACGAGCACTTAGCTTTTTATTACCCCATTTAATTGCTGCCTGACAGCCTAATCCAGCATTAAAAACACCAGAGCTCAGGGGAATTCACCATTGTTATTCAACGTGTATCTCTCTGCTCTCCGTGCTCAGAGGTCCCATCTGCTGCCTCCTTCTACCCACTCGCTCCTGGGACACGCTGGCCAGTGCTTGGTCCTGCTGATAGTGACCTCTTCCCAGTGGAAATGGTGGGTGCCAGGACAGGGGAGCACAGTGGGAGCTGCTGTGCCATTCCTAGCTGCTGGCATGGGCCCCTGGGCAGCGAGGAGAGGGCTGGGGGTGTTGGAGTGAACCTGGGCGGATGTTGGGGAACGGTGTTGCTCATGGACAACTTAACCAGGATGGAAATACCCACCTCTCTCCCTGGCTCCTGGTGGAGAGCTGCTCTGCAGATGTAGAAACCAGTTTGGGAAATTGCTTTTCTTGTTGGATACAGGTTTTGCAGGGTTTTTTCCTTCTGAGCTGCAGCTCAGTGTGCCAGGCTCATGCCCGGGTAGACGCTGGGTGTGGAGGGGGCACGTGCTCCTATGCTCAGGTATCATGGCTGTATCCTCCTTGCTGGGGCTGGGTCACCAAAGGGCTGTGGGACCCTGCCTCCCCAGCTGCTCCCTGACAGTGCTGGAGGGGACAGGAGTGGAGCACCCCTCCCTCTGTGGGACTCTGCCTCCCCAGCTGCTCCCTGACAGTGCTGGAGGGGACAGGCAGGATCAGAGTGCTCAGGGTCCTTGATGCTGTGCTGTGCCAGCAGAGCCCCCCACCCTGCACTGCCTAGGGGCCCCTGGCTGCATCCTTCCCGCTGCCAGCGCTGTATCAAGAAAACATAATTGATTTTCCTCCCTGCCAGCGCTTAACCCGGACTTCCCCGCGGCAGCGGCGGAGGGGCCGCTCAGCGCAGCTCTGGAGAGGCCGGTGAGTTATAGTAATGGACACTCCGCGAGCTGTCTGTGCCGCCCATAAATCCATCCCCTCCTGGAAGTGCAGATGGTCCATAATCGTCCATCATCCCAGCGAGCGCGGCCGGGGTGGGTTTCTCCTCCGAGGCTGCTGTTTGTGCAAGCTCCGCGGAACTGCAGCGTGAGCTCCTCCGTGATGGGGCATGAGCAGCCCCCCCAGCACGGCTCAGGGGGACCAGCAGTGAATATCCTGAGGGCTGGGGCTGCAGCAGGCTCAGAGGAACCAGCAGTGAATATCCTGAGGGCTGGGGCTGCAGCAGGCTCAGAGGAACCAGCAGTGAATATCCCGGGGGCTGGGGCTGCAGCAGGCTCAGAGGAACCAGCAGTGAATATCCCAGGGGCTGGGGCTGCAGCAGGCTCAGAGGGGACGGTGGCAGGGCAGGGGAATGAGCCCTGCTTGCTCTGGTGCTGGCAAGTGCAGGATGACCCCCAGTGAGGTGGGGACACAGGGGGGATTTCCAAAGGCTGCTGGCCTGCTCTGGTCCCTGCACTGGTGCTGGGGCAGGAGCATCAGTACAAATTCCAGCTGTGGTGCCTTCTGACTCTGCCTGAGAACAATGCTAGCCCTGGCTCCTACCCTACTGCCCTCAAGCCACTGGCTCAGGCTCTGTCCTTGCTAGCCCCAAGGTCTCTGTCCCTAGTTCTGGGCTCACTGCTGCCCCAGGCCCCGCCTGTCCCTGTGATGCTGTCCTTGTCCCCATCCCTTCCAGTGTGCCATCCAAGCTCTGCCCCCTCCCCACAGGGGATTTGCATCGATGAATCAGTGCTGGTGGCCGCGTGGCAGGGAGCTGGTGATACCCAGCCCTGATGCTAAACGTCTGGATTTGATCCCGGCTCAGTTATGGTGATTTTATTTGGTATTTAACATCTGGAACGTGCGTGTCTGCACTGGGGGATGCAGGTGGCTGTGGCTTGCTCGCAGTTCGCTGTGGTTACCTCTGCCCAGGACCTCACCCCTTGTGTGGTGGTGGCTGTCACCAAGCTCTCTCCCAGGGGGAGATTTGTCCGGGCACCGGCAGTCCTGAGGGTGGACAGGAGGGCAGACCCGGGGCCAAGGACCCCAGCAGTCTGGCCCTCTGCTTCCCTCCTCTTCCAAGGGTTTTAGGAGGAGACACTGAGCTTTTTCCCCAGAAGCCCATCCTAGGTGGATGCAGAGCTGAGAGCTGCCTTTTCAGTGCTGCTGGCAGCTGAGCACGAGCAGCAGCCCCCAGCTTGCCAGGTGCCCATATTGACCAGAATCCCCCAGCACGGCCTTTAAACGCCTCCATTAACATTTTTGCATCTTGCTTATTGCGCCGGGGGCCTCCGAGGCCCGTGAGTGGCAGGAGCTGCCAGGAGCACCGGGCACGCTGTAATTGGGTTGGAGCTCCCGGCGTGGAGGGGTCTCTTTCCTTGAGTCGTGACCTGGAATTTGATCATGCGGCTTTTATTAGATTATGGGACTGGAAGTGTAACTGTGTGGGATCAAAGAGAAGCTGATGCGGCCGTGAGCTGGGACCTGCAGGGCTGAGGGAGAGGAGCCACCCTGGGAGATGAAAATAGCCCAGCAGGCTGCTGAGGGGCTCCAGCTCCTAATGGCAGAGCCACTCTCATGCAGCTACTACAGCCCTCGTACCTTGGCAGCTGCTAGAGGACAACAGGCTTCTCTTCTGAGCTGCCACCAGCCTCCAGGGCCATCCTGCCCTGTGCCACCGGCCAGGACCTTGGTACCAGGACTTGGACCTGCTGGAGCTTGGTCAGCCAAGAGGGAAGGTCCCACTGGCTGCACCATGCCCAAGGACACAGCCTGTCCCAACACATCCCCAGGGACTGCAGGTGGTGCTGGACAGCCTGTCGCAGCATGTCCTGGGGGCTGTCCAGGGGATCTCAGCAGGGCTGGTGCTGGCAACATCGCTGGGTGCCACAGCAGCCCCACTCACACTGGTGCTGGGGTTGCCAAGGGCATTGCTGGGACTGGGCAAGATGGGCAGGGAGAGCAATTGCAGCGGTGATTAATGGTGCGCTGGCGGAGCTGACAGCTCGCAGTGCCCGTGGTGGCAGGGAGCAGCTGGATCCTCTGCTCTCAACAAGTTGCTCCAGGCCCTTTAGGCTGCAGGGCCGTGCCTCGCCAAGGGCTCCTGGTGCCAGCCAGGCTGTGGGAGCTGTGCTGACAGCCCATGCCCTGGCAGTCCTCTCCACTCCGGCCTCTCAAGCGACAGGGAGGGCTTGTGGCCGGTTCGGAGATTCTGGCGGCCTCGCTGGGTTTATTAAGCTAATAAAGCAACATTAAGTACCCGCACAGCCGAGCCCCCCGAGGTCTCTTTATGTGCAGAGATGAGCCGGGGGATCCTGGAGCCTTCGCGCCGATGATTGCTCTGTCAGGCTAATGGATGGAGAGGAGCAGGTAGCGCCAGGCTGCTGCGGCGCTGGGCAGGCCGGTGCACTGCCACCTCCCTGCCGTGCCCACCCTGCCGTTTGGGCACCTGCAGAGCCCCTCAGGGCTCCTCTGCACGCTCTGGGGGGCTGCTGGCCCTCAAGGCGCCGTGTAGCCGGAATACTGGTGGCATCTCCCTCCCCCATTCCTGGTGCCTGTGGCTGTCCGGTGCTGGAGCCGGGCTGGGTGGGCATTGTCTCACCCTGCGCCTGGCACTCTGCTCTGTTCCTGGCACCGGGGAGCTGCTGCTTCATAAAACCAAGCAGGGTCTCCCTTGCCAAAAGCTGGTGGAGAAACACCTGATCACGAGCACCTCGTGCTCCCGGAGGGTTTGTGAGGGGCCTGGAGCGCTCTGGGAGCAGCCCAGGATGACGGTGGCACGGCCCGCAGCCCGCCCGCTGCTGCAGTGCGTCCGTGTGGGTGCCGGTGGCAGGCAGTGCTCCAGCAGCATGCAAAGCAGGCCCTGTGTAATAGATAATAATTAATAGACTGCTCCAGCGGCGAGCTAGGTAAGTAGATAAATAATTTTAATTATCCTTGGGGAGGCTGTAAAATTCGCACACAGCCCTTTATTAAACTCTCTGTTTACAACAGTCATTTATATTGTGTGTCATTTTGCATAAAACCCCCTCGGGGCTGAATAACACTGTGTAACACCGGCACTGCCAGCACGGCTGCTCCTCAGGAGCTGGGGGTGGGAGCACGGTGGGCAGGGACTGGGGACATGGGCACCCCAGCCAAGGGCACTTCTGGGTGTCCCAGGACCCCTTCATGTGCTCACCTGAAGCTGAGGAGCCAGGTGCTGTGGCTCCAGCCCTGGGAGCTCTGCTCCCCATGGGGTCCCTGAGGGGTCCCCCAGACCCCAGCTCCTTCCCAGCAGAGTTGATGGTTTTGTGCTGATGGCAGGGTATTTTTTTCCCCTTTTTTTGCGCATGTCTCTCAAAAGAGCCGTAAATTCTGAGCTGTGAAATCCCGCTGCGTCAGCAGTCTGCAAAATGAAGTGATATTAAACGTGACAAAAGTCTCTCTAATTCACCCTGGCCAGTTCCTGCTTCCCTCCCTGAAGCCGTAATTGAGAAGTGGAAGAATGGAGATCGCCGTCGTCCCTGCCTGGAATCCACTGAGCCATCCAGGCCTGCGAATCTCATTAATTAAGGATTATTTACAAATAACTGCTCTGCTGTGCCATGCACACTGCTCTGTCCGTGCACGTGTGCTCCTGCCCATCACAGGTGGTACCATCCCAGAGGTGTCTGTGCTCACTGTGCTCCAGGGACAGGGAGGGAGAGAGCTCTGTGGAAGGTCATCAAATAACTGCAGAGTTTAATATTGCTGTGATGGGGCTAACATTTGTATCGTTAATTTTAAAATACTTTATTTCTTCTCTGGTAAGTCAGACTCGTTTCCTACAGGCTGAATAACTCTCCCTTCCTCACTGCAGGCTCGTGTTTGATCGTTTTCTTCTCTCTTGGGTTTTTGTTCCCGTCCTGGGAAGGTCAGTAATGACAGCAGGACAGAGTGCTGTGCTGTTGTTACCTGTCCAGGTGATCCTGGGATATCCCTGCAGACAGGCAGCTCTCACCTTCTCTCCTCCTGAGGACACAGAGACGTGTCCCTGTGCCTCTTTGGAGGCCAGCCCCATGCTGACCATGGGCAGGGTAGAGGGGGTGGTTTGGGGACCCAGAGAAGGGAACAGCGCTCCCCTGCCACGCCAGGCCAGGGTTATCAGTTAATTTTAGCAATCGATGCTATTGATGCTGTGTTAGCTGAGGAAGCCACTGGAGGGCTGTTCTTCCAACTCATTACATTTAGAGCTGAACTATCTCCTTTTTATATAAATCCTGACAAATAAAGATAAAATGGGCCGTTTTCCATGGAGCTACAGCCCAGAGTCAGGACTGGCAGTGTTTGAGGCCCCCATGTCTCAGGATGAACAGGGCCTGGAGCAGACATGCCAGAGGCTGTCACCTCTGGGTCCTGCACGTCCCCTCTGCTGCATCTCTCAGTGGGATGGGAAACCTCCTGAGGGTCCCTCTATGTTTTCCAGCTGGAGGGTGTGGGACACCATTTGGGGACAGACCCTGAGTGTGACTATCCTGATGGCATCAGCAGGGTGGCCCTGGGTGGGCCGACAGGAGCAGGAGCACCCCAGGGTGTCTGGGGAGCAGGACATGTGCAGGTTTCCCTTGGGCTGGCATCCCCGCTCCTGCTGGAGTGCACAGAGTGTCCATTGGAGCTGGGCACGCAGAGCTGCTCCCGGCCCGGGCACAGAGCTGATGGCACCCGCGCATCCAGCCCGGTGGCTGCAGCTGAGCTCAGCGGAGAGGGGGATCTTTCCATTTACTTTTGTAGTTTTTCATTTCAAGATGAAATTAAGCTACAGAAAGAAAACCCAGACCTTTCTTTACAGCACTGCATAGGCACATCCCTGGAGGGGAAGGCACACAGAGGTTTTCCTGCACTTTGCTTGTCCTCGTGTCTCCTGCGATGCTTTCAGAGCGCTCGCCCCTGGCCGATTCCCCGCGCGCTGGCTTTGGTGCTTTGGGGGTTGTTTCTTTTTGTGCTATTGTTTCCAATCAATTTCATAGGAGGTTTCTGGTCAGGATAAAAGCTTTCCCTGCCCTCTGCTTGCTTGGACATGTTTTGTGTCCCTGTGTCCCTGCTGATGCAGCCTGGGAGCAGCGAGGGTGAGTGGGGACCCCATGCTAGGCAGTCTGTCACCCGTGGATCAGCTACCTCTGCTCCAGGGCTCACCCTGTGCACGCATGTCCAGAGCCAAAGAGACCCCAGTGTCCATGGATCTTCTCCCACAGTCTGCTCAGCTGCTTGACGTTCCTGCAGGTTTCTCCAGCCGCTCTAGTCCGCCTGTCCCCACTGGCTTCGTCTCAACCATTTCTCTGTCTCCACATCCCAGTGCCCTCCCAGAGCGGATCTGTCTCCTTGTGCCATGTCCCACCAGGTTCTCACTGAGAGGCTGAGCTGCAGGTTAATTTACGGTGTGTGGGGAGCGCAGAGGGGAAAAGCGTCCGCCCGCTAAATAAGTCATGAAGCCAGATCCCAATAGCACAATTAGAACCCTCCGTTAATGATTATTTATGGGGCTGGGAATGCTTATTTAACCTGACTATATTAAATATTAAACCAAATTATAATATTTATACCCGTATTTACAACAAAGGGGGCGATGGGTGGCTGGGGCAGTGGTGGGCAGGCGAGGTGAGGGGCACGCAGCACCGGAGGGACTGTGGGCAGCACACGGGGGTCACGGGGACCAGAGGAACAGTCTAAGCTCCGTCTCCCACCCCAGCCCAGCCATGGCTTGCAAACAGGCAGGGACATGGGCTGCTGTTCAAAGTGCTCTGCTGCTTTTGTCTTCCTCAGAGATGGAGGTGACAGCTGGGCTCAGTGGCCGTGGGGTCACTGCTCGGGGCTCCCACTGTCCCCGCTTGGAGCTCCCAGGTGCATGTGCCCTTAGGCTGCCACATGCTGGAATGCAGCTCCTTATGGCAGAGCCATGGCTCTGGTGCCACTGGCCCTCACAGCTGCAGATCAGTGCAGATGGCTCCGTGCTCCTGAGCTGCTGTGATTGTCGGTCCGCAGCCCATTGCAGATAAAATGATGATTAAAGGGTCCTACCCTATAAGCAGACAACCATGTTGACCTTATTTAGGCTCCTAATCAATTTGCCCCCGGTGTGATTAATTGAGATGCTTGCCATCGATTTTCTGTGAGACAGGAGTGGCTGAGGTGGGATTCACCGGGATGCCTGCGGGGAGATTGCAGCGGCAGCGCAAGGCTGAGCCACGGAGTCCTCAGCCAGGCGGGGTTATCCACGCTCTCCTCGGCCACCGCTCCCAGGGCAGCCTCCTTGCTGCTGCCCCAGGGAGGTGTAAGGGCTGCTCACGTAGCTCCACATGGAATTTGAGCACCCTCCCAAATGATGTTGTGGATACAGAACCTGGGAAGGATGATGGGCTCTTCCAAGTGAGCCGGCAGCTCGGGGAAGAGCCCTGCAGCCAGTGTCACTGTCAGCCCCTCTGCAAGGGGCAGTGTGACCCCTCCCCGAGGTGTGGGCCCCTCCCCGAGCATCTCCAGTGGAGGTGCTGTGGGGTCACCGATCACCAGGACCCCTGTGTGAGCAGCCAGAGCAGGAAAGGCCCTGCCCGGAGCCGCACGGTGGGAGTGACGTACCTACAGCAGAGATGATTGGAAAGGATTTTCTAGCTAAATTGCTGAGCAGATGGATTTACCCTGGACTGGTCCTTGTGGACTCTGGAACATTTTCTCTTCTGTCACAGTTCCTTTTTCTGACCTGCCATTTGCTCCAGCCCTTGGCGCCCGGCTCCTGCTCCAGCTGCCGTTCAGGAACGCGGCAGTGTCGCTGTCGGGAGCTGCGGCTCCTCTTCAGGAGAGGGGCCTGGCAGGACAGCCCTGGGCACACAGGGGCCAGCAGGGGCCGGAGCAGTGGGAAGGGGCAGTGTGGCTGAGGCAGAGGAGTTGGCAGCTGCCCGTGGCGCAGGATGCTGTGAGTTTATAATGTTGCAGTGACCACCTGCACGGCCAGAGGGAGGATCCAACTGGGAATCTGTGGCACAGGGGAAGAGTGAAGACCCATCCCAGCTTGGTACACCCCCTCTGTGGTGGCAGCAAATGCAGAGGGAGGGTGGTGACCCTGGGGAGAGGGCTGGCTATTCTCCTCACTCTACCATCAGTTCTTCCATGCAGTGGTTCTGCCATCAGCACTTCCACACGGTGATTCCACCAGTTCCTTCAGCTTCCAGTGTCCCAGCTGATGGCTGGTATTTCTCTTTCTTAGAAGGGGAAGAACAACACCATCTCCCACCCAAAGCCCTTCCCCTTCCTCCAGCAGCATTCCTGCCATTTACATTAAAGGCTATAACGGGTTGGAGTAAATGGAGCAGGTTTGCAATTAGTTTTCCAAGTACTTATCTCATTAAAGTAAATGAATTATTGATTTAGTGACACTCATGCTTTTAGTGAGCGGCACAGTGCCATCCCTGCTCGGTTCCTCGCGGTGGGGCCTCGCACTCCTGCTCTGTGTGCACACGTGTGCGGGCACGTGGGAGTGACTGCCCACTCTGCCCCTTGCCTGGCTTCAGAGCCAGTGAGGGGCGTGCCAGTCGTGTCTGTGGCAGCAGGGACATGGCTTTGTGAGGGGCCCTGTGGCGGTGTGGGTGACTACTGGGAGCAAAGCCCCCGGGGAGGGCTGGGCTGGGGACCCACTGACTGCAGGCTGTGCTCAGTTCACAGTTTGGACCCCAGTGCCCTGCAGTGCTGCTGTGCCAGGACACCTCCTGCCAGCCTGTGCGTGCCGTGCAGAGGATGGTAAGGGAGGCAGGGGGGAAGGCAGCTCACCCGTGCCACAGGCGCTCAGCTCGCTCGTGTCCATCAGCATGGCACGGGGCTGGCATGGGGCTGCCAGGCAGTATGAGGGGGCTGGGGCTGCCTGTGGCTTCTCCAGTCATCCTGGAACTCACCAGGGCAGGGAACGGGGTGTGTGGGGTGTGCTTGGGGCTGGCACTGCCCGACATAGCACGGCTGCAGGAGGGTGAAGCACTGACGGGCTGTTCTGGAGCCAAATGCTCATGGCTGAACCTGCCACCCCCAGCCAACTGCTGATTCAGTGTTTCTGTGCCTCTCTGTACAGAGATTTAATCTCTCCTGTAAGATAAAGTAGTCCATTAATGGGAACCTGCCTGCTGGGAGCCGCCTCTCGCCGTGGTCCAGGCAGGAAGGGCTGCATGGTCGTGCTGGGGCTGGTGCTGCTGGGAGCACCCAGAGCAGCCTGGGGGATGCCCAGCCCCACGCAGGGCAGCTGGACACACTCCCCTGTCACTCCTGTGCCCCTGTGTCTGGGGTGGGGTGGGAGGGATGCCGGTGGGATGAGCTGGGAATGCCAGACTCCTGTGGCAGTGCTTGCCATGCCAGCTGGTGCCATGCAGCTCTGACAGGGGGTTCCATGGTCGGTATGGGCGTTGGAAGCAGTTTGATCTCCTCGCTGGGAAGGAGAAGGTGGTGATGCTGCAGGAGCCCCTGTCAGCAGGTGGGATCAAATGCTGGGTTCTGGCAGAAGGAAGGATTTTGGTTGGGAGGGTCACAGCTGTTCCTCAGGCGGGGTTTGCTGACGGGTGATGTTGGTGTGGGCTGTGCTGAGTGTCGCGGTGCTGTGCCCTCACCTCTGCCCCCGAGGGATCCCTGGCTGGAGCTGCTGCTCATCCCTGTGCTGGGGCCCTGCCTGTCCCCGCAGCTGGATTTGGGAGGGGGTTCCCAAAGTGGGGGCAGTGCCGTGGTTTATCCCTGTCCCCAAGATGGGACCGCTCTTTCCAGACTGGAGCCAGTGGTTCAAGGATTCTCCTGGCCAGTCCTTCAGCTGTCCTGGTGATGGCCCCTCACCAGCCCTGCTGTGAGAGCCAGGGGTCCCCTGGGCAAGGCCTGATCATCTCCTCCAGTCTCAGCTGGCAGTGTGGCACGGCCCAGGCTCAGCCATGGGCAGAGCAGGGTGGAGGGGAAGCACATCCCGAGAGCTGTGGTGCAGGAGCCAGCTCCCACCCCAGCCCCTGCCCCTCCTGCCCCCCCTCCAATGCTGCTGGGAATGGGGCATTTTATCTTTCTTAGTTCCAAAAAAAAAAAAAATCTTTCTCATTTAATTAAAAGTGTTGACATTGTGCCTGGCCATCCCACCCGCCAGAGAACGTGGTTATAAATTAAACATTAAACCTTTAATGGCCCATAAAGAAATATTCGCTGCTGTTCTGTATATGGGGATATAAATAGAGAGGGCTGCGGGGGGAGGGGCGGGACATTATTTTTCCTCAGCCAGATAATCTTTGCTAATGAATTTAATTAAAATCAAAATTAATTTAGGATTTTTGGTGGAGGAAAGGGGGGTCAAATTGTACTTTGAGAAACTACCGAGAAGTTTCCCAGCGGATGGAAACCAGGTCTGCCTCAGGGTTTGCCCCACTGATGCAGCGTGGGATGGGGGGTGTTGGGGTGCAGCATCCATGGGGTCCCTGCAGCTGGGTGACACGAGTTGTGTTTCCTGTGCAGCCCCCCGATTGGGATCCAGATGGTTTTAGCTGAGTTGGGATCACCTGTTCTGGGAGCAGGTCCCTGTGAGGCTTCACAAGGCTCCAGCTGGAGCCAGTCAGCCCAGAGCTGTGCCAGGAAAGCAGGGACTGAGGCAAGATCTCCCCAGTAACGCCCAGAGCCGCTCCTGCCCACCTCCCATCAGTGCTCTGCCAGGGGTTTCCCTCTCCCACTTTGGTGCATGTGGACAGGGAGGCTCTGGCTGGCATCGCGCTCCCTGCAGTGCCAGGACCACCAGAGATTCCTGCCTGGGCTGGTGCTGGGCTGGGCGATTCCCTGAGCGTGTCAGCAAGCGCAGCACATCCCGACTGTGGCGCATCCCGGCTGCCAGGCCCCGTGCTGCCACGGGGAGCTTCTCAGAAGGCGCCTTCCTTGGGAAATGCGTTTGGGAAATGCGGCGTTACCCATCGCTGAGCCTCCCCCAGGAGCGCACAGTGTCAATTATTCATTGCAGAAGAGGCAGGCTGTGCTCCCAGCACTCCCAGCCCTGCTGCTGGAGCTCTGTGCCCGCTGTGCCGTCTCGCCATCCCAGCCGGGATCCTGGTGGGTGCTGCCTTGGCGAAGCCACGGAAAAGCTCAGGAGTGGTGGCTGCAAGGCAGGCAGCTCTGCTGAGCCCACCACTGTGGGGGTGTCCCCAAACAGCTTTTTTAGGACACCCCTTTCCCACAACTGGATCTGCCCGGGGCTGGGGAGGAGAGACTCCCAGCCTGGTGAACAAAACGTGCTGGGCAAGAGCGTTTGGGAGGGATTTTATCATAAGAGTGCTAATGGAAGTCAGCACCAGCCTAATGAGCTGTGCTCCTCCATGAATCTGATTCATTGAGGCAGGAATTACCATAATTGATTATCCTGCTGTGTGGTTGAGAGCCGTGTTTGCTAACACGAGTGCCTGGGAGCGGGCTCTGCGCTCCCTGAGCTGCCACCACGTGTGGCTGGGCCTCGGGACCCTCCGTGGGCCGTGCACTCACCACGACGGGCCGCGGGTTGGGAGCAGCACCCGGGCATGGTGTCCCTGCCCCCACACCCAGCACTCAGGGCTGCCTCAGCTCAGGGTGCTCCTCCTGCTGTGGGGGTCCCAGTGTCACGGCTCTGTCGGTTGGGAAGGGAGCTGTTGGGCAGGTGGGATGCAGCTCTTCCAGGTCACCAGAGCAGTGGGTATGGACACACGCAGTCCTCGCTCACTCCTTAACCACTCCTGGGATGTACCAGCCCTTCTCATTATTTCTGAGGGTCTGACATGATTGATGAACGTTTGCATTGGCCATGCTGCAAAAGCTAATTAGTTGAAGTGCAGCTTTCAGGAAGTTTTCTTTGAAATTTGGCTTTATTTTCCAAGAAGTGCCCGGAGCCAGGATGGCAGCAGAGCCATGTGCCGCAGGGATCGCTCCTCACAGGAGCGTGTCACCGTGCTGGGGTGGACAGAAGGTTTGGGATACACCAAAGCAGCTGTGCAGCCAGTGCTTCAGCGATGGCTGTGTCCTGCCCCACGGCGTGGCTGTGCGTGGGACTGGCTGTGCCTTGTCTCACTCTGTGTACGTGTGTGGGTCTGTGGCTGTGCTTGCGGGGTCCAGGGGGCCAAGAAAGGGGCCGGTGGTCTGTGGGAGCTGGGTTGGGTTTGAGATGCACTGGTGGAGCTGGAGGCAGGCGTTGTGCACCCATCACCCCAGACAGGGAGCTGTTGGGTGCTGGTTCTGCTCATCTGCCCTGGGTCGAGCCCCCAGCCTGGCCACTGGCTCCTGACCAGCACGGGTTTCCCAGCGCCTGGGAGATAACGCTCACATCCGTACTCATATCCCAGCATGGGGCAGTCGATGAGCAGACAGCGTTGACTGTAACAGGTTAGTGATGATGATCATTGATTTTAATTCTTCCTCTTCTTTCCCGTCTTTTCTAGAGAGCCCAGCGCGAGCACCGTGGGAGGAACTGGGCTGAATAAAAGGTACGGAGCGTTTGGATCCAAGTGGCTGTACTGGGCTCTGCCTTGGCTGCTCCAGGGGTCCCTCCTGCATGCTCAACCCTGCATGTGAGGGGACAGGGATGGGTGCTTGGCACGAGGCCAGCTGGGACAGGGCAGCACCTCAGCCCTTGGAACAGTGTTGGGGCAGGTGGGCTCAGAGCCTTCCGTGGGGGAGGGATGGGAGGAAGGCTGCCTGCTCCCCCTGGGTGCTGAGCCCCCACGCAGGAGTGACATGATGGCATAAATCCTGCGTGAGGATAGCTGAGGCTGCCGTGTCTGTGACTGTCGGTGTGTGCTGACTTGCTGTCTGTCTGTCCATCCATGCCCTGTGCAGCTCCTGGGAGCTATCCCTGGGGAAGCCTCTTGAGGGGACCCTGCCCTTACTGGGGGAGCAGCAGCCCCCAGCCCTGTACTGACCCTGACCTGACGGTTTCCCACCACAGAGGGGACACCACATCCCCCCAAGGTCCGTCCTGCTGAGGGTAGCACAACCTGTGCTCTCTGTCAAAGCTGGAGCAAAAAAAGGCGAGGGGCTGGGGAGGAGGAGGCTGGTACATCCATTGTTCTGGGTTCTGGCAAGGGCTGGGGGTGCCAGTGGGACCAGGGGGTGGTGAGGGCCAAGGCAGTGGTTCTGGGCACTGAGAGCTGCCACTATGCAAACCCATGGTGGGAAGAGGTGTCAGGGCAGGTATTACTCCCGTCCCTGTCACCTGCAGGACAAGGGTGGAGGTGACCTGCTGAAAGGGGATCGTGGTCTGGAAGGGTCCTGAGGTGCTGTGGAGCAGGAAGGCTGGGGCAGGAGCAGGAAGGCTGGGGCAGGAGCAGGGCTCACAGGCAGCATAAGCCAGGAGCCAGCATGAACGGGACAATGGGCCGTGGGTGTGAGCCTGGGGGGCACGTGCTGGTTGGCAGCAGCAGTGAGGGCTGCAGGGCCGGGGCTGTGCCCCCACCTCTGGCTCTCGTGTCTGTGCTGATGCCTTGGCAGCACTCCCTGTGCTGAGGAGAGGGCTTTGCTCCATCCCATGTCCGGCTGCGTGCGGGGTCTGGAATCGCGGGTCAGTCTGGTGGCTGCGGTGCCAGAGCTCTGGGCTGTGGCCACACGGTTGTGTCTGGAGAGGAGATGTGTCTGCGGCGGACGGGAGGGCAGCAGGGTGGGTTTCCTGCAGCTGAGCTGCCCCATGCCTGGTCTGGGTGGGAGAGTTGGGATGTGGCACGGGGATCTTGGCGCTGTTTGCACGGGCACCTCAAGGTGAGGTGTGTGCGGGGCTGGGGGGCTGCAGCAGCAGGAGAGGGTGGAACAGCACTGGGGAAGCGCATTTGCCCTTGCCCTGGTTCCCAGATGGTTCTGCCCCCCTACCCTCTGACAGCCTGGATTTTGGCTGCTGGTGATTGAGGAGTTTGGTTCTGCTGCATTTGCCCCCTTTGCCTGTCTCACGCAGCAGCAGGGGAGGTCTGGCAGTCTGGGGCGACCCCAAGACGTGACTGGGGCTGCATTTGCAGGGCACAGAGAGGAGAGGGTTTGGATCACTGAAATATAAGAATAAGCAAGGAGCCCCCCACCCCAGATGCCTGCAGCGGTGCCTTTGCTGCTTTATCACCTCTCCCAGTGCTGAATTATTGAGAGTGTTGCTCTCGTTTATTGCCGTGCTGGAGGAGAGCTGCCTCCGCCCAGCACTGCTCTGAATACGATTATGGGGCTGGAGATGTCAGAGCCCGCTGGGCCCCGGAGAGCGATCTGCTGCCCCCCTCGCTCCTGTGCTTCCCTTATCCTTATTTATTCTCTCACTCCCGTGCCTGGTTCAGCGCTCACGGTTCCCTCGCTCCCTCCACCGTGCAGTGCCCCAGGAGGATGGAGATTTAGTGCCTGAGGAGCAGCACTGCCCAGCTGCTGAGCCTGCAGCATGTGCTGGGGGTGACTGAGGTGAGGATCCAGCTACCCCAGGACTCCCCTGACTTATCCCCATGGCTGACCCTGTAGCCATCTCTCCACTGTGTCCCCTGCTAGGTCTCTGCTGGTTGTGCTGCTCTGCCCCATGGGATGAGGTCCTGGACATCTGTGGGGGGCAAGGCTGGACTTTGAGGGATGGTGGCTGCCCTGTTGTTGTTGAGGATTCCTGGGTGCAGTCCGAGGTGGCCGCATCCCAGGCTGCAGGGACTGTCCCCATTGCTCCCCACTGCACAAGGGGGCTGATGGCTGCTGTCTCTGTCCCCCTTGGGCCACTGATCAGCTGCTCCCACAAAGCAGGGGGACGCTGGACCCCCTCAGAAAGCCCGTCCCAGCAGGACCTGCCCGACCGTGGCCGAGCGTCCCTACCTGCTGGGAGCAGTGGTGGGAGCAGGGGGCTGTGGAATCTGCTGTGGCCAGGGGGCCAGGAGCTGGCTGGCACCTCGCAGGTTAACCGCGAGCAGCGGATTCCCTTATTGACAGGGTAGCTTGAAAAGTGCTGAGGCAGGACGTCGTCTCCTCGGAGTGTCAGCGGGAGCCCACGCTGCGCTGCCGCGGCCCCCAACGCCCAGCCTGGCCCCGCACCCCCACCCGGCACCCTCTCACCGCCGGGCTCGGTCCCCCTCTCACGGTCATCCTTTGCTTTGCTCCTGAGGACACCAGAGAGGATTTCATTTTTATTGCATCTCTCCCATTTTTCCCTGGGGGGGATAAGCTGTTCCCCACCGAGGCTGCCCCTGCCCTCCCGCAGCAGCATGCTGCAGGTCGAGCTCTGAACCGCGGCGCTCGCGCCAGGGAGGGAGGGAGGCGAGCACGCAGGGCTCCGGGAGTGCCGGAGCTGGAGCTGGACAGCCCGAGGGGACAGAGCCCACCCGGGAGGGGCTGCGGCCAGCACAGCCAGCATTTGGAGCAGCCCACTGCCCTCCTACCGATCCCACAGAGCGACTCAACACCCGGCCACCGGCATGATGATGTATTTTTGGGTAGGTACTTCCGCCAAGGGTGGGCACTTCTCTCCCTCTCTGCCGGGCTTTTGCTCAGGATGGGGTCATTTCTCGCTGTTGCTGCTCCCTGGCTGTGCTGCCAGCCAGGGACTGCCTTCCCTTCTGGCCGGGCACTCGCAGCCCACAGCTGGCAGCAGCGGGCAGGGGATGGGCTGCAGTGCTGGAGGCAGGCCTGGCGTTGGGGAGGAACGGGGCAGCGGGTTGATGTCCCTACCCAGACATTGTGCCCTGCCGAGGGCACCTCCAGACAACCCTTCTGCCTCCCCACTGCTGCCTTCAAGCCCCACACGGTGCTGGCCGCAGGCAGAAGCTGCCTGGGGCACAGGCCTGTGATGCTAGCAGGACATTCAGGTTACAGCTCTGTGGAGCAGCAGCTGCCTCTCGTGGGGCCTGTGCCCTGTGGGTGCTCACCCAGGGTCTGATTGGATGCTCCTGGGGTGGTCCCCACACTTTATCTCAGGCTTGAAGTTGATGACCGAGGCTGCTGAGGTCCTTCCACAGCACTGCAGAGCTGGGCTGTGTCAGGCTCTACACCATCCACGGGTCTTCGTGTGGCATCCTGGCCCGTAACTGGGGCTGAAGCCAGTGCTGCCAGCCCCTTCCACCCGCTCCCACTCCCCCAGAGATGGCAGGGGGCTGCAGCAGTCTGGTGGAGATTACATGTTCCAGGGAGTTGTGCTCCCCTGGATTTGGGAGAAGGGAACAGAGTGAGCAGAGCCAGGATATGGAGGATGTGGGGAAAAGAGCTTATGGGGAGGAGGAGGAGGATAATGTAAATTCATTGTTTCTCGGGGAAGCAGCTTCCAGGCGTAAGGTGCTTTGTCATGAGGGATGTCGGTGCTGCCGCCGCCCCAGAGCTCATCAGGGCTGGCAGAGCCTCCTGCTTTGGCGCAAATTCTGCCCAGGGAACCTAATGACTCTCCACAGCTGCAAGAGTGAACCGGAGCTTCCTCTTGAGGCTCCGTTGGCATGGCGTGGCTTCGCCGAGCTCAGCCGGGCAGACGTGGGCAGCGTGGGGTGCCAGTTCCCCTGGGAGCTCCAGGCACAACTCCCCACACAGCGCTGGCTGTGGGGCAGTGGTGCTTAAGGGTCCTTATTCCCTGTCCTGGCTGGGCTCTGTGTGGTGGCATCCCCAGCTCTGCTGGGGGAGGCCGGGCAGGGGCTGTGCTCCTGGCGGAGCAGGGAGCGTCGTTCATGGCATCACAAGCGTCTCTCTGTAGTGGCGTGGGAGGAAGCAGAGGGTCCGGTGTCCCCTCATGGCAGGAGTGCTGTGGTGGCAGGTGGCAGTGGGTGGCTCAGTCATTGACATCGCAACAGGCTGAGATGCCAAAGCAAAATGTCTTCAAATGAACAGTAACTGCAGGGAAATAAAGAGCATGTGGGGTGAGGGGAAGCAGGAGTCTGTAAATATGATTTTTAAAGTTTGCCCTGGGGTCCCAGTGCCTGTTTAACACTTATATCCTATTGGTGTATTTAAAAAGCCTCATCATGAAGATGGAGTGTTTGCTCCTGGAGCAACTCCAACCTGGTGCTCCTCCCGGCCCACCTCACCTGTCTGCTGCTCCAGTGGGTCCCAGCCCAGTGCCTGTGCCCACACTGGCATGCCATGTGCACCCTTGCTTGGGGTTGCTCAGACCCTCCTGTCCTGTCCCGTGTGCTGACACCCCAAGGCCTGCTGCCAAAGCCACCCAGCAGCCTGAGAGGCTGGTGCACATCTTAGGGGTACATTTTCTTGGGAACTCTTTATCTTCTGAGCTGCTCTCAGAAAAGAGGGGAACTCTGGGATGTGGCATTATGGGTCCCTGGGTCTGTAGTTGCTTGTTCCTTGCATCACCCTCCATCATTCCTACCTCCTCCTTCATCCATGCTGGGCTTGGCAGTGCTGGTGGCCCTGATGGTGGCTCTGGCCCTGATGGTGGCTCTGGCCCTGGTGGTGGCCTTGGCCCTGGCAGTGGCTCTGGCCTTGGCAGTGGCAGTAACTCTGACCCCAGTGGTGGCAGTGGCCCTGGTGACCCTGTGGCACACATGGTGCAGCCGTTTCCCCTGCTATGGCCCCCCCACACTGCCCACCCGGCCCACGAGCTCAAGGTGCTCGGCAGCAGCTGCTCTGCCACGCTGCTGCATGTTAATTCTCATCAAATTCAGGGAGCCTAATTGCCATTTCATGTAAATATTTTGTCAAGTGAAAGGCCTTCTGGAAGGGTCGTGCGGGGGGAGGCGAGGAGCCAGGCAGAGTGACAGGCTCGGGCTCGTCCTGCCCAGCCAGGAGTGTCAGATGTGTCCCCGCAGGAGCTGCCGTGTGTCCCCCAGGGAGGGGGTCATTGCTGGCTGCGGGAAGTCCCTGTGCACTGATTGCTCGTGCCAGATGATGGGGGACATACATAGGATGGCTGCAACTGGGGCACCATTTCGTAGAGAGCACTGAGGGTCCCATCCCTGCCCGTGTGGCTGAAGGGCAAAGGAGGGAGGGGTGACATGGGGGGGCCATAGGACATCCCCAGATGGTAGCCCAGCCACTCTCCTGATCTGCACGGTGCTGGCAGCTCTCGACAGAGGTTGAAGGTGTCCAAGGCCCTGTCCTGTCCCCCACCATGGGTGAGGAATGTCTCAGTGAGGTGGATTTTTCCCTGGATCCCATTAAACTTCCTCATGCTTTCCCTGCATTCCTGCTCCCGTCCCACTGCTGCAGCTGCTGTCTCAGATACTGGCCATGTCTTGATCACAGTGCCCTCCTCACCTGGTGAGATCACACCTGGGTGTGCTCCACCTTTGGGAATTCAGAGCAGGCAGGATTTCTAGTGACCCCTGAGAGCTGCTGGAATAGGAGGAAGGAGCAGGGAAAGATGGAGAGGAGGTTTTAACAGGATGCAGAGGCGGCTTGTTGGTTCCTTATCACTGTCCTGGTCCGTGCCCTGCGCTGGGGCAGTCCCTGCAGCCAAGGCACTGGGGACGTGGGACCCTCCCATCGCAGCACCGCAGCTGAGATCCGTCAGCACCTTCATCTAATCGCTTTCTGTCTATGACTAACTACTAATGAGCTTTTAATTAATGAATGCCATGGCTTGGAGGCATTCTGGAGCGGGTGAGAGAAGAGGATTAGGCGGGTGCCACGTTCCCTGGGTGCTGCCAGGCCACCAGCACTGCACTCCATGGGCACTGCTTCGTCCCTCTCTGGGAGAGGGTGAGGGGTGGGTCCTGGTGAGGAGCACAGTACCAGAGGCTGGATTTCCCGTTGCATGCCGTGGGGCAGGATCTGGATGTAGCGTTGGGGCAGACCTGGGAGGTCAGCAGCTCTGAGGTGTACTCAGGGCTTAGTGCAGCGTGTGCAGGACCCTTGGCACCTGGATGTGCCACAGCCATGCCATGCCACCAGCCTGCGGCACCACACGCTCGGGGGCCCTGAGGGGTCCGGGGCTCCGGGCAGACCCTGGGGCCTCGTTCCTGGCAGATAAAGTTTCCAAATGGTGGAGTGTGCCTCAGAGGGGAACCGAGCTGTTCTGGCATTTCCCCGGGAGCTGCCAGCACCTCACTGGCTGCTGGTGCATCCTGGATACCTGGAGCAGCTGGATGTGCCGCACTGTCCCCAGCGGGTTCCCTCGGTGGGGGTTTGGGGGGTGTGTGCCCATCAGCCGTCCCACTGCAGGCTCTACCCCTTGGCTCCAGCACCAGAACAGTGGCCAAGACCACTCCTGTCCCAGTGCCATGTTGTTCTCCCTCTTCCAGAAAACAAAACCAAGGAGCCCTCAAGGGTTCATTTAAAATAAATAAAAAACTGGGAATTGTGCTGATTTGAAAGAAAGGCAGCCCCATCCTGCGCGGGGGAGCACAGTGCCAGCCCAGCCCCGAAGGGCAGAGAGAGATGTGCTGAGAACTGCAGCCCTGTGCAACTTCTGCCTTTGATCGTATATCTCACACATGCCCTTTGCTTTCCCTCTGCTGATATTTATTAGGTTTAATTTTACTGGGACGCGGCTGTAAGTGAGACAGATGGAATGGGGTCTGTGCGCCTGGTGAACACATCTTAATTAAACAGATAAATAAACTTTCATTCCAGGAGGCTTCAGTTTCAGAGGGTCTCCTCCAGAGCTGAGGCTCTGCCAGGCTGGGCAACCCTGGCCAGGGCTCCTCGCGGCCGGTGCCACTGCCGGTGCCGTCAGCTGGGGCTGTGGCACAGTCACTGGGAGCAGCAGGGTGAGGGAAACCAGCTGCTGGTGGCTGGGAACATGTTCCCCACTGGAGCTGCAGGGTTGGTGTTGCCCTGCCATGCTGGAGTTCCCTAGGGCTCCCAGCTGCTCTGGGGCATCTCTGCAGCCAGGCAGGTGTTGGCGATGGCTGGAGGAGGGAGAGAGGAGAGTCCCGACATCCAGCACTCCTCAGTTCCCAAAGCTGGGCCCATTTTGCTGCTGGCGCAGGGCAGTGCCAGCACTTGTGGTGCTGCCACGGGCCAGGAATGCCTTTGAGTCACCCTGGCCGGAGCCAGGCTCCGGCACGGGGGAGGATGGGCAGATTACCTCATCCTGGAGCCGGCTTCTGCCTCACGTGGTTTGTTTGGTTAGGCACTGCCAGGCCGGCTTGCCGGCCAGTGCCCTGCCCTTGTCACCTCTGGGAGCTGCAGTGGAGCCAGACCAGCCCAGAGCTTTCAGAGCTGCCCATCAGCTTGCTCAGGGTGCCCCTCACCCTGCACCAGGGTCTGTGTGGTACTTGGGTGCATGCAGGTGCCTCGGGGGCCACTCTCCCCTCAGCTGCTTGAGGGACTGTGGGAGGACCCGCTTGTGCCTTAGGGAGCTGTCCCCATCCTGCCCCGAGTGCTGGAGCATGCAGGGGAGGACGGCACCAGGGCCGTGGGGTTTCTGAGGAAGGGGAGCTGGAGGCGAGCGGGAGCGCAGGGTCCAAGTGTTGTGGTGTCAGAGGGACCCCTGCATCTGTCATTGTCCTTGGAACTGGATGGCAAGCGGTCGTGGTGTGACACCCGTGCTCCTCGCAGGGAGCAGTGCCCAGGGATGCTGCTGGCAGTGGAGTGGATGTCACTGCTGGACCCCTTCAGTGCTTGGTTCTGGAGGGTGATGGTGTTGCCAAACCCTCCCCCAGCCTACCATCCCCTACCCAATTTGGCACCTTTTGGTCCCTCTGGAGCGTGGTCCCCTCAGTCTCAGAACCCCATAGGAGTGGCTGGCACTCCCTAGGCCCCAGACTCAGCTTGCAGCTCTTCCAGAGCAGGTTTTTCCTGTGGCTCTGGGCCGACCATGCCATGTGCTGCTGCTCTGAGTGTCTGCAGTAGAAACGGGAACCGCTGTGAGTGTACCAGGACACTGCAGCATGTCGCTCTGCCTGGGGATACTGTGGAAAATCCCAGCTCCAAAAAGGGCTGGTCGTGTGCTGGAGGCTCCGGCAGAGACAGAGCATCAGCAGCTGCTGGCACAGCCCTGCCTTTGTGCATCATATTTGGCCAAGATGGAAACTGAGTTGAGCTCAGGTTTTGTTTCCCATGTACCCCAGCAGAACACCATCCTGTTGGCCTTGGCCTCAGCTCCAGAGCCAGGCATGATGCAGTGCCAGGGTGTGGGGTGCTGGGAAGGGACCTCTGTGCCAGTGCTGAGCTCTGTGGCACCAGAGGGGGCCAGGGCTGCTGTGGGGCTGTGCACGGGTGGAGGCATAAGGTGGGACGGGGACCTGAGCGAGCACATGTGTGTGCCCATGCCGGGAGTCCCTCACAGGCACTGGCACGTAGGCTATTGCCATGGCAGCTGTGACAGCGGTGTGTGTGGTGTGGATGCGTCAGGGCTGCTGGCAGCACCGCAGGCCCCTCAGAAACACCAGAACGCCTCCTGAGCTCTGCTGGGGCTGACCGCCAGCCGGCCGGTGGTTCTTAGGGCAGAGGGTCCCCATCACTCCGGGGAACGCAGGGAAGCCAGTGCCAGCTGGCAGGGCCCCTCATGTCACCCTCGTGTCACCCCAGGGTGCAGCCCTGCACGCCTGGGGGACTGGCAGGCTGGCAGGGGCGTCACAGGTACCCTGCCTGGGGCTCCCATGCCTTGGCGGGGCCCAGCAGCTGTGGCAGCAGGCAGGCAGGCAGCGGTGAAGCCATGGCAGTGGCTGCTCCGTAGGGAATGCCATGGGCTGCCGGCCCTGGCTGTGGTGGCGCAGGCCCGTGGCGGTGCAGCGGCGGCTGCGGGGCCGTGCGGGGCTGCGGGCGGGAGCGGGAGCGGGTCGGTGGCTCCCGGGAAGGCGGAGCTGGGGCTGCTGCATGGCTCCCGTGTGCCCCCCAGCACGGCCGCCCTGCCGTGGCGTGTCCCACCGCGAGCGTGGCGCGCGTGCACGTGTCCGGTGTGCAGTGTGTGCATGGGGAGCCCCACGGCGGCCCCGCCAGCGCGGGGGCTGCGCGGCTGCGAGTGCCGACTGCTCGGCACCACTTCCCGTGTTGCACCACTGAAACTCCCAGTGAGACCCTTCTTCCCCTGGGAGCCAGCGCTGGGAAGGGAGACAGCTCTGCCCACTCGGCCCCATCCTGCCCGGCTGCTTCCCCAGCGTGTGGCCGGGGCAGCGAGGACGGCAGGGAAGCCATCTGCGAGCGGCGGCGGTGGAGGGGTTAAGTGCGGGATCAGCTGTTCTCATGTCATTACGGATTCTCTTCATTTTATACAGAGCTCTGTTTGATGTCTGAATGCACAGGGGACTCCCCCTCCTCCTCCAACTCCCACCCCTTTTATTTCACTCCCAAGCCCTCTCTCCTTCCTCCTCCCCTTCCTTTCTCTCCCGCTCCGCTCTGGCTCACGCACACCCTTTGCAGACCGTGCGCTCAGTGCCAGTGTCTAATGGCCCCGAAGTGAAGAGCCGAGCGCTGCTCCGGCGGCGGCGCGGCCGGCCTGCCACAGATGAACCCTCCTAACTAGCGCCGAGGGGTCGGGAGGGACGGCGAGGAGGGGAGAGCCCGAGGGGCCAGCCGGGAAGACGAGGATAGCGGTGGATAGCAGTGTGCGGAAGAGGACGGACCCGCGAGCAGCTCCACGGCTACCTGTCGACACATGCTGTGCTCCATGGCTAACTCGGGCTGCCTCCTTGTCTCCAACTCAGGCATGCTTCCTCACTCTCTCCCCTGTCCTCCAGCCTTCCTCTACCTCCAACAGGTAAGCAACCCTCTCCAGGGGATTTTCTTGCTTTCCGGTTCACACGTGTTTCTGGCCGGTTCCCTCTCGGCGGAGGGTCAGAGCTTGACAGCTTCCTCCCAGCCTATCCACTCCAGCCCCGCGGCACCGAGTCCTCGGCTGCAGCTTTGGGGGGTTTCTCTGGTTTCCATGCCGAGGTGGCGGGAGCGCGGCCGGGGCTGGAGCGTGGCTGAGGCGCAGGCAGTGCAGCAGGCAGAGCCGCCGGCGCGAGTCCAGCGCTTCCCCGCCTGGGTGCTGCTGCCGCTTGGCGATGATGGATGCTCGGATAAAGGAGCGAGGCTCCCGCGCGGCCTGAGCAGCCTCCGGGGAGAAGGGAAGGTGATGGGCTCGTGCATGCACACGCGTGTGCACATACGTGTGTGTGTGTGCTGTCACATGGCGCGTGCCTGCAGCCAGGCCGAGTTTGTGTCGCTGTCACAGGACGGTGCTGCAGAGGGGCTGGGGGGACACAGCGCCGGCTGAGTTCCAGGTTTGGGTGGCCTGGATGGAGGGTGCCGGGGCCGTCAGTTTGGTCCTTCACCCCGGCCAGGATTTTCACCCTGTCCCACGAGGCTGCCCTGATTCCTGCACTGGACCCAGCGCCCCAGGTTTCCGGGCTCATCATCCCGGGGGAAGCGCAGTTAGGGAGAGGCAGCGTCTTCTTCAAATGCCTCTTTGCTGCATAGGAAATCCCGTCTCCCAGCCAGGCAAACCATTCCGTTTGTGCTTTCAGGAGTTTAAAAATTCACGGCATCCTCATCGCACTCGGCGTGGCCAGCATGGCTCACCCGGTGGCAAGGACAGGCGCTGGTGCCAACCCTCCCCTCCAGAGCGAAGGGCTGGGGAGTGTTTTGTCCCTTGGGATGTCCGTGGCCGGTGTCCGAGCGGGGTCGCAGCCGGAGCGTGGCGCTGGTAGTGGGGATGGCCAGGCCTGTGGTTGCTCTCTCTGGTGCGTGGGCGATGGGGC
Source organism: Empidonax traillii (assembly GCF_003031625.1). Lineage (NCBI taxonomy): Eukaryota > Metazoa > Chordata > Aves > Passeriformes > Tyrannidae > Empidonax > Empidonax traillii. The sequence continues at coordinate 512,964 of NW_020955465.1, read as the reverse complement.
TGGTGAAGCTGGTGCTGGTTACACGAGCGTGGGGCGCGCGGGGGCTGCAGCAGGGGCTGCCGAGGTGGGGGTGTGATTTATTGCACCCTCCTGCGGGCAGAGCCTGGGGAGAGCCAGAGCTGCACTGGATTTCAGTCTCAGCCTCCCTGGGCTGCATCAAATTCCCTGAGGCTGCTGCACCTCTAACACCAAGAAGAAACCATCCCTGAACCCCCACCCATCCTGGAGGGTACTTTCTGTCCCTCTGGAGGGAGCACATGGATGCTTTGGAATGGCAGCTGGAACAGGGCCTGGAGCCTCTGTTACAGCATGGGAGATGTCCCTCTCCAGCAGGGATCCCCTTGTCCCTGGCCACACGAGGGGCTCAGCTGTGCCGCTCTCTTGCCCTGTGGAGCACTCTGGCATGGATTGGCTGTGCTGCCTGCGGCTTACGGTGACAGGGACAGCAGCGTGGCGGGCAGATGAGGGCTCCTGGTGCCCACAGGGCTGGGCAAAGCAGAGCTGGGGATCCCTGGGAAGCAGCAGCTTTCCCAGATGTGCACAGCCGGTGTCTCCTGGTTCCCCCATCGCCCTGCCTGGTTCGATTTGACCATCCTGTTCTGCATCTCTTCCTCCCTGCTCTCCCAGAAGCCTTCTGCTCCTTGGCAGCAGCTCTAGACTCGCGAGCCAGGAGGAGGGTTTTATTACAAGATTTGGAGTTGGATTTTCACCCAGCTGAACACAATGGAGGCAAAAATCTCCATCCTCTTCCTGGGGTTTGTCCCCTGCAGAGGTTCTGCACCCAGTGCTTGGGGACAGGTGTGTCTCCCAGTGCATGCCATAACAAGGCATCATGGAGAGGGACGTCACTGGCAGCTATCATGTGGGGCAGGGGCACAGGGCAGGTGCTCTGCCAGGCCCCTCATCCTGCCCAGGTGAGCAATGGGCCTGCCTGGCACCTGCTTTAGGCCTGAATTTTCTCTGGATTTTGGACATGCCCACCTGTGCCGCCTGCACCGAGGGAGCAGTGCTGCCTCTGCCCGTGGGCACGTGCTCGCTGCAGAGCTGGGCCTGGTCAGCTGGCTCAGCTTACCTCTGTGGAGCAGGGATACCTCAAGGGGTTCAACTGACTCTCCATGAGTTGGTTGTGTCCTGAGGTCTGTGGGGGGCTTGGTTTTGACCCCCTGGGTTACAGCTCCCTATCCAGGTGTGTGGATTTGTAGTGGGGCAGCTGGGGTGGGCACATACCGTGATCTGATTCACTGGCTGGGAAATGAGTCTGCTGGGCTGGCTGGGGTGTCAGGAGCTGGGAGGCTCCAGGGTCTGCATGCACTAGCTGCCATCATCCCTTTGAACACATGCTCTTCCTGCCAGGAGTTTGTGGCATGGGCTAGGTTTGTTCCTCAGTGTGCCAACTGTGTTTCATAGCTCCCGGCACCAGTGTTTTCCACAGTGCCAGGGTTTGAAGGAATGACCAAGAAATTAAGTTCTCAAGAAAACTTCAGTTCTCCCAGTACCAGGGAGAGCTCATTAGTGCCAGTGGTTCATCCAGGTGCTTGCAGGTGCTTGTGGGTGCCAGCAGCTCACTCTGCTCCACTCCCCCCATGTGGCCGACCTGGCTTGGCCACAGGAGCCGTGATCCACAGCATTCTTGAGTGCTGTGTCCAGGAATTCCTCCCAGCACTGCTGTACTCCAAGAGTGGTGCCCCTGGGAGGCCAGAGGCTGCAGGAGGCTGGGTGTGTGCCCATGGCAGAGCAGCCTGTGCCTGCAGGAACACTGCATCCTTTGGTGGGGCTTGGCGAGGACATTTGGCTCTTGCTCAGCAAGGACCTGGTGTGGAGGGACACTTTGGTGTCTTTGTTTCACGAACAGAGGAATCGGTCGCTACTTAAAACTGCTGTTGTGAGTGTGCAGTGATGGCTGCAGGAGAGGGCTCAGCGCTGACCCGGGACAGGCCCAGGCTCTGAGGAATCAGTGCTTGACCCCGGCACAGGCAGTGATGCATGTGCAGGTCTGGCCCCAACACAGGGTGATGTACAGGTGTGCTGAACCCCCCTGCAATGCTACCCCTGAGCTGCTGCTTGCTGGGAACATCCCTGGTGCCCACGGTCACACTGTGGCGCAGGAGACTTGGCTGAGCAGTGCCCAGCCCGCTGGGAAACAGCCTCTGCAAATCCTGCTTGGAAAATTCCTTTCCAGGAGGGTTGCTGCCAAGTTTAGCATGTTATATTTTTAGGGAGCAAGTCTATTCCGAGCAGTGTTGTCGTGTGTTACAGCAGCGGGTTCAATTCAAACCGGGTTTCTCCCCCTGCTCGCGCGTCGCACCGATACGAGACCTGGCACGAGGCTCGGGGCTCTGGCCACGCTGTGGCAGCTGCTCTGCTTGGGGAGGACCAGCCTGAAAGCCACCAGAAACCTTTTCTGCTTTTTACATATATATATATATATGTTGAAAACACTGACATTAATTTTAGCTTTGCAAAGCTGCTTTTCCCACAATAGCTGTGATTTTGGCCCACACTGCCTAGCAGTGCTCTTTTTATAGGTATATTCCTATTTTAGTGCTATAGTGATGGGTGAATGAGTAGATTAAATTAGATTTAGTATCTGTCATTCTTTAAGTATCACAGGCAGTCAGGGGGGGTTAACAAAGAAAGGCTAATTAGGAGAGTGAGCACAGGCCACCCCCACTGGCTCCACTGCCCTGGCCCTACGGCTTCCTCCGCTTAGGGACCAGCATCCAAATAGGAAAATGCTTTTGAAACCTGATCTTCTTGCACTGCCCCTGGGCCAGGATAGTGGGTGCTGCAGCCAGGCACCCCTGGCACCTCCATGAAATTCAGGGTCACTTGGCTCTCCAGCTGCTCTCCCCATGGGGACAGTGACTCCCGTGCATGGGGGCACTGTGTCTATGGAGTATTGGGCTTCTGTGGAGGAGCTGGGGGCACCAAGGGGCACTGCAGCTCCTCCAGGAAGGCTGTTAGTCCCTTTGGTGCAGCAGGTTTCGGCAGGCAGGTGTGGGGCTGGGTGCCAGGAGGGTGTGGGGAGCCCTGGGGAAGTGCCAGTGTTGGGAAGGCTGGGAAGGGCACCTGAACTCAGAAGGGAACCAAATGCCTAAGGAAGGAACTGGATCTTCCCAGTGTGAGCCTGGCAGCGTGTGGCATGGGGCTCTGCAGTCCTGGCCCTGCCGTGGCTACTGGTACCACTGAGCAGGCTGGGAGCTGCGGGCTGGGAGCTGGGGGCTGCGGCAGGGTTCACCCCTCTGCTGCCCCTGGGCATCCCTGGCAGGGCTTTGACCTGCACCACCTCCCTCAGTGTTCCTGCAGCCAGCAGGGAGCAGGTGACAGGTTTGTGGTGGCCGCCACAGGACAGGCATCGCCTGGTGCTGCGGGCACTGCCATCCAGGTGCCAGGTGCAGTTCCCAAATCCCATACAAGCCCTGCTGTACCCAGCTAGTGTCCCGAGCCCAGGTTGTCACTTTGCCCCCCTGGTAGCTTCCTGAGCATCCAGGCCGGTGCTGCCAGGGAAGCAGGCAGTTTTGGGGAGTTGTCAGGGTAAGCCTGCAGAGCTTGGTGAGGATTGTGTTTTCCAGTATATTCCTATCCCCATCTTTTCACCCAGGCTGGCTGGGTCGTGTCTGGGGACACACTGTGCTGGTGGAAACAGCTCAATCCTCCGGGTCTGAGCCACGAGCCAGGGCTGTGCTGGCTGCATCCCCACTCCAGCTGCATCCCCACTCCAGCTGCCTGGCAGGACACACAGGTACCAGCTGTACCCACTCGTCCCTCAACAGCAGCACCAGTCGGGGTGTGTGGACAAAGCCCCTTATGTGTGCAGGAGCTTCCCAGGGAGGGAATCAGGGGAGGGTTGCATGGGTCCTGCTCTGGTGCAGGGTCAGAGAGCCAGACTGAGCCCTGGCTCCAGGCTGGAGTTCCCCAGGGTGAGCTGAGCCCTGATTCCGGGCTGGGGTCCCCCAGGGGAGCAGCAGCGGGACCGTCCCTTTGCGTGCCTGGAGGCACCAGCCATGCAGGGGAGCAGCCCCAGACTGTGGGATCCCACATCTCTCCCCCATCCCTGGCTGCACCCACTCGGCATCTCTCCACCACAGCTCCGGCTGCAGCCTTCAAACAGCTCCTGTGAAAAATCAAAACTGGGGAGAGAAGAGTGGGAGCAGGCGACAGTGGCAGCTTATTTGTGATCTGCATTGTGTGGGGAGCTCTTAATTAGAGGTAATTAGACTAATTAACTTGCAAATGAGAAACTCGTCTTTTTCTCCTTTTCTTTCACAAGAAAAAATAAAGAGGAACAGCAAGATAAATATTGAGGCTAATTACGTTGTACCTGCCGCAGAGCCCCTCCAGCCTGTGGGATGCTCCTCCCCCACACGCCCAGCGTGCTGTGTTGTCCCTGTCCAGGTGTCCTGCAGTGCCTGTTCCCACTCAGGGCTGGTCCCACTGCAGGGCACAGGTGCTCATGTCCCTGCAGTCCCTGCTGGCAGAGAGGGACCGTCCGTCACCCTCTGTGCACTCAGCGAGGATGCAGCGTGGGGACAGCGGCCTCCACAGCACAGCCATTGCCAGCACCTACTTGGCCAAGCCCTGGAGATGGCCAGTGCCACAGAGGGCATGGCACCAGTATGGCGCCACAGCACCAGCGTGGCACCCTCCCCACCAATCCCATCCTGGCCCACCCCAGGACTGGAGCAGGAGCGTCCCCTCTGCGGCACCGCAAGGTCCCGGCTGTTTTCCAGCTCTTCCCTCGTGGCATCTCTAGTTTCCCCTCTCTCTGTGCCGCACACCCTGGGGGCTTTGTTAGCACAACCCGGTTCAAATGTCTGATTAGTCTTTAGGAGATCGAGGGGTCAATTTTCCACAGCTCCTTCCTCTCCATTTAACTAATTTAACTGCGCGATTGTTACAAATTTCATTTTATTATAGCGCTGCTTCTCAGTCCAATTGAATTACCAAAATCTCATTTTCTCAGAAGTGCTGAATATGTAATTAGAGGAAAAATTATGCTCCTGGCTGCCTATTAGAGAGGGCTGTGTGGGAGCGCTGTCCGGGCAAGCACATGGGTCCGTGGTGCCCCAGGTGCCCACACTGGCCGTGCCAGCAGCTGTGCCAGAGCCCCAGCGCATCAGCAAAGATGTGGCTGGGACAGGGGCCACGAGCGGGCTCTGTGGTGTGAGGGGCTCTACAGGATCAGACCCAGAGTCCAGCAGGGCTCCTTGAGCCCTGTGAGCTTTGGGACCAGATGTGGGATGGCAGTGGAGCTGGCATGGAGCTGGCAGGAAGGCATGAGGCCGGTGGACGTGGCCATTCACCCCACTGCTTGTGTTGTGTGGAGCTGCCTGGATCCAGCTGGGCTCTGACAGCTCCACACAAGGGGTTTAGAGCCCCCAGCCCTTGCCAGCAGGGGGACACAGCAGCTGCTCCCAGGACTGCTGGAGCAGCAGACAGGTCACCCTGGTGTGCTGAGCTGTGCAGTGCTTGGGCACCAGCATTCAACACTCTGGTGCCTGGAGGGCTCAGGAGGAGCAGGTAGCTCTGGTGGACTCCCCTCTAACCCTTTCCTGCACTCTGCAGCCAAGTTTGTACCTTATGTGCCACCTGTCCCAACATTTTGGTGGCCACTGGGGACCAAATGCTGCTGAGAATCCCGGCCAACACTGAGTAGACCAGGTGTGACTTGCTCCAGTGTGCCTGAAGGAAGAGTTGTGCCAGGAATGTCACCTGCACCGCCGATGATGCTGGGGGCTGCTGCAGGTGAGCCCTGGCGTCGCTGACAATGCCACAAGCTGCCACGGGTGAGCCCTGACCCCACCAGAGATTCCAGGCCCTGCTCAGAAGGGAGCAGAGTGCCACGTGTCCCAGAGCTCTGTTCCTCCCACTGCTGCGCCTAATCCTGCCACATCTCCGGCGGTAACGCAGCCATCAGTCCCTCCTGGTGCAGCGGCACAGGGGCGAGCGAGCTGGGAGCTGTCGACCACGCAGGCAGGGGGTGGCCAGGAGCCCCCCCAAGCACCCCCGTCTCGCCTCGGTTACACAACATTATCATTTCATAATACTCTGAAATATACATGAAGTTGGCTGAATGCAGATGAAATTGCACCATTTACTTCATGAATATTTCATGCAGCCTCAGCTCCGAAGTTTCCAGCTGGCAGAGCCAGGAGCTGGGGCCGGACTGTGGTCCCCCTGCCCTGCACTGGAGGTGATGGGGGCACGTGCGGAGGTGTGTGCCCAGGCCAGCATCTCATCTCATCCCCACTCCTGGATGTCACATGGCTGCCACCGCTGCATCCTTCCTCCCCAGGCTCCTGTGGACAGAGGGACAGCAGCGTCCAGCCCTGACTCTGCTGACAAGGGCTCAGGGGGGCCAAGGGTAGGAGCAGGGAAGGGGGAACGGAAGGTGCCTGGACAATATGTGGCAGCTCAGAAAAATGGTGTTTCCCACACCAGCAGGCTGCCCTGCTCCCCTCGACTCCTCCTCCTCTCACACCATCCCTGCTGCCCCTCGGGTCCCACCTGGCCCCACCAGCCCTGCTGCTCTCTGCAGCACTCCCTTCCCACCGGAGCATCCTTGGCAGATGCCATTACCAGCCTCTCACCCCTCCCTGCGCCTCGGTGACGAAGACATCCAGCGCGGCGGCTGCCGCCTCTGGTCCCCACAGCTCCTCACTCCTTCCCTGCTCCTTCCCCTGGGTCCTTCCTCACGGTCCTACCCAACTTTCTGTGGGCTCTGGCCCCACTCTGGGGAGAAGCAACCTGCCACCAACCTCCCACTTGTCCCCACGGTGGGCAGGGCTGGTCCCTCCTGGGGCCAGGGCAGTCCCCAGGGTGAGCACCCCGACCCCGCTCCGCCGCAGCCGGGAGCTCCTCGGCCGGTGCCTGTGCAGGGCCGGGTGCTGCTTTGTATGGATGGTGCAGCATTTGGGGTAATGAAATATTCACAGGTCAGTGGTTCCGTGAGAAATGACGGGGATCAGTCAATTCCTTTTCAGGGAGTAATTTTCTTCCCCTTCACGGCCTCTGTTTCATGTTGACAGTCATTAGCATGAACGAGCTGCCGGGTCGAAGGGGGGACGTTGTGGCTGTCACGCAGATGAGCCGTGCTGGGCACGGTGATGGCTGCAGGGGCACAGGCTGCATGGGGGGCATGTGGGGGCCATGCCAGGACCTTCCTGCCTCCATTGGGGCATTTGCTGAGCCCATGTCTGCTGCCCAGCGTGCTACATTGCCCTGCTCTGGAGTGGTGGGCACAAGGGCAGGTGGTCCCATCAGCCTGCCTGGCTGCTGCCTGCTCTGAGTCCTGCTGGCAGGCACAGGTCCCCAGGAGACCTCGGGAATTGCTCAACACCCTTCCCTGAGCCCAGCAGTGACCTCAGGCTGCCTTGCAATGTGGCAAGGCAGTCCTCAGTGAGCGGGCAGAAGCCACTCCAGGTCACAGCAATGTGCTTTCTGCCTGCACTCTCTGCCTGCCCTGCCTGCCCTGCCTGCCCTGCCTGTGGGATGTGCCCACTGAGGCGCTCTCTGCAGCTTGCAGGAACACCTGGGGGGGCCTCTGCAGATGCTGTGGTGGGAGGAGGACCTTGGCCTCATTTCCCCCTTGCATGAGGTGTCTGGTTCCCAGCAGGAGGAGTGGGACAGCTGCCAGAAGTAGAGACCACTGTCAGGGTGGGGAGGTGTGTGGTGACAGGACTGTGTCCCCTCTCCAGCTGCTCCAACTCCACATTCCAGCTGCACACGACCAGGTGGTGCTGTGACTGAGCAGGTTCAACCATGACTGGGCAGTGCCAAGCCATGGCCGGGCAGTGTCATGCCATGGCCGATCAGTGCCGTGCCATGCCTGGGTGGTGTCGTGCTGTGACTGGGCAATGCTGTGCCGTGCTGCCTCTGCACCATCCACACTGCGTAGTGCAGGAAGGGCCCAGCTGCAGGCAGAGCTGGCTGGTGGGAGTTGCATGGGCTGGAGATGGGAGTGGGGCCAGGACAAAGCAGCAGGGTGTCCATGAGGCTTTAGAGGAAATTAGACACGTCTGTGGTGGCTGTGGCCTTGGTGGCAGCAGGGTACAAGTGCTGGTGAGCGACCAATAACCCCAGGCACTCACCCATGGCCCCGTCACTCTGTGCTGGCAGGACGCCTGTCGTGGGCAAGGTTTGGGGGCCCATCACAGGGTACTTGTGGCCAGCGGGTACCCCATTGTTAGCACAGGGCTCTGCACTCGACTGATGGCTCTGACCCATTCTCTGGGTCTGAGGGCTCTCAGTGCGTTATTTTCTTAAAAAGGAGCAAATGTGGGAAATGGCATTGTCATCCCCAAGCTGACAGGCACAATCACCAAAGTGCGGCGTCGGCAGGAACCGGCCCCACACACTAAATGACTTGAAAGGAAATGGCCTGGATTGTGCTGAGGAGGCAGAGTACAGGGGGAGAAAGCAAGTGGAGCAAACAAAAAAAACTTCATTAATTAAAGAAACTCGTTAATGAGGGACATTTAATCAGCTAAAGATGATATCTACCCCCTGCCTGCTGCAGCAGCCGCTGCGCAGGGCTGGTGGTGTGAGACTGAGCCGTGGGCAGGGCAGGGGACACCACAGAGGGGATGCCAGGCAGCAGCCACTGGGCAGGGGACACCATACAGAGAACACTGCCCAGGGGATGTTGCACAGGGGAACTTGGGCTCCCCATCCCAGCCTCTCCCCTGCTGTCCCTGGGGCCGTGGTGTGACGTGTCACAGTCCTGGCAGTTCCTGCGCAAGCAGGTGGAGGCAGCGGAGATGGTGGGGCACTACTTGTGTCTCCTGTGCCATGTTAAATGCCACCAGCTTTGCTCCAGGCTCCGACACTGCACTGATCTGTCTCGTTTTAAATGAGGCCAAGGACTATTAATGATCAGCATTTCTTTTATTGCAAGTGCCAAAAGCACCACGTGGGAGCATTCCCACGCCCCAGGGAGGAACAGGTACTGTGGGAGCAAGGGACGTGTGTCAGAGCCCCTGTGCCCAGCACCCATGGGCCAGCACTGTGCCACAGACTCCCCACATGGCCAGGCACACCAGGCTGGGAGCACCTGGGCTGCCTCTTCTGAGCTGCAGAGCTGGGTCCTCCAGGACCCCTGAGTGCTCAGTACAGGGAGGACCCTGAGAAGGGGCCACAATAACCACCTGGGAGGAGCAGGGAGACCCTCACTGCCCAGGACTGCCCGGGGATGGGCTGTTCCAGTAGTGTGGGCAGTGTGGGGTACGAGCTGAGCAGCGGCTTTTTCCCTGTGATGTCAGCAAGCATCACACAACCAAACTCACCAGCATCCCCCTCCCCATGGAACCCTCGCCCCCAGCCCCCGCCACCGACTGAGCAGCCCTGTCCCTGCTGGGGCTGGCCGGGTGCTGGGGGCAGGTGAGAGGGGCTGGGGGCAGGTGAGAGGGGCTGGGGGCAGGTGAGAGGGGCTGGGGGCAGGTGAGAGGGGCTGGGGCAGGTGAGAGGGGCTGGGGCAGGTGAGGGGGGCGGGGGCAGGTGAGAGGCGCTGGGGGCAGGTGAGAGGGGCTGGGAGCAGGTGAGAGGCGCTGGGAGCCGTGGATTTGCATCTCTGCAGCACCCGCAGCCCCAGAGCTGTGAGCAGCAACCGGGGGAACCTAACGGTCCCTGAATGAAATAATACCCAGGTTGACAGGCTCTGCGACAGCCCTAGTTAATAATTGGTATGAACGTGGCTGTCGGGACAGGCTGATGAGGGGCCAGCAGGGCCCAAGATCTGGGCAGGTCGGGACAGTCCCTGCCCCGGCACCCATCTGCGTCCCCCTGCCCCCCGTCCCCACATGGTGGTGGCTGATCGTGGCTGTGGTAACAGCCAGGATGAGTGTCCAGTGGGTAGCAGGCAGGAGGAATGTGGGCTGCTCCTTTCTCTGTGCATGCAGGCAAGGGAAAGATTGGTGCTGGGAATTAGGGATGCAGCAGGCAGGGTCACACTGGAGGTGTGACCGCTGTGACTGTCGGTGTCTGCCTGCTCCCTGGAGCAGGTTTGGATGGAACCCTCCAGCCTGCCAGGTGGCATTAGCACCTGCAGTGGGGGCAGGAGTGGTGTGGGCAGAAGCAGTTCCTGGCTGCCCGTGTCAGGGCAGCAGTGGCGATGGGCTTGGCTCCTGCAGCGGAGCAGCCCCGGCCCGCGCTGGCAGGTGCGTCAGGCTGGCGTATCCCCGAGCAGCTGAGTCAGCACAGGCAGGCGCTGCCGGTGCTGCCGATGACTTGCAGATCTGCAGCTATTGGGGCTATTCCCACCGGGTTTCCATGCGTCCCCGGCGCGGCTCCGCTGCCGCCCTCGCAGGCGCGACGGCCCTGCGGGCTGGGGATGGCGGCCGCCAGCGCGTCCCCCTGCAACCCTCTGCCGTCCCCCAGCAGCATAAATCGGCCACACACACAATTAAGGAGCTTGTCTCTGCAGGCTGAGCCACAGATGGATTTCACGGGCGAGAGGCTGCCACGGCACGTTGTAAAGCACCGGGGGGGCTGCGGGCGCTGCCGTGCGTGGCCTCGGGGCTGCCGGTGGGGGCTGCGGCCGTGGGGGCAGCTGTGTGGGGCACACACCGGTGGGAGGGGGGACGGGGGCACACTGGGCTGTGAAGATGGACACTGGGGGAATAGGTGGGTGTGTAGGAGGGGTGCAGGCTGTGGCAGCCCCCTACAAACCCCCAACAGTCTTCGGCCCTTGGCATGGGTGCAGCTCACCCGGTTTGACCGGGGCAGCCAGGCCCGCTGCTTAGAGCAAAAGGCCTAATCAAATATTTAGCAGTTAATTGATCCCTGTATGGTGTTTGCCAAGGGACCATCAGCATTCCTCCCTGCCTCCCCTCCCTGCCTGCCCAGCCCTGCTCCCGTTCACTACCACCACTGGCACTGGGACACTGGCAGGTGCCAGTGCTGTGCAGCCCCCCCAGAGCAATGCTGCCAGTCAGGCTCTGCTTTGCCCCATGTTGGGCTTCAAAATGGGGTTTTCCTGGGTCTCCCCCCCCAGGGATAGAGATGTGACAACTTCAGGAGTTAAACCCCACAGAGGAGTGCCCATCCTCCTACCTAAACCCCAGTGCATTAGGTAGACAGGGCCTCAGAGGGGGAGAGGATTGGGGCTCAGCTGCCAGAAACGTGAGCCCAGAGCCACTGCAGCACAGAGACAGGTCATGGTTTGGGGGGGGCTGCGGAGCGGTGGGGTGGGGGGGCCTGGGTCTGGCTGCGGGGACCAGGACTCCATCTGTGGGCAGGTGGCAGCCCGGGCACCCCAGGTACAGCAGCAGCTCAGGGGGACGGTGCCACTCTCTCGGCAGGGTAACCAGGACGCCACGGCTCCGCCGGACGCGATGGCTCAGCCCTACCCCCCGGCCCAGTACCCCCCGCCCCCCCAGAACGGGATCCCCGCAGAGTACGCACCACCGCACCCACACCCCACGCAGGACTACTCGGGGCAGAGCACAGTACCGGAGCACTCCATGACCCTCTACACACCAGCACAGAGCCACGCCGAGCAGCCGGGCAGCGACGCCAGCACACAGTCCATAGCAGGGACACAGACAGTACCGGTAAGGGCAGGGGGTACGGGGGGCCCAGGGCATTGCTGGAGCATCTGGGAGGGTGCTGGGGCAGTGGTACTGCCTGGCTGCAGTCCCACGGGGCACTGGGATGGGTGTCCCCACCATCACCTCCCCTCAAAGCCCCCCTGCCATTTCTAATCACTTGTAATCCACCTGCTTGGCTCCGATCCACCAGATCATGGCAATTACAGGGCGGGAACTCAGCACTGGCAAAGCGCTGAGCTCAGCATTTTCCAGTGCTTCCACATGGCCCCCCAGGCAGTATCGGCACCCCCACAGCCCTGCCATCATCTCCCCGGCTCACCAGGATGGAAAGACACCCATGGGGTACTGCCAGAGGCTTGGGGACTCCAGGGTTCGGGGTGTCCCTGGGGACAGGCAGGGCCAAGCAGGGGGACATTTCCCCAAGACTGGAACCCCACTGGGAACATGAGTCTGGCATGGCCAGGGGCTGATGGTGGTGGTGCCTCCCACAGCAGACAGACGAGGCGGCACAGACAGACAGCCAGCAGCTACATTCCTCAGACAACACAGACAAGCAGCAGCCTAAGAGGTTACACGTCTCCAACATCCCCTTCCGATTCCGGGACCCCGACCTGCGGCAAATGTTTGGGGTGAGTCCGGCCCCATCCAGCCACCATGTCACCTGCTCTCTGCTCAGTGCTGCTCTGTGTCACCATCGGGACACTGACACTGTCCCCTTCCAAGGGCCCGTCCTGTGTGTGGAGCAGGGAGTGGCACAGCCCTTGTCTTCCTTCACTGTCCCCTTCCTGGCCCTCATTAAGACTCAAGAGCACTGCTGGCTAATGAGATTTTGGGTGACACTCCCAAAGTCCTGGCAGAGTGGGAGCCATGGGAGGGGTGAGGGCTTTTCCCTGCATGGCCCTGAGGGTCCCTGGGCCCGGCCCCCCAGGCAGCCCCTGGCACAGAGCCCCATGCCAGCAGCCCCGGGTGTGGGGCCGGGGGCTTTACAAGCACTCACCGTTCTGCTCTCTCCACTTGCAGCAATTCGGGAAGATACTGGATGTGGAGATCATTTTCAATGAGCGGGGCTCCAAGGTGAGTGCTGCCCACACATGGCACGGTATGGTGAGTCCTGGGGAGGGGGTCAGCGCAGCCAGATTGCCTGGCAGTGCTGTAACCTGCTCTCCCCTCCTCTCCTGCCCCATGGGGTCTTGGCATGGGATGGCCCATCTCGAGGCAGCTCCTGCACTGGCTGGGGTGGTCCTGGCACTGGAGGGAAGGAAGGGCTTGCTCTGCCCCCCCTCAGGCAGCTCATGTCCCTCTGTGTCTGGATGTCTCTGTTGTATCTTCCCCATTTTCTGTGCCCCTCTCCCAAACTTTTCTCCCAGCTTGTGGGCGATGCTGGGGCCTCAGCCGGGACCCCCAGCCCCCGCGAGGACCCCAGCCCGGGCTCTCCATCTCTGCACTGTGGCAGCCTCACCTCTGCGCCAGCTCTCCTGATTCACCCCCTCTCTCTCTCTGTCCCCGCACCCTCTCTCTGTCTCTCTCTCTGTCTTTCTTTCTCCTTTTCTCCTCTGCTCACAGGGTTTTGGGTTTGTAACTTTTGAAACTAGCACAGATGCCGACCGGGCACGGGAGAAGCTGAATGGCACCATCGTAGAGGGCCGGAAGATTGAGGTGCTCAGATAAGTGTGCTAGTGCCGTGCCATGCCTGCGTGTGCGTGTCCCCTGCCCGGGCTGCGGGGTGCTTGAGGGCAGCTCTGGGTCCTGGGTGCCCCTGGGGAGCTGTGCCCGGCGTGTGCATGTGTCCCTGAATGTGGCACAGGAGCATGTGTGCCAGCTGCCAGGGAGTTCATCGCTTGGCCCAAAGGAACCTCCCATGTGCAGGGAGCGCCGGGTTTCAGCTGGGGCTGTGTTCTGCCTGGTACAGATGGGTCTGGCAGACCCCCCACCCACACACACAGCCCTGTGCCTGCTGCGCAGCTGCCCCGCACTCTGCAGGGAGCTTTAGGGCTCTGCTCAGTGTGCCATTCCCACCTGACCTGTGCCAGGAGGGAGGATCCACTCAGGGCTCCGCACCCACAATGCCGGAGGCTACCTGACCCTGGAGGCTTTGATTTCTCCAAGCCTGGCACAGGCATCAGGCTCTGCCCATTTGTCAGCAGCTCCTCACTGGTGGCCGGCAAGCAGTGGGAAGCAGGGTGGCACATGGCAGAGGGAATGGGACAAAACATCCCAGCAGTGCTGAGGGCAGGGAAGGAGCCTGGCAGGGCACAGCAATGCCCCATGGATGGGGAAAACATGGTCCAACAAAGCCAGGCCTGAGCATGGCACCGCGGCACTCGGGGCACCAGCCACCAGCCTGACCCACGCTCGTTGCTGGAGCCAGGAGCCTGGTCTGGATGGGGGTATGAGCCGGTCTGTGGACGGTGGGGCAGCTGCGGGCAGAGACTTGCCTCGTGACAGCTCTGCTGCAGTCGGCATCCTTTGCTCCGGCACCTGAAGCAGCAGCGAGATGCGCCAAGCACAGCCAAGAGGGCCCTCTGGACCACGGCCTCGGCAGCCCCACGGCCGCAGGCACTGAGCCCCTGTCCCTCTCTCTGCAGGTGAACAATGCCACAGCCCGCGTCATGACCAACAAGAAGGTGGCCAACCCTTACACCAACGGTAAGGGCCAGTGTCCAGAGAGCAGGGACTGCAGTGGGCAGGGGCGTCCCCTGGCCACACTCATTGCCTGGCTGCTCTGACTGTGAACATCCTCCTGTGTGGAGAGCAGCCACCCCTGCCCAGTGCAGGTGTACAGCCTGGGGGGGTACGCCCCTGCCCAGCTACGGGGCTGTGGCCCCTTGGAGTGCCACAGGAGCAGTGCTCTGTCCTCACTGGCTCTCTCTGCCCACAGGCTGGAAGCTGAACCCAGTGGTGGGAGCAGTCTATGGCCCCGAATTCTACGCAGGTAATACCAGGTTGCAGCCATCCCTGCTGCAGGTGCCCCCCAAACGTCAGCTCTGCATTGTGTCCAACCTTGCCACTGTTCAGCACAGCAAGCAGCCCCCAATCCCTCTCCCTGTCCTGTGCCTTTGCCAGGACTGCTCCCCCCATCCCATCCCCTTGCCCAGCGTCCCCACGGGGCCATGTCCCTGACAGGCAGGGGTGCAGAGGTGGGCTCTGTCATTGATGACCCGCTGCAGCTCTGCAGACCTGCTGTGGAAAGCCCACGTGTGTCCCCTCCTCCCACAGTAACGGGGTTCCCATACCCCACCACGGGGACAGCCGTGGCCTACCGAGGGGCACACCTACGGGGCCGGGGCCGCGCCGTCTACAACACCTTCCGAGCTGCACCGCCACCGCCTCCCATCCCCACCTACGGCGCGTGAGTAGCCACGGCAGGGGCCCTGCTCGGGGTGGGGGGCGGGTGCTGCCACACTGCTCCGGGTCTGCAGCAGCATCACCAGTGTCTGACACATGGGGAACGTGCTGCAGCTCCCACAGCACTTGCTTGGCCATGGACTCTCTGCAGCCCCCAGGGTGCTGCCCTCAGGGTGACCCACACACTCACCAGCCTCCTGTGCCCTAAGGCACGGGATGTTATTCCAGCCAGGATGGTTGGTTTGATGGAAACCCTCTCCTGGCACACACGGCTGGGCACGGACATGGCCATGGCCATCTGCAGCTGCTCAGCTGTTCCCAGCAGCTATCATGCTCCAGACTCCTCCATCCCTGGAGCACTCCTGGGGCCCTGGGCCATGCCCTCCACCCATCCCTAGGTCCCTGCCCAGAGTCCCAGCCTGGACATGTCCTCGGGGACCTGCACAACAACTCCTCACCCCTCAGCTGCGCTGTTGAGGCAGCTCCCCTCGTTCACCACCCTCATTCTGCTCCCCTCGTCTGGGGACACTGGCCGGGCTGTGACACCTCCACCTCATTTCCAGGGTCGTCTACCAGGACGGGTTCTACGGAGCTGAGATCTATGTAAGTGACACTGTGCCCAGGGCTGGGCCATGACGGGGACCCTGTGCCAGGGCAGGGAGCAGGCAGCACTGGGCATCTCTATGGTCGGCTCTGCCCCTGCCAACCCCTTTTCCTGGGAGGCAGAACATGAACAGAGTGTGGCTCCTCTGGAGCGATCTGGGTGGTGCTGCACAGGGTCCTGTGCCCTGTCCTGTGCCCGCCAGACCCCTCGCAGGGCCAGCACCATGTGGGATTTACGGTGTCAGTGCCTTACACCCATGTTTAACCTCTGTGTCTGAGGAGCCAGTGGCAATATTTCAGGCGGTTGCTGAAGGATTTACCTAACATGACACCTCATTAAAGCGAGTGGGGAGGTGACATTCTCTCCTCTGAAATTTAATTTTTTAAGGTTAATGTTTGTGAAAGCCCCTGGGGAATGGTAATGAGGCTGCTGCATGCCCGGTGGCACCAGCACTGGCTCCCCACAGGCCTCACCACTGCTGTGTGCAGTGCAGTGGGTCACCCAGCTGCCCTCACCCTGGTCCCCCCCATGGTGGGTGCTGCCCCCTGACCAGTCTCTCTCCCTGCAGGGGGGCTATGCTGCCTACAGGTACGCCCAGCCCGCGGCAGCAGCGGCAGCGTACAGTGACAGGTAAGCACCGCCGTGACCCTGTGTCACCCCCTGCACTGCCCACTCTGACACTCCCAGCTTCTGTGCGCCACAGGGTGGCCATGGGGAGGGTGTCCTGCAAACTGGGACCCCTGCGCTTCCCACAGAGCTGGGACTGGAAAGGGCTGGCACCACTGGAGGGGGAATCAGGGAGATTCCGGGGGGCTCCCAGGCACAGCTGGGCAGGGGAGCTCCAAGGGGAGACAGGACCCCCACTCTTGTGACTAACGCCCAGCACTGTGTTTGCTCCTAGTTACGGCAGAGTGTACGCAGCAGCAGACCCCTACCACCACACCATCGGCCCCGCCGCCACGTACAGCATCGGCACCATGGTAAGAGCAGCCCCTCGGCCTTCCTCTGCTTCCAGGGGGCTTCAGCCAGCCCGGGGAGGGGGCCAGCACGGCAGCCTGCAGGACACGGGCACCCCCGCACACGGGGAGTGTGGGAGGGGAGCGGGGACAGCGCAGCCCCTGCCTGGCTCTGTCTGCAGGAGAGGAGACCCCCACCCTGCACCTCTGCTCCGTGCACCCCTCACACCCTGCATAGTCCTGCCCACGCACTCTGCTTCCCGGGGGCTTGGCTGCCCCCCGTGCCAGCTGCCTGGTCAGTGTCCCAGGGCCCTGCCTGGTGTTTGGGACCCCCGCTCTCATCCCAGTGCAGGGCATTGTCCCCAGGCCCCCATGTAGAGCCACACACAGGGAGCACTGCAGCTCACCGTGTGCCACAGCTCTTGGCTAGCTCTGACAGCATCAAAGATGAAAAATCTCACTTATGGGTGGCATCTCAAAGCCAACCCACCTTTCTCTGCCTTTTTTTACTCGCTTGGCACCCCCAGCCCCAGGCAGCCACTAGTGAGGGGCCGTGGGCACTCCATCCTGGTGGTTTCCAACCCCGTGCCACAGCAGGGATGGGGACAGGCTCCTCAGGCACACTGTGGCAGTGCCATGACTGGGGCACATGGCAGCCTGTGGCCCCAGGGCAGTATCCATGGCCACAACAGAGCCTGGGCAGCACTGGGCACCCTGGCCTTACCCAATCCTCATGTCCCAAGGACAGCAGCAATTTGTTATCAGTTGAAAGAGGAAAAAAAAAAAAACAGAGAAGAAAAAAAGGAAAGAAGGGAACATCTGGGCTTTGCCTCTCTCCAAATACTGATTGGCTTTTTTTTCATCTTTGATGTTGCAGGCTAGTCTATACCGAGGAGGGTACAGCCGCTTCACTCCCTACTAGCAAGACAGACCCAGCCCCCCCACCACTGCCCCCGATGCTCACTAGCACCAAACCAAACCAGGCAGCCAGAGCCGAGGCCGAGCCTGCGGAGGAGCCGCGGGCGCTGCCTGGGCGGCCGGGGCTGGCACCGGGCACCCCACACCTGTAGGGTTACCTCAGCCGCTCCGTCCCGCCGCCACACACCTCTCCTGCTCCGTCTGCCCACCCCGGGGACCGCGGGGAACGGGGCCAGCCCTCGGCCCCAGTGGCGCCCCGTTCCCAGAGCCGGGGTGCAGGGTCCCCCCACAGACACTGCCCTGGCTGGAGTGCAGAGGGCTCGTCCCCCTGTGAGGCAGGAGGGGATACTCAGCCCGCTGGGGTGCTCGGCCCACAGGGATGCTTGGCCCGAGGTGCTGGGGCATGGGGCAGTGGCAGCTCCCGAGCAGCCCCTCTGCCCCCATAGGAGAGAGAGGAGCTGGTGGGGGCTGCTGACAGCTCTGGAGACGGATGGGGTTGGGGAAGGCACAGGACCCTAAGGCTCCCTAGGGCAATAGCACTTCTCCGGGCTGACCGTGCTGCTCTGCAGAGCTGAGTGCATGAGGTTGGGCTGGCTGTGTGGGCTCGGGGGGCCAGGTTGGTGCCTGTGTCCCCCCTGGCCGGTGGCTCAGCCAGGCTGCTCCAGCAAGACCTGCCTCTCTTGTTTCTGTTGTAGTGAACCCACGGCTGTTTCCTTCTGGGACCAGGAAGGGCAAAAAAATTCACACACACACACAAAAAAACCCAAAACAAAAAAATTAAAAGCAAAGCAACAAAAAAAGAAAAACAAAGCCAAGCGGAAGCAGCCAAGTGAGTCCCAAACTGTCCACACGCACCGAGCGAGCAAGTCCCGGAGGAGCCGTGGCAAGCACCGGCGGCCGGACGCGCCGGAGGGACCTGCTGCGCCCCGGCCCACAGCCCCGCAGGGAGGGAGCCAGCATGGGGGTCCGTGGGGGTCCACGGGGCCCTCAGCCGCCCAGGCGCAGGGCTTGGGCACCACGTCTTCCTTTCCCCGGTGTGGCAGCGCTGGGGGTGCCGGCAGAGCGTTGCACCCCTGCCTGGCTCGGGGGACTGGGTGACAGGGTGGAGACCCAGCTTTGTGCTGCCCGAGACCCGGCGCTGCCGGCCATGAGCGTGTCAAGTGTGCGTGGCCTCGGCTCCAGTGTGGAACTGGGGCGGCGGCGCAGCCGCGGTGCTGAGGCGTTGCAGGGGACGAGCCTCTGCCTTTTAAAGGGAATTTTTGTTAAGAGGAGCTTGCAACTCGCTTGCGACCCCTTCCCCTCCCCTCTATCCCTGCCACCCCATGCTCCCACCCTGCCCGGAGCAGCCCTGACCAACACCGGGCCAGGGACTGCCCCGATCCTGCTCCCACTCCCGCCTGCTCCGCAGCGTGGGTCACGCTCACAGCCACCCCCCCCGAGGCAGCGGGACCCCCCAGCCGTGGGCGTGAAGTCTCAGCCGCTGCATCACCCATGGAGACCTGCCCGAGCCCCGGGGTCGGGCTGCAGCCGCTGGCACGCTGGCTCTGGTGCCTGATGGCACGGGGTGCTGTGGAGCCCACCCTGGGGTGCAGCCCCATCCCACGGGCGGCTTCACACTCAGCCCCCTGCTCCCCACCCACGTGGCTCTGCCACTCCTCAAACCTCACTTTATAGTCTGCAGACGCCCCTGACACCCCAGCGACGAGCTCCCCCTTTTCTATTCCCGGTGTACATAGCCCCAGCCCCCGCCGCCCCCGTGTACAAAGCTCCGTCCATCGCTGTACTGGCTTCTCCCTTACAGCACCCCTGCGCCGCCCCGGCGCGCGGGCTGGCGCCGGCCCATCCTGTATGCTTAAAGGTGTGACCATCCTAATAAACAGTATTATTATTATTACTATTATTATTATTACAAGGATTATTATTATTATTATTGAAATTATTAATAAAGATTTCTTTCTTCAACCACGGCGACTCAGGTTTTGACTGGGGTGCAGGGCCCTAATTCGTTCCCGAGCGCGTTCCTGCCTGACCGCTGACACTGATGACCCTGATCGGAGCCCGCATTGTTTGGGGACGGGACCGGCACGCAGAGGGTGTGTGGCTGGGGACCCCACTGTGGGTGTGCTCGCCTGCTCCTGCCTGCTAATTGCTTGCTCACCAGACTGTGAGAAAATAATTGCTGCTATAAATTTTCTCTCCTCCTCAGAAGATGCTCAGGGGAGGCAGCACAGGCTGATGGCATTGGGCTGGGTCCACGGTGATGGGCACAGTGGCCAGCCCTGCTGGCAGCTCCCCACTGGGCTGGGCCCCGAGGGGAGGGGGTGTGGGGCTCGGGGCTCTTGGGACAAGTAGCCCCAGCCTGTGGATGCACAGCTTGCAGGCAGTGAGGGCTGCAGGAGCTGGGGGGTGGGTCACATATCTGGGGGGGTCCCTGCCAGCCCGTCACAGGGCCCTGGTCAGCACCCAGCAGGACCCCACGGTGAGGGCTGAGCACAACCACAGGTCGTGAGAAGAGAGACCCACCTACCCCGGGAGATGAAGTGCAGCCTCCACCATTGGTGTCCCCCACCCGCAGCCCACCCACCGCGTGGAGGAAACACGACACAGGCTGCACCACGGTTGCTTTAATGCCCGTCTGAGCTGGTGCCGCTGCCTGGTGCAGAATAGACCAGCACGAGGCGGCCCCAGCGGTCGGGGTCCACGGGCAGCTCGTCCCGCAGCACCGGTTCCACCAGCAGCTCCAGCCGGCAGGACTGCCCGGGCATCGGCCGCGGCACCGGCACCCCCACGGCACGGAACAGGCAGCCCTGCGCCAGCCCCAGCAGCTGCGGCGCCGTCTGGCCCCGGCGGCACCGGGCACCCTGGCTCAGGACACGGAAGCATCCAGCACGGCCAGGCGGGAAGGACCAGCGCAGGGTGAGGCTGAGTGAGAGCTCCTCGGGCTCAGGGCCCTCCTGCCACCAAAGCTGCGAGGCTGTCACACTGTGCACCTGTGGCGGAGAAGCCGCCACGCTGGCTGTGTCCAGCACCTGCGAGGGAACCACAGGGCTGTCAAGGAGCAGCAGGCACCCTCCCACCCTCCCAGAACAAGGGTGGCGGCGGGGCAGGTGGCTCCAGCTGACAGCGGCAGGCACTCACCCGGACCTCCCCAAGGAGGCAGGTGAAGGATGTCTCCTGCGGGCTGGGCTGCTGGCGGGACACAATCACAGAGAGGTCTCGCAGGCTGCAGTCCTGCAGCTCCAGCTCATAGCACCTGAGAGGGAAGGGGCAGAGCAGGAATGGTACCAGGGTGCCACGGTGTCTCATGCCTGCCTGTGGGGACAGGATGCAGGTAGGGCACTCACCGGCTGGTCCAGCCGTGGGAGCCACGGTGGCAGGCGGCAAGCAGCTTGGCAAGTCCAGGCGGAGGAGCCGGGAGGAACCGGGGGTAGTGCCGGCCATTGGGCTCTGCAAGAGGAAGACAGGTCAGGGAGCAAGGGACTGAGCTGGTCCCACGCCCCACAGAGGGTGCTCACTGCAGAGAGCGTGGCGGGACAGGGTCCTCACCAGGCAGGGAGGTGAGGTTGCCCTCAAGGCAGGTCCCCGAGTCCCAGGTGGTGACCTCCAGCGCCACCACAAAATCATCGGGCTGCGGCCCCTCCAGCTTGTAGAGCAGGGTCAGGAAGAGCTTGGGGGGTGCCGGCATCTGCAAAGAGAAGAGGCTGATGACCCCAAATCCACCCAGAGAGAGAGAGAGAGAGAGATAGAGACAAAGAGAAAAACAAAGATGCATTGGGTTAGGTGTGCTGGGCAGTGTGGGCAGAGCCCCAGCTCACTCGCCATGAGGCCCTGGGGCCACACAGCTTGGGCCACGCAGGCTGTGCCGTGCCAATATGGTACCAGCCTGGTGCTGAGGAGGGGGCAAAGGGCTTTGCCCCAACTCACCGGATGGCCACGCGCTCCTCGCCGGGGGGAATGGTCCCCTGCAGCCGCAGGGAGCTGCCCCCACACCAGGCGTCCTGCAGGCAGCAGCTGGTGCTCAACCTGCCCTGCTGCTCCGGGTACAGGGGCTGGATCTCCTGCAGGCTCAGGTCATACCAGGGCCCAGACTCTTCATCCTACAGCACAGGGAGAGCTGGGCTGGGGGACTGAAGAGCAGGGACCCACTGCCCCTCCCAACCCAGTCCAGCCAGACCAGAGCCATCTCCCTGCACCCACCTTCCCATCCAGGAACCTGCTGGTGCCCATGCCCAGGCTGAAGGAGGTGGCGAGGGGCAGCGTGCAGATGCTGTGTGTGGGCAAATACTCGGCCAGCAAAGCCCAGAACCTGGAGGCAAAGGTGGGTGTCAGGGCAGAGGCCCCCGCTATAGTCGCTGCCCTGCATGGCCTAGGGCATCGTGTCAGCTGGGCAGAGTGGGACCAGCCGGCTCCTGGCCAGCAGCCAGTGTCCCAGCCACAGTGCCCTGGCAGCCACAGGGTCCCAGCAGCCCTGTTCCTGCTGCCCCACAGTCCTCCTGGCCCAGCCCCGTTCCCCTGCAACCTCCTGCTGAGCCACTCTCACCTGTTCTCGTTCTGCAGGAAGTTTTCCTCCCCCAGGTGCTCATAGACCCAGCCGGGAGCGAAGATGGCTGCGGAGAGGCTGTGCTGCCGGATCAGGCGCAGGGACTGCAGAGACGAGTGGTGAGCAGCACAGGCCAGACCAGGTAGTCACTTTGTCACCTGCCTTGTCCCTGCTCCCCCTAGTCCTACTGTTCCCATGGTGGGGCAGGACATTGTGGGAATGTGCTGTAGCATCTCCCTCTCCAGGGATGGAAGCTC